>NC_143014.1:170708637-171008637 GCF_055824585.1 Amblyomma mixtum
AGTAGACCACAGTCCGGCGCCTACCATGACTGAATTGATGACTAAATAAACACCTGGGAGGGTTTGAGGTGTCACTGCGAGGAATCGTCGGGCTATTTGCTCTCATCACTGTACCACTCTGTTTATTTGTCCATGCCCATCATTTTGTGGCTTGTGTTTAATCCCTGAAGAAGTAGGACCTGGGTTAAATCTCGGCCACGACGGCCGCGTTTCGGCGGAGGCGAAACGCAAAAGGAGCCCGTGTACTGGGGATGGCAGCGCTCGTTACGAAACCCCGGAGCCCTCTGCTACGGCGTTCTTCGTTAGCGATGAGTCGCTTTGGGACGTAAAAACCGGCAATTTGAAATCAGTGACGAAATGCGCATGAATTAGTGTCACTAGTACTGAAAGACGTATTACTTGTTTTCTAACATTTTACGGGTTATCTGGGATTATAAAAGGGTGACAGGTAGAACGGGACCCCCAAATGCACCTAACGAGTTCGTCCGTTCGTGGAGGAAGCGTTTCGATGGAGGTGAAATGCAGAAGTAGTCCGTGTGATACGCCATGTCAGTCCACGTTTGAACTACCCTAGATGGTCGAAATAATCCGGGGCCCCGCCACTACACGGCGCCTCTTCCTCTCTTACTTTTCACTCCCTGCTTCATCTCTTCCCTCACGGCGTGTGGGGCCCACGGAGAAGTGAGACAGCTACTGCGCCTTTCTTTTTCTCACAGCCAGTTTGTGTTACTATCTGGATACAATTAAAACAGTTTAGTGTTGGCGGAACATTATGGGCATCCCCATTTGCGGTGCTTCCTGCAGGCACTTCATATTTTCACTTTAATTCGCGTCGTACTTGTTACGCTGCAGTTTTGCGCGAGGAAAGTTTAGTGCGCGAGAAACGTACAGTTAATTCTGGAAAATTGGGCACACACTATAGCACAAAGGGCAGGATTGACAGAGCTATTCGTACACTCTTAATCTCGGTTCCACATAAACTGTCATGTTTCCACAGAAGATCCGATTAAAGTCTCTGTCCCATTTATTTTATCTGGAAGGATGGTCGTTTCGTCTTTTTTTAAGTGGCACACACTTTTGCAGCCCCTTTCTCTCCTTTATAAGTGGAACTTATCTGGAACACGTTCGTATTACTTGAACAGCCAGCTAGTCGTTTTTTTCTGAAAATGGTTATGTGGAACACAGGTTCCAGTTGCTTCATGGCGTGTTCCAGATAGAACTAGGTCACGCGACGTCGGCGTCTTGTGAAGCCGCCACATGCCAACCGTAGCAAGTGGTGCTCAGGGAGATTTCCCTCTCTCCCTCCTGCCACCTGCATACCGTGTCTTTTCGTTCTCAATACTTGTTGTGGAGAGGAGGGAGACGCCGGACGAAGAATGACACCGGAAAAGTGAAAATGACTCAGAAGAAAATGGCTCGAACAACAGCAGGCCTACGTGCAAAATAGCCAGCCTCCCAAGAACAATCTGCGAAGAAATTAGGCTGCCAGATTTTTTCCTTCTCGCGTTGCTCGTGAACAGAAACCCGGGTCGCAACCCCTCCATCGGTGGCTGTTTTAGAAACAGCCACCTACCGGTGCAGTGGCGCATCGCTCAACCGCTGCGCAGCAGCGCCGTTAGTAGTATGAGAACTCACCGTGGTCTAACAGTATGACACATTTTGTGTAGTTACGATTCGGAATTGGAATGGAATCAGAATTGGAATATACTGGCAAATGCAAGAATAATGCTATCGCATTTCCCCTGCATCAATCCAATTGAACGCATCTAAATGTTTTTTGCTTCCATTGTGGCGAGAATAGTGCTAGGAGATCTGACTCATACAAGTAACACAAAAAAGAACGAAGGTCGTGGAAGGCACGGCGCTCTTAGTTCACAAAATTCTGCTGTGCACAAGCAAACAACTGAGACATATTTCATGAGTATTGCGCTTTCGTCATCCAGAGAATTCTAAGCATCATTACGATACTCCCTAATGCGAAGTTTGAGCGCAGCTCTGTCGGTATCTCAGGCTCTGAAGGCTCATAGTTTCGCCTTGCTGGGTCGTCGGCACGTCTGGCGACGATATTAGTCCGATAGTAGTATTATCTGATGAAGACGACGATGTGCAATGCATAGCGCGAGAGTGTGCTGCAGCTTAACACGACGCGTGGTAGGCTGCGGCAATAGCCTAGTTCAATAAAGGAAAAAAAAAGAAGCGGCGATAGCCTAGTGCTGTCGTGTAGTGGCCAGGGAAACTAATCTGTTCGCGCGCCGCGGGTTGGAATCCCAGTCTGGGCAGTGTTTACATTAATTTAATCATTTATTTATAGTCTGGCTTGGTTATAGTGACGGCGGCGACGCGGCTCAGCGCACAAACACCAAATCACTTGTTTTCTCATCAGGAGAAACATAGCACCGCACACTCAGGGCATGTCATAATTCAGACTGGAGGGATCATGTTACATGAAATGAAATGGTTTGGTAAAACCGCCAGCAAAGCGTCAGCTATGCTCAGCGGATTTTCGTTTTTTCTTCCAATTATAAACACCTTGAAACAAATTAGTAGCCATTTTTAGCGTGTTCCCTTCTAAATCTGTCTCACCAGAACTCAAAATATTTATGCTAAGCTCTGTCCGATGGCGTATTTTGCGCTGTACTCAATATCATGTTCGTGAAAGGGAGCTTTCTATTGTATGCGACGAAGTATGGCGCAACGACCGATTGAAAAAGGACACTGTCGCATATTTTGAGAAACTGCAATCGACGGCCGTTATTGAGAGAAAGAAGTGCAGCACACGAAAGCAACATGAGGGATTTTCAGCCCACTTCATCGGGTGGCTGGTGTAACGTACCAATTAGAACGCTAATTAGCCTAAATGTGCTAATCAACTCATAATTGGTTATTCGTGCTCGTCGCGGGCTTGGAATGACAAAAAAACGACGTGCATAATAGCGTGGCCAGCTTAGTGCTTCGAAGAGGGCGGTTCTTGACAGGAGGTAAATTTGCATAATCTTAAAATGCGCCAAAAAAAAAAAAAACATTGTGCATCACTATGAACAATGGCTGTGATTTCGGGTACCACGGGCACGGCATGGAGACATGGAGCGCACGACAGACGTTTAGTGTACCGAGAAGGTGCTTGAAGGCGCAAACTTTGGATGTGAACCTTAGCGAATTTTGGATGTGAACCTTAGTTTCATTCGCATGACTGATTAGCCCGTCGTGGCATGAATTCTGCTAGAGCGCAAAGGCAACCGCAAGCATCGATTTCTCTACATTGTTGGTGCGTAAACGGAACTGCCATGTCTTGCAGCGGCGAATTCACTGTATGGAAAACACAGCATGCTGTAGTATCCTTCTATGAGCATCACGTATAGCGAAGGGTGTGCACGGGGCCTGTTGAGTCTTCCAGTACGGTAACACTTCTTATAGGGGACAGAAAATATCAGGCAGAATAAACTGCTAGACAGACAGAGGTGGCAACGGGCGCAAAAAAAAAAGATAAAGAAAGCTCTTAATGAGAAAAAAGTGCTTCATTACAAATCAGCTCATTTGCGAGTCACGCCCTTATTCTCCCATTTGCGCGCTGTGTTAGCGGATGCGGTCGAAACTCGCGACACGCGGCCCGCATCGGACAGGAAGGTGCGTGCTTGTGCTGTCGAATGGAAGCGAGAGACCTTGCGAAAAACTCTGTCTGCAGGGCACGCTATGCAGGCGCCAGCTCTAAAGCTGTGGTGCGCATAGCGTGCCAGGTGCACGTACACAATCTGCCGCAGCCAACCGTCTACGTCAGCCGATATTGGTGACTGCGTAGACTGTCTCCTCGACTACAAGGAATATTAGAAATCGATCGGTGAACCTGCACGTCGCTAGCCCATTTTTTCAGTTGTCCTTTGCTTGAGGCTGTTTATCATGAGCTGCATATATTTAACACCAGTTGAAGCATATTCCACGAGGCTTGCCGGAGTTGTACAAAGTGTATATTTCTGGAGGTATAGGGCAGGCACGTGCATAAGCCCATGCGTTGGTGCGGACATGAGCTTGCTTGCACTATTCTGGGGCTTAGCGAAGAGTGGAAGAGTCAACGCGTGTGCTACGAAGAAAGTGCTGCTTACGCCTCTTTACGATCTTTTATGAGCTGCGTGGTGTTTTTCAAGACGGTTCCTTCTTTTTTCTGTGGCTCGTGACAGATGCGCGTCCGGCACGCTATTTGCGCCGTAGCTGCAAAGCCGCGGCGTACACAGCGTGTCAGAGGCACTGGCACGGCATAGCAGAGTGTGCTAGTCGATATTAGCAACTCAGTGGAACAGTGAGCTGATAGAACGATGACTGAGGTCAGGAACAGCACGGAAGTGATGCATTCGGCCCTACTGCACGTGTGAAGCGATTTCATAGTGTAAATTTTCGGCGCAGTACACGCCATCTCAAGCATATACTCTTCAATTTATGCAGTTTTTTTTAATATCGAATTTTGGGCGAGTGCTTTATTTTTTTAAATAAATAAATACATTCTTTATTTCGCTCATGAAGTGAGGGAGTGCGGGAAAAAAAGCTGAAAATTCAGCTTGACTAGTTCCCAGGTCTCCAGAGTACAGAAATTCAAGAAATAAAAGAAGAAAGAAGAAGCAAAAAACATTTAAAAAATAAAAATAATAATAAAAATAAAAATAATGGCAAAGCGACATCAGAACAGCACAAGTCACAATACAGAAATACCGTGTTTACAAAGTCAGATCGGCTTGTACAAGGAAAACAAACAAAACAATTCTAATTGAACTGCATGAGACACCGGTGATAAGTGAAAGTACATGCCTGAAAAAGCTTGAAAAAAAAACGTTACATGAGTAAAGAAAAAGACTGAGAAAAACAATGCGCATTTTGTAGTATGATCAGAAAAGCGTTGCTCAAAGAAGGGTACAGCGTACATATATAGAAATGCGAGAAATACACCATCATATGAACGGATTGTTGTGAAAGAAAAGCAATTTCAGTTTTTTTTTTAAGTTATCTCGGGAGTAATACTGTTTATGTGCGGTAGTATTCTCAGTTGCGGTAGCATTGTGTTTATCATTTGTCGTCCATAATCTGTCCTGAACGTTTTTATCAACGAAGACTGTGTGCTTCTATACTCATATGGTAGTGTCCTTGTACAAAGAGATGCCAACCGTAATAGACAATGGGTGTTGGTTTTTATTTCAAACTTATAACGTGAACACAAGCAGTGTGAGTATAGGCCGTCTATATTAATTATACAATACTTCGAGAACAAATGGTGGAAAGGGTGACTTCTGGGGACGTTTTCAATATTTCTTAACATTCTTTTCTGCAATGTCAGGATTTTTTGCAAATTTCTTTTCGTTGTATTCCCCCCCCTCCCCCCCCCCCCCCCCCCACTAGTTGGCAATAGTTTATGTGTGAGAGGAATAGTGCATTGTACAATAAAAGTTTAACCTTTGGAGGTGGAATATATCTGTTTGTGTGCGTTACTTCCACGATGCTTTCATGTGACTGTTTCGATGCCGAAGTCGCTTTCCGCTCTGCACACGCTTAAGGACAGCCACTATGGGACAGTTACGATAATAACTATCCAACAACTACAAGCAGGTTCTGGTTAATTCAGTTAAGCGGTGGGTCGGCCCAAGCGACGTTTTTCGAAATGCTGTGCAATCGTGCACGATAAGAGCACACTTCTTTCCAGGTTCCCACGGAGGATCCGTCTGGAGTGCGCGAGGCAAAAACTGCTGAGACAGCTTTGCTTCAAATCCGATGCAGACGAATATGCAGCTATATAGGTTGTCTAAGCTCTATCTCGTCCAGCTGGCATATGTATACATGTGTAAGTCAATTCCTTGTAGAAAGTTAAGACTCAACGAATGAGGGATAACTCGTACTAAAATAATCTGTGAGGTATACCTACAGTAAAACGCGGTTCTTTTGGAGCCTTGCATGTTTGTCATGGAGGCAGGGAGGGATTTTCTTCTATATCAAGGTGAACGTATGCTCTTGCCAATGAAAATTCGTTCATTGGTTTTCGAACCGACAAAAAGTAGCTGTTGATGATTTCAGGACGGATCGGCTGTTTGATTGCTGATGTTCATGCACTACCGCAGGAATCGGACAATAGGCTCTTCGAAAGTCTCTTCGCTCCGAAACCGGCGCCACAAGCCGCGTATATGAGCACGTGCATTCCGCACAAGGCTGATTGGAAATGTACTAAGAAAAATGAAAAAAACAAACTTATTTTTATAATTCTTTCCACACACGTACGTTATCGGCAGAACCGAGAAATGAATGGATCACAGGTTTGCCAATGCCAGTTTATAACCGAACACGGCACCGGCTTGTTCAAGCATGTTGTGAGAATTAATGAAATGCTCGCTTCTAACGCGACAGTGTCAAGGCTTCCGTTCAGCGGAAAACCCAGCATCGTCTAGGTGGTTTTGCTGCAGAAAACCCATGTCATGCGTGTATGTGTGGAATGGAAACAATTGAAAAGTGGACCTGTAATATGAATTATAGGTGATTGCATGTCTCGAACGACATTAAAAATAATTTATTTTAGGTGAGGAAAAATTTTCACAATATTAGTCATTCGAACCCATGAACCCTGGGTCAAAAACTCGAAAAACTACAGACTAGGCCACGTAGGTTTTTTTCTTTTTTTTTTAACTGGAAATAGTGCTGAAAAGGAAAATATGAGTATGATTATGCCACAAAACAACAGGCTGTGTAATACAAGCCCATCACACTTCCGCACATCCCCATCTTCCCAAACATCAAAGGTCTGGGAGGCACACACATGCATCTAGATAGGGGAGCCAGCTAGGTGGATCTTCCAGGGCAGTACAGAGTCCCCACACCAAACCGCACTGCTGACAGAGCAAGTATTTCGATTGCCGCGGTGATTCGGAGTGGCGTTCCATCATACGACTCTTCCAGAGACCAAATAGTCCCATCAACATAAATAGATGAAATGGCACAACATTGTTTTTATGAACAGGCAAAAAAGGATACTGGAGGATGTGATTTCAATGTCCTTCTTAAGCATTCGCTGTAATATGTCCCAAAAGAATATAGCATCACTGCACAGAATAATACAATGGTCAATGGTCTCTGGCGTATTGCACAGGCGGCAATTCACCGTCCATGGCACGAATGAAATGCACATTCCATGAACACGGTTTAAAACACTTGTGTCAAGAAACTCCAGAAAAAGTTGCCGATACAACGGTATAGGAAACAAATACTCATTCAGAACCTGAGTCATCTGCCTTCGGGAGAGGCTTTACAGGTAATCTAAAGGGAAACGCACAGTGAGGTTATTGAAGGTGCCAGCAACATCGTTAAGGAATCCCCATAAAGGTCCCTCACGAATCTGTCCAGTCGGTGCGAATAGGAAAAGCAAATGAGCACTAAGACGTCTGTAAGCGCAGCTACTAAAAAGGGGTGGTTTGCTGATTTTAAAGAAAAAACGCGAAACATGCTGATTCACGAATACGTGAACAAGGCCTATTCCACCAGACTCTAGAGAAAGAAACAGGCTTTTATGGTAGTGATATCTTCTACATAGGCACCTGTGTTAATCCTCTTTAACTCATGTAGCTCAAATAAACTACGTCTGAGCTCACGAAGGTGATGTCTCTTCAAAAGCGCGATTCTTGCTGAAGAACCCCAGGTGATCAAAATTCCCCGAGCCCTTCACTACAGCGTCCCTTATGGCCTGAGTCGCTCTGGGACGTTAAACCCCAATAAACCAACCAAGCAACGATAGTTGAATTAAGCATGTGATTATTTCTACTTGCTGAGTTCGTTTAAATGCATTCAGCGCTCTTTTCAGACGACATCGCCTGCCTCACTGTCAGTGGTCTTTTCTTATTGAGGCTACATCACGCAACGAATTCATTTCCTTTCGCACTGGATTCTCTTCGCCTGTCAACGATGAGTTCGGCATGATGTATCCTCGAAATGAGAACGTGTTGAATATAATGCGTCTTATAGACGGCTTTGCCTTCTGTCTCCACTGGTTGCGTTGTCCTGTGCTGTTTCCTCGCCAAAGGAACCGATGTTGGAGGGAGTGCCTATTGCGCTCATATATTTACGCGCTTACAACAGTTCTCTTTGCCGTAGACACACTACCTATGCGATATTCACCACCAGACATCCTTAGTGCGCTGACAACTGCAGCACTAGCTCTTCCGGTCATTCGCTGGCATGAAGGAGTCGTTTACTCAATTCGTGGGCACTGAGAAATGGAATTGTATGGGGCATAATGCGATGGATGAGTGTCATTAATTTAACTGAAAAAGCGTTGGATTCCCAAGTACTGAATTCCTGGGACGACACATTAGTACCTCAAATGTGTGGCCTCTGTTAAGCGAACAGAATTTATTTTTCCCTACTCTAGCGCTGACGGGTTGTTACTTCCTCTGAAAGTGCTCAGTACTGTGCTTCACAAAACCGCATTACTTCAATGTTTGGCCTCGCTGATTGATTTTCGTTCCAGAAGATAAACGCCAAATCAGGAGGCGAAATTTTTACTACATTCAAGAGAAAAACACTGTCAGGAACCTCCATATTCAATAAAAATTACAAGCTTGATGAGTTGCCGTGTGCCGAAACTGTGGCCTACATTATAAGTTATCCTACAGGCATTAAATATTGCCCTGGCCCGTGGCAATCGACGCTTAGAATTTAAGGAATTCAATGATGCAAAAGACAGCAATTCTTTTTCGTTGTATGATTTTAAAGTAAGTAAGCATGAAGATTTAGCTCATAAACTAGATGCATGTAGATTGAGAATGTTGCTTAGAAATCCTAATATTTCAACAATGGGAACAAGATAAACCACTATAATCACTCACGAAAACAATGCTGCGCAACGCCCAGTTCAACATGAGACAACGAACGCGCCACACCAGCACTATGTGTAAGCAATGCCTGTCCCGTGCTGACAGATGCAGATCAGATCTACGCGCAGATCGGCACTCTAAGTCTATGAAAAAGAGTTTTGAAAACACCTATATATTAGCGATTCGCTGCTTGTTAAGAAACACAATCCTCTCTTAATGAATCCAGGGCTTTTCTTTGCAACATGCCGCTCTGAGGTTTCAATCTTCAACAGACCACACGTACACATTCTTGGTCGCGAGCACGCATGGTAGTGATGCAACGACTTCAGCTCGCTGCGGGCCCGCGGTAAGTTCGTGGAGGTTTTTTACAATGTTGGCACAAAATAAACTGGTGTCAAGTAGCAGAAGCTGTCGCGAGGGCTGTTCGAATGCGTATTGGGCATGATGAAGACGACGAGAAGAAGCACGGACATGCGTTTTTCGAGCAAAAACTAAGCGCCGGGCCAAGTGGTGCGCAACATAAACAGTCACTCTTTGTAACAGGGGAAATTAGAGTTGTGAACAAGATTCTACACATCAAGCAAACCGAATTTCAAAATGCAGCACTTCTGAATATATCGAAAGCCCTATGCGGTGGTGGTGTAAAAAATTCAGGTCATTTCGATTGATTAAATTCTTCTATATTTTCCTGAACACCTGAATATCTCAGTTGCGAAAGTTATGCCTGCAGGGATTCCGTTCGTGTGCTTATATGTAAACAGTTCCCTGTATTACGCGTAGGCGTGCTTCAACACTGCTTGGAGACATTTCTCCTGATCGCAGTGTTGAAGCACGCCTACGCGTAATACAGGGAACTGTTTACATATAAGCACACGAACGGAATCCCTGCAGGCATAACTTGCAAAGTGCTCGTGCAAAGAGGGATGCTACAAGAAATAGACCTGCAACAACAGTGTTCGGCCCCTTACCAAACTGCCGTGACCTGCCAAACTTTATCCTTTAAGCGCTCAAAAAGAAAACAAAACGTTGCACAAACTCTCACCGAAATCTTTCCCTTTTTAGGAGAACAAACAAACAAGAAAACGGCAAAGAGAATCTCCTCACAAATCGCCAGGCGCATTTTGCATCGAATTGCCTATCGGGTACCTTCTCGGTAGCTTCCCAGAGTTGCGTCAAAAGATCATTAAAGAACAAAGAAAAGTTGGGCATCTATGGCAGGTCCCGAAGCGAGCAGGATCAAAGGACGAACGACAAGAAGAGTTCTCGGCAGCTTCGGTGCAAATTAGATCAAGGCTACAGTGCCAGGACGTGTTGTGAAGCCGTAATAGAAGCAGGCAGCTGCGATCACCTCTGCTCAAAACAGTTCACACAAAAACAAAAAAAAAACTTGCGAAACGACTGACACTGAAAGATAAAAGGGTTGTCTGGTGAAGATCCCGTTTCGGTACCATCCTTTGAGCACGAAAATAAGATCAAAGATCAGATAGATACGACGCGAAAGAAGGTGATTCTAGCGTGGTGCTGTGGTGGGCTGTGGAAATCGGCGCGTGACGCGAACTTAAACGTCGCGTTCCGATGGCTTATTTCAAATACAGTGTACACGTAATCTTTGGTAGCATATGTTATACATGCTAAGTAACAGCCATTACGTGATAGACAAATCTAATAATCGTATCGAAATGCGCACAAAATAGTATTTATCTAGTGGTGCAAGAAATACACTCGTTTTTCTTGTCTCGTATAATGGTTTATAATTTTATGGGGGTTTAACGTCCGAAAGTGACTCAGGTTATGAGGGACGCTGTAGTCAAGGGCTCCGGAAATTTCAGCCACCTGGGGTTGTTTAACGTGCACTGACATCGCACAGTACATGGGCCTCTAGAATTTCGCCTCCATCGAAATTCGACCGCCGTGGCCGGGGTCTAACTCGCGTCTTTCGGGTCAGCAGCCGAGCGCTATAGCGACTGAGTGACCGCGGCGGCTTGAGTCGAGCTGGAATTGTCTACTGTTCTAGTGGCAAGAGAAATATAAAGTGGTTTGCATATTTAAATTTGTTAGCATAATTCTGTAGTTACCAATGACAAATTAAAATCGCATATGTCTCTTCATCGTTTGACTTCTTCTACATTATGCATAACGTTATGCATTTTGTACGTCCTTCATTTGCCGTTAGCGGCTGGAAATTTCTAAACGCGATTGAGAAGAAAGCTTATTAGTGATAGGAACAGAAGCCGTGAATTTCCACGTATACGTTCGTGCTGACGAACTGTATGAAAAATTTTTTTCTCGGCGCGTCATTTAAAAAGCATACAGTGTTGGATTGCGCTATGCAAATATTCGTTGCTTCGTATTTTTAATAAAGGATTCGCAATATTTTGAATATTTTCAAAAATTATATTTCACCAGCCTCAAGTGCCAAAGAAAGAGGTACGCTTTCACTATTGTCTACAGCCAGCGACAACCTGGTCATAATCCTTGCGAGTTGAATTAAGCAGTTTTTCACCATGTCGCCACACCACTTGAGAAGCACGACGGCCATCAACGAAAGTTATAAAGTAACCATTTGTTGCTTTATTTTATTTGTGATCAAATGAAAATGGCCTCAAGAAAACCTGCTGTTGGGCTAGTTGGTTTCGGTTCATTCTTGATTTTTAAGGCGCGAAAAAAGGGCAAAACACGAAGGTAGACAACTGGACGAAACGCCACTTCCAACTAGTTTATTATGTGCATGAAACATACATATACGAGGGGGTACCCAAAAGAAACCGGACTAAATTTTTTGGTCGGCAAAGCTTCTGTGGTACCGCGTTTTGCCATTAGGAGCGCATAGAACGAACATTCCAGAGTCAGTAAACCGAGTGCCGTCGTTGAAGGAGGTCAGACTAGTTTAGGCATAGTTTTAGAGTGACGACTGTTTTGTGTGAATGTCGTTTTTGCAATGGCTGATTTTAGTGAACAGCGTGCGCCGGTGAAATTCTGATTTTTGCTCGGAGAAAGTTGAAAGGAAACTCTTGAAATATTAAGAAAGACGTACAAGGAAGATGCTATGGGGACAACTCAAGTGTTCCTGAATCGAATCCTGAATCAAAGCAATAATCATGCCAATGGAAAACTTCAAATTCACCTCGCCTCAAGAAAGTTCGTCAGGTAAAACCAAACCTCAAAACAATGCTGATTTGTTTTTTCGACGTGAGAGGAGTCGTCCATTGAGAATTTGCTCCGCAGGGTCAGACAGTTAACGAAGCTTTCTACTAGGATGTTTTGGAAAGATTGGACAACAGTGTGCGGTGGAAGCGGCCTGATTTGTGGCGGTCGGGTGACTGGTTTTTCCATCATGGCAATGCCCCTGCTCAGACAGCCCTGTCTCTACGACAATTTTGGACCAAGAATGGCATGACCCCTATTTCTCAACCATCATACTCTCCCGACCTTGCCCCGTCCTACTTTCTTTCTTTCCTAGAATGAAAAAATAGGTGAATGGAAAGCGTTTCGCTGATGTTGCTGAGGTGAAGAAAAAAAACGACGGAGGCACTGTCAAGCATCACAAAAGTTGAATTTAAACAATGTTTTGAAAAATGGAATGAAAGATTTGACTTGCGTATCATTGCAAGTGGGGAATACTTTGAAGGAGATTGAAGGTCTGTGCTTAAAATGTGAACAAATAAGTTCAAACAAAAATAAGTCCGGTTTCTTTTGGGTACCCCCTCGTACGAGGTCTGTTAGAAAAGTATCCGACCTTTGGCCGAAGAAAAAAAACTGGCATAACTGGAGCGTTAGAAACGTAATAAGCTTCAAATTAGTCTCCTTGGGGCTCCATATACATCTCCCAGCGGTGCTGCCATTGTTGGAAGTATTCCGAAAAGGCCCTTTTCGGAATGGAATTTAGCTCTGCTGTCGTTGCAGCCATAATGTCCTTTCTTTTCTGAAATCGCGCTCCTTTCAATGGCCTCTTGATTTTAGGAAACAGCCAGAAGTCGTAGGGGGACATATCAGGAGAGTAAGGAGCCTGTTGAACTACAGGAGTCTGGTTTTTCGCCAGAAAAGTCTGAATCAAATGCGAGGAATGTGCAGGAGCAATGCCGCGAGGAATGCGCCAATTTCTTGTTGACCTCAATTCCAGTCTCTTGCGCCGCACAGCGCCACGTAGGCGATGGAGGACATCTCTGTTACTCTTTAGTCATTCTTTGACCCTGTGGGGTGCGTACTCGTGGTGTGCCACACAGAGGGAGTCAAAAAAGCAGTCAGCATCACTTTGACATTGCTGCGCACTTGGCGGGCCTTCTTTGGTCTTGATGACGTGGAATGCGTCCTCTGTGACGACTGTGATTTGGTTTCCGGATCGTACCCGTACACCCAAGACTCGTCACTAGTGATTACAGCGTCGGTGAAGTCAGGGTAACTGTTTGTGGAATCCAGCATCTCCTTTGAGACTTCAACACGAAGCTGCTTTTTCTCCACTGTCAGCAGCTTCGGCACGAATTTCGCTGCCACTCTCTCCATGGCCAAATCTTCGGTGATAATGGAATGTGCAGAAAAAATTACTGATGTCTACCTCTCCCGCAATTTCTAGGATAGTCACACAACAGTCCCGCATCACCACAGCGTTCACTTCGGCAATTACCTGGTCATTTCGGCATGTTGATGGCCGACCGGAGCGTGGCTCTCTCTCCACTGATGTGCGGCCGTCTTTAAACCAGTTGCTCCACTGCTTAATCTGTGTGCTGCTCATAGCATCATCACCGAAAGCCGTCTGAACATTTCGAATGGTTTCCACTTGGCTATCGCCAAGTTTCTGGCAAAATTTGAGGTAGTAGCGCTGCTCCTCTCGCTCCGCCATTTTCCTTGCAACAAAAAACCGACGAGAGCACTGCGCACTGCCTCACTCAAACGCTGCTTGCCAGCGACTGACGCTATCGGCAGGCGGGAAAAAATTCGTGCATGCGCCCGAGGGTTCAAGGTTGACTGCTGTAAGCGCGCTTGTTTCATATCCATCAGATGTTCGCAAAAAAAAAAATAAAGTCGGATACTTTTCTAACAGACTTCGTATAACTTTCATCGGCACATACGCACACAGGTCGTCCAAAAATCAAGACAGACATGCTGAAGCACGCACCAGGAATCTCTTAGTCTTTTGCAATACAACTTAGTGTCGCTTATTCACTAGTGTTTTTTTTTTAGTTTGATTTATTGGGGTTTAACGTCCCAAAGAGACTCAGGCTATGAAGGGACGCTGTAGTGAAGGGCTCCGGAAATTTCGACCATCTGGGGTTCTTTAATGTGCACTGACATCGCACAGTACACGGGCCTCTAGAATTTCGCCTCCCTCGAAATTCAGCCGCCGCGGCCGGGATCGAACCCGCGTCCTTCGGGCACGCAGCCGAGTGACATAACCGCTGAGCCACCGCGGCGGGTTGCTTTCTTTTTTTGATAAAAAATGCTTCTAACAGCTCCCTGGCTCCGTGTCTTTACTTTTACCGAGAATGCGTTCGTCAGTGTAGCATGGTCACAAGTACGGTACTCGCACTTTGTAATGTGCTTCGCTAAATTTGTTCCTTCGTTCATTCGTTCTACATTTTAATTAATATCCATTGTTCGCTCATTGAAGCACCTGCCGATTTCTCCCATTCCATGCGGCCACACCTACATAGGACAAACTGGCCGGTGTGTCAGTGAGTCAACAAGGGAACATAAGTGAAGTGTAAAGCACGTGAAAGAAGGAACACATTTACCGAAGCACATTAAAAAATGCGAGTCCCGTACTTGTGACCCATGCTACACTGACGTGCGCATTCTGGGTAGAAGTAAAGACACGGAACCAGGGAGCTGTCGGAAGCGTTTCTTATCAAAAAGAAAGGCACCAGTGCATAAGCGACGCTTCAATTGTATTGTACACAGCTGAGAAGAGATCCCTGGATCGTGCTTCATTATGTCGATCTTGATCTTTTGGCGATCTTTTTGCGAATGTGCCGACGAAATCTGGATATGTACGGTTCGTGTGCATAATAAAGTAGTTGGAAGTGGCTCTTCGTGCTGTTGTCTACCTTCGTGCTCTGTTCTGCTTTTCGCGCCTTAGAAATCAATAAGAAAATAGCCGCGTCGCCGTCGTTTATTCATCGTATACTGTAATTTATTAAGGGTGATGTTGCTTTACAGAAAACTTACAAAGGGAGAGGCAATTCAAGAAACACCTCCTTGAAGATGCTGTACATACGTTTGGCACTATAAAACACGCGCTGGCTGATGCCGCAGATAGTGCTTGAGCATGAAGTATGCACACAGTAGAGCCCATATCGACGGCTAGGACTACTAACTGCGCTAGTGGGGTAAGATTTGCAGCTGCTGCCTTTACTGGGAGTAGCTCTCCTTTATTGGCTTGCACGGTAGAGTGAAGGGCAAAACGGAACCTGCATCTGAGGCAGTGGAGTCAAATAAAAGTGCTTGCTTCACCGATGCTGCTAGTGTTTCGCAACACTTTAACGATACGTTAAGTGCATAGGCCGAGCTGCTAGGGCCGGCAGTAGAGAACTCTTTGTTTACCGGGCGCGATGGTGTGGACGCAGGACTTCGCCCAGGACCTCCGGCGCTTCGTGGTGCTTAGCGTGGCGCTGCTGGTTGCGCTTGCGCTACTGGTGCTGCTGGCGCTGGTGCCGGCCGAAGTGCTGCTGAGCCGCTGGGCACTTCCCCTGGGCCTGGTCGGATGGCTGCTGCTGGCGGGCCCCACACTGGCCTGGACGGTGGCCAAAGAGCACATCTCGCCCGTGGACCCGCTGGCGCCGGCCTTCGTGGCCGCCTTCTTGCTGCATGTGCTGCTGCCGCTGCGGCCAATCGCCGCGCTCCTCATGGGCCCGGGGACCTCGGCCGGCCTGCTGGTCGCCACGGCGCTGTTGGCCGACTGGGACACGCGCCACTTCGGATGCCAGGTCGGTGGCCTGTGTGTCCGTTGCGGCCGATCTCGAAGAACGCACTTTTTAACTTTTACTTTTTTTTTTTTTTGGGGGGGGGGGGGGGGGCACTCTAAGACATGTATGCAAATTAAGCTCATGGAAAACAACGCATGACGTTAAAACTACGGGCACGTGTGCCCGTCCTAAAGCCGTACCCTGAATCGCAATGATCGAGCAGTCCCTTCAGCAAAGATAAAAGGATAGTGTCTTCACCCACAAGCGTTGAATGTTTTTCGCCGACGCATCGAGTGGACCTTGCTTATAATAATGCAATAGGTTCCGGAGTGTTTTCTGTCTGGGCCATTGCCCATGCTGAATGGGCTTGCACGCTGAACCAATAACTCTGGGCTACGCCAGTTGCCTGAAGAAGTAGCGGGAAGTGACGAGAGGCCTCGCGCCTTGCTGTTGTCGAGCCTTCGGAAAACGACATTTGCGCGATGCTGCCGTATACGGCAAGCGCAAGTGGTCATCTACGGAGGGCCGCGTTATAGAGGGCTTTGGGCGCGCACGTAATGCCTACGTTGTCTTTCAGCTTGCGATAAACCAGAAAAGCGGGAACCCGGCAGTGATTTCTAAACGGACAAAGCACAAATAAAGGGAATGAAATCAGTAGCACTTGCGTACTCGCATTGAGAGAAGCCAAAGTTTCGCGAAACAGCGCATAATAACACATATAGAGTAAATGAAAGAAAACCCATTTATTATACAAAATGAGCGCGTACTCAACGTGGAGTAAGAAACCACATTACTAAAAAAAACCCTAACAAAGCGTCGATTTTGGCAGCTTTGCAACTCAAGTCGTACCAAAGCGTTAGAAGCGAGTTGTACGAAAAGACGATACAGACACGAAATTTCACAAACACATTCTTACTTTCTTCTCAGTGACAGCTGTGCGTGGTACTCTCTGGACGTCGCAAACAGCGTGGTTGCCACCAGCGGTATCAGAACCCAAACCCCTCGCGTTCATCTGCTGTCGTCGTAATAGCATGTTCAAAGCTGCCTTGCGCGCTCACTTTTCAGTGCAGTGAACCTTACGCTTTCTCTATTCTCGGTGCATTCCAAAAGCTCCTAACTAGCCACTTTCATCTTAGTCATTTATTGTTCTACGTAAATGCTTACGATTTCACTTTTTGTGCTTTAGGTCGGATAGGTATCGAATGTATCAATCGAACCCTCTGCCCTCTAAATCGCCCGAGAGGGGCCCTTTAGGACACGGCAAAAAAAAAAATGAAATCGAGAGGGTAGCGTTGCGCATGTTTGTTCGCAGTTGGCTGCGGGGGCACTGTTCCTGTCGATGGCGACGGCCGTGGGCTGGTACCACCGGCACATGCGAGACGCTGCGCAGAGCCGCAGCTTCGCCTCCACGCAGGAATGCATCGAGGCCCGCATCAAGCTCGAGTACGAGAAGGAGCAGCAGGTAAGGAGCAACTGCACGCGGCCGCACTGGGCGCTAAGCACGCCCTCTGCCCGCCGAGGAACCAGAAAGCGTGCCGCATACGGGAAACTGGAAGGGGAAAAAAAAACTAAGAAAAGCAACGTCGGCGGCGTGAACAGCAGCCGGCTGTCTGATAAATGGGCCCCCTGTGCTCGCGAGCGCAGCAACGCGCGAAAGTTTGCCACTGCAGTCTACAAACTGCTCCGTTTGCGTGCGGTGGCGCCGTCGTCTTTACAACGTTCTTGGGCGCGTGGGATGAAAGGCTACGCTAAACTGAAGCTTTAAGTGCGGCTGCGAGGACATCGTGCAGATTTAAAACTGAGAGCGAAACAGAAAGAAGAGAACGACGTGCATTCTCGCAAAGCAGCCTCTTTTCTTTAAAAGTCGTGCCTGAAGGTAGTTAAGCAAGCACTCAGGCACGCGATTGGCGACTATATTTGGTTTTGTTTCCTTAAACGGAGTCGGTTAACACGTGGCAAAGCAGGAAGCACTGCGACCAAGCATGAAATTTAATGACCCGCATGCGTCCAGCCAGAGAAACAAATACCTCATTAAATTTGTACTCCACGTTACCGACAGATAGGGATTAAGGTGCATAGCCCCATACTGTCACGTGGTGTTGACAACGCCAGTGGACAATGGACAAGAAGAATGGTGTTCAATTCAAACATTTTATTGAGCAGACTTGCGCCCACAAAGAAATGAACAGCTCGGTGGCGGCGGTAGCAACAAGCGTGCTCGGCGGCCGTCGAACAGAATGCCTGCCGCTCTGGACCGCGCCCAATTTAAAGCTGACAAGGGACTTTGGAGATAAAGCGCCAAAAGAACCAAGAACCTACAACAATCCTGAACGATGCAGAAGCCGCCGCGCGTGGCTGCGATCATGCAAGACAAACATGGTCGCGTCTCGTTCCACAAAGTTTTAAAGCCACGTGCCGGCGTCTTTGAGCATGAACAAGCACTGTAAAGCTTCGCGGCATTACTAACATCTCAAAGATGCATCGTCCCTATGCTTGAACGAAAAAAAAAAAAGAGGCTCAAAATAAACACGGGCAATTAAAAATAAACACAGTCTGCAAAAACAGAGTCCGTCGGCAGGCATAATGCGGCTTTACATGTGTGTGCGCGGCGCCGCAGAGATTCTGTGACTCCGTCGCGAGCGACTTCGTAGTCAAGTTTCCGATTCGACGACGGATCGTGTAGAGGCCAAAGTAGCGGCGTAAAAGCTTTTCACTCAGCCCGTGGCGGCGAACGGGCATCCAAACCCACACATCATCACCCGGCTTGTATTCCGCGTGCCGGCGGCGGAGATGTAGCGGCGGCGTAATATAGCGTCGGGCGGCGGTGCGCTGTTTGTACGTAATCCTTAGGCTTGCAGGCGGTCGCGCTTCTTGTGTGCACGGAACATAGGCGGCGACGTCGAGGTTGTCTTCGTTAGTGACGTTTGGTAGCATAGCATTGGGTGTTGTGGTAGCCTCCCTCCCGTGGAATAGCCGAAAAGGCGTCATCTGGGTGGTCTCCTGAATTGCGCAGACGATGTAGAGGAGGGCGCAACGGCACGAGGCCGCAGGAAGAGAAGGGACGAGACACAGTGCTGCCGTTGCGCTGTTGCACTACAAATCATGTCTGACCAACGCGCCCATCAGTTCATGCTGTATACGGAATCCCAGGTCTCGTGTTTGACGTCAATATTCATGACAAGCATGCCTTCGATACTCTTGTCCAAGTGCTCCGTGAGGACGTTTTTCTGCGGATAGTACGCAGTTGTCCGCCGCGGTGGCTTGTCTGACTGTACCGAAGGATGGCTTGCGACAGCTCTGCCATGAATGCTGTTCCCCTGTCCGTGATGAGTACTTCGGTGTTGCCGTGTCGCAGCATGATGCATTCCACGAAAAATTTCACGACTTCTGTTGCTGTGTCATTTGGTAGCGCTTTGGCTTTGGCGTAGCGAGTCACGTAGTCAGTCACCGCAATTATCCCTTTGTTTCAGTCGTCGACGTCGGGAATGAGCCCAGGAGGTCAATGCCGATCTGCTGAGATGGCCTTGTTGTTGGTATTGAATCGAGAAGTCCTGCTGGCTTGGTCGGTGGTGTCTTTCGTCGCTGGAAATCTCGACAGGTTTTTACGTTCCGTGCGAGGTCGGCGGACAGTCGTAACCAGTATATTATTTGTCTTGAGTGCGGTGTAGGGTGCGGGTAAAACCTAAGTGACCAGCTGTTGATTCGTCGTTGACGGCAAAATTCTTCTCTACAAGAACGTCCTTATGTAAGAAGAATGGCGGCAATTGGCGCTTGAAAACTTCAGGTTGTCAGGCGGTTTTGCTCTCCACGTACTGAATAAGGTGTTGTAGCTAAGGGTCCGAAGGCGGCTGTTGTGTTAAGTTGCTGGCTCTTAGCGTTTACAAGGAGGCGTTGTCATCGTCGTTTTTTGGTGGCGCGTCATCGGGTGCTCGTGACAGGTTGTCTGCATCGGAGTACTTCAGCCCAGACTTTTAGACCACCGTGACGTTGGAATCTCTAGAAGGAGGCGACCGGAGGAGTTCTTTAATTGGCAAGCCAGCACAGGTCGTGGTGATCGCTATCTGAACTGTCGTCCATACACGTACGGGCGGTATTTATAAGTCACCCAAATGATCGCGAGGCACTCCTTCTCGGTCGTGGAATAGGTAGCATCTGCCTTTTAAAGAAAACGGTTAGCTTACGCGATTACTTTTTTCAAGCGGTCCTTTTCCTAAACGTGGACGGCGCCCAGGTCCGCGCTGCTTGAGTGGGTATGAATTTTGGTCTCGGCGTCTTCGTCAAAGCGCCCATGGACCGGTGGGCACTCTAAACGTTGCTGAAGTTCCTTGAAGTCTTCCGCTTGAGGCGATTGACTTGAATGACACGTCTGCCCTTGTAAGCTTGGTGAGAGGTTCGGCAACTGGTGCAAAATTCTTGACAAACCGTCTGTAATACGCATGCAGTCCCAGAAATATGAGGACGGCTTTCGGGCTGTCAGGCTGCGGTAACTGGTCCATAGCAACTGTCTTCTGTTGGTCGGGGCGTACGCTGATGATGTGACCGAGAAACAGCAGCTCCTGGGAGGCGGTGCGGCACTCTTCAGGCTTCAGGGTAAGTTCAGTACATTTGGCAACATCCAGTACCATCTTCAACTGCTGCAGATTTTCGCCAAAGTTTCTCGCGAATATTACAGCCTCGTCTAGATAAAGAAGGCCAATACGGAGTCCATTAGTCGTTGAAACGTGGCTGGCGTGGAACGAAGCTGAAATGGCACGACCATGAACTCGTACAGGCCTTCCGGCCTGATGAACACAGTCTTTTCTGGGTATCTTTCTTCGACTCCAATCTGCCCGTACCTGCTATTCAGATCCATCGACAAGAAGTACTTAGCGTGGCAAAATCGATCTAGCCTATCTTTAAAGGGTAGACGTTTAAAGGGTATATTTAAAGGATAGACGCCTTTCTTGTTATGTCTTTCTTTCTCACTAGAACAACCAGTGCCGCTCGGGGGCTCTTCGACGGCTGGATTACGTCATCGCAAAACATTTCTTCCACTTGGTCGCGGACGGCTTGACGCTCTCGCGGCGACACATGGTAGTGGTTTTGACGGAGAGGCCTGACGTTGTCAGTTACAATGCGATGTTTGGCAATCGGCGTTTGTCGAATTTTCGACGACACCGAGAAACATCTGCTGCAAGTTCGAAGAAGCCTGTGGATGTGTGGTCTTCCTTAGGTGGCTCTTCGGTGGATTGATCGAAGAGGGCGAAGGCGTCTGGAACGTCGGATAGGATGCCTAAGGACGTAATCTTCGTGCCTCTGTTGATGTGTCGGTATGCTTCGCTGAGCTTTTTCAGTAGCGCCTGAGCCTGTTCTTTGCGGAAACTGGAGATGCCTCTTGCGATGTCAACTCCTTGGTCTAATAGCAAAGGCGTTTTTCTTTCAATGATGCCTTCAGTGTTCTCGGTGTACACGGCACCCACGGGAAGAATGACGCTTGACCCAGGTGGGACGCTCACTTCTGCGATGATACTTAGGAAGACATAATGTTCGAGGGTTGTCTTCGGTGGTAAAGCTTCGTCCGTCGAAACCGTGATAAGCTGGGAGCGAAGCTCGATGATAGCTTGATGCTCAGTCGAGATGCCCATTCCCAACGTCGTGGGAAGACTGCTGCAGGACCACAAAGGTCGCGGGATAGGTGCGTCTGTTGACGGTCACTCATGTGATGCATCGTCCTGATGGCGTAATAAGGTGTCTTCCAGCAGTGTACTGATTTGCGGGCCGTCTCATGCCGTCGCGACTTTGGTCATGTGGGCGGCAAAGGGTCCGCTGGTGACGGAGTAGTCTGCTCTCGTGTCAAACAAGGTGGTAACCTTGCGTCCATCGAATGTCGCTTCAAGATCGGTGGTCCTTACCCTTGAATTGCACGTTGGCCTCGGAGTTCGGTGAAATATAGTGATATAGGAACCAGGGCTCGGGCGAGCCGTTGAGGCTTTTCTGGCTGGCGTCGTCGTCTGCGACTTGCGTTGCATCGCTATTGGGCTTATCTTCTTTACGATGTCGCCGTAGCTGATGCGGCGTCTTCATGCGTCGATATCAGTGGAGGATCTTCGGCGTTTTGCTACAAAGCAACCCCACCTCCAGAGGTAGCTTTCTTTAGTTTCTCCTACGCGCGCTGGATGACTTTCCTTGCACAGCGGTTGCGTGGCTGCGACGTGGCAATGCAAACTGCATACATGACGGCAACGGGAACACCTAGGGGCGTTCTTGCGTGTAGTCGGCACGACGCAAGTACGCTTCTACCACGTGTGGCCGCTGGCCTCGTCGTGGTCGTTGTGCGTCATAGGAGAAACCCCGAAGGCCCATTAATCTGTACGAGCAGGGCCGGGAGATGTGGCCGGACTCACCGCAGTGGAAGCAGAGCGAGTGGCGCTGGCCGAGTGTCCTCCAGAGGTCTGCTCTTCTTTGCTGGGATTGCAAAATAGGAGGGCAGCGGGCGGGCAAGTGGAGTCTCTGAGCCGGTGCATGCGGCCCCTGGTGCAGACTGGCAAGACGTCTTTGGCTGCGCACCGCAGCGTCATAAGTCATGACCTGGGGTTTTGTGGCTCTTGGAGTCGGAGTGCCAGGCACTTGTCGCACTTCTTCCCGTAACACATCCATGAGAGTTGTTGCTGCTTGAGGCTGCTGGGAAGACGGCAGAAGTCGTCGCAGTTCCTAGCGGACAATTTCGAGGATAACTTTCCGCGAGTTATCGCCGGCGGCGGTCGTCGCGTCCGGGTAAATTGCACTGACTTTAGCCGGGTGCTTGTACTGCCGAGTCCGGGCGTCGAGGGCTTTCTTGATCATG
Source organism: Amblyomma mixtum (assembly GCF_055824585.1). Classification (NCBI taxonomy): domain Eukaryota; kingdom Metazoa; phylum Arthropoda; class Arachnida; order Ixodida; family Ixodidae; genus Amblyomma; species Amblyomma mixtum. The sequence goes on from NC_143014.1 coordinate 170,731,191, forward strand.
GAGGTTTCTTGCGTGAATTCCGCAACGGTTTTGGGCGGCTGGCGTACGAGGCCGGCGAAGAGTTGGTTCTTGACTCCGTGCATTGAAAATTTTCCTTTCTTTTCCTCAGTCATATTGGGGTCTTCGCAACAAAAGAGGCGCTTTACTTTTTTTTTCTGACACTTTCATACATATGTTACACTTAACTTGACCAAACGTGTTTGGTCCCGTAGCCTGACTGGCTGGTAACAGGACCAGTTGATCGAGGTACCGAAAATTTGGCACGCCCTAACACAGTGATAAAAAGAAAACAAAAAGTAAATGCAGAAATTAAAAAGCCATGTACTAATTCTACAGAGAGTTACAATGTCAAAGGCATCTCTCTGTTTTTATTCTCTACTGAACAAGAAGCGCTTCATGTACACAGAAAAATTGCTTGCCGCTTTCACTTCTGTTGGTATAGAATTGCATAAGAGCGCGCCCTGGAATTCCAATAGCCTTCGTAGATAACCATTCCTGGAAGCCGGTAAATTAAAGCAGTTGCTCGCTGCAGCTGTTGTCCTGCGTGCTGGTAAGGTAAATGAGCTTAATGCAAGGGGGCCATCATGTAGTGCTATTCTATTATCATGTCAGCAACACTTAATACATGAACAAAGTCCAGCGGAAGTACATGCATCGGGCGAAACAGTGGATTCCGTTGTATTTGAAAAGGTAATGATTCTTATTGCATTAATTTGGATGCCACTAATAGATTTTAATTACGTTTTATATGTACTTCCTCATGATGCTGTGCAGTACCTCAGATAACCGTTGCGCCAAAACATTCACGGACTTTTAGTAACTCGCCCATCAGCTCGTGCTTTCATGTCACAACCGTAAGCTAGCTTCGAGCATGTCTTACTTATATGCGATTGGAGTCCATGGTAGAGAGAGGGTGTGGTTGATGGTCCTTTGCGATCACAAAAATGAACAAGGGAGGGGAAAACCTCAGGTTGCTTGAGCCAACGTTTCGACAAGGGGACTTGTCTTCGTCTTTGTCTTCGTCTATGTCTATGTCTATGTCTTTGTCTTCGTCTATATGCGATTGCCAGTTCAGATCTGCATCAAGCATTACCCCTAAATATCGAAATGAGGCTGTTCGCTGTAAAAGGGCAGTCTCTAGGAATAAATTAAACCAATCAAAATTTAGCTGTTTTTTTTTCTCGATTGAAATACCATGTGTTTAGTTTTGTCAGTATTTATATTAATTGATTTCTTTTCAAACCATGAATGCACTCTGAACCTCCTCGTTAATTTCATCATCGAGCTCATTTGAACTTTCACCAACAAAGATTAGCAGTACAGAAAGGTGGGCAAGTTGGTTATTACTATCCATGGTAAAACAGCGCGGAAAAAACACGAGGACGGAACAAACACGACAACACGAGCGCTGCAACTGACGATTTATTACGCACATGTGTACATATATAGCATTCCCGCCAAGCACTAAACAGAACAAAAAAACACTGCATCATCACTGAAAATATTAAATCTACATATCTACAAATGCATGCTCCAAAAAGGTGATTTCGCGGTTAGCCAGTGATAATGAGGGCTTACTAATGCATGCTGTACCCCCTTTGTCAATGTGATATGCCTCTACTATTTCCCTTATTATCTGATCCTTATGTTTGAAGATGACGGATGTCTGATGAAGCAATGGGGCACACGTGTGTTCAGGTTGCCTGCAGCGAAGCGCCAAATTCGAACCGGCTGCCTTGTCCAAAGAATTATGGTGCTCCCTCAGGCGTTCGTTTAGACATCTCCCAGTCTGGCCAACATACCACCCACCGCAAGAAAGGGGAATCTTATAAACAACACCCTCGATGCACTCAACCCTCCTCTCTACGTCTGCTGTGGTACAACCACCACCGATCCTCCTTCCTAGTAGGGCCTCTCGCTTCCGCTGCACAGCTCGGCAAATGTCGCTTAATATTCTGCGAGACGAAAATACCACATCAATTTGAAATTAAAGATTAAAGAAATGAAATATTAGCGCCCTATCGTCTGCGTACATTAATGCTTCGGGGTAAAATAAAATGAAAGTAAAATCTTCAACAGAGAGTGAAAGAATAGGTGTAATAACTGAGCCTTGCGGTACCCCTGAGACTACAGATTGAGTTGTGGGCACGACGCCATTCTTCACTACTCGTTGCTGTCTGTCTGAACGGTAGCATTTAAGGGGCCGATGATTTTTACCTCCGAATCCATAGTCATGAAGCTTTGTTAATAATATGTTGTGGCTAACAGAATCGAATGCCTTCCTTACGTCTAGGGAAACAACGATAGCAATTTTAGTGCTGTGCAGGGCTTTGTTTATTTGTTGGGTCAGTACCAGTACTGCAGTTTATGTGGATCTGTGGAACCGGAATTTCTTCGACATAACCGAAGACCGGCTCATTCGGGAGCTGGATCTTGGACTCAAGGAGTCATTCGTCCCTTTCTTTCCTCACGATGCTAGTGAACACCTTAAATAGCTCCTTCTTGAACGGCTCTCATGTCCTTAGCAATGACTCGTAGTTTTCATATCACGTGCGTGCTGAGCCCTCCAGTGAGAAAAAGTCGCGTCTGACTTGTCTGATTCCACTTGTTAAACGATGCCACGCGCTAAAATTGGTGAAAGCATTTCTCGGGGTCCTCGCCTGGGAAGCCGTTGAAGTTGGCGACGCCCGCGGCTGCTGCAGGATGATCGCGGTCGACGTCTGTGGCTGGCTCATCGTAGACGTTGAAGCTTATTTTCGCTATCGGGTGCGCTACGGCAGGGTCTCGAGCTCGATTGACTGGTGTGGCAGGTTCTCCAGTGAGAAACGAACAGGGCCGGCGTCACGGCTAGCAGGGGTTGTCCGGTACATGGTCTGTGCGTGAAGCATGGTCCTGTACAAATTAGTCCATGTTATAATTTCTTTTCTACACCAATAATCTCATTCTGATTCTGTTCGCCAACACCTCTCCCAGATGCCACGTGGTGGTGACAGTGCCTCGCACAATAGACGAGTAGAATGTGGTATGATTGACACTCTTTATTGGGTGGATTTGCGCCCGCAAAGAACTGTCCAGCTCGGCGGCGGCGGCGGTGGTAGCGACAAACGTGTTCGGAGGTCGTCGAGCAGAATCCCTACCGCTCTGATCCGCGCTCTATTTAAAGCTGACAAGAAACATTGGCGATGAGGCTCGAAAAGAAACTACAACAATCTTGAACATTGTAGAAGCCGTCGAGCATGGCGGCGATCATTTGAGATTAACCTTGTCGCGACTCGCGCCTCTAAGTGATAAAGCGCCTGCCGGCGGCTTTCAGCATGAAAAAACAAACAGTACAAAGTTTCGCGAAAATATTATCGCGCGTATTTCAGGAGAGCACGTCACCCTCGCTGAGTACTTAAAATGACTTCACTTTGACCAGTGACGACAGCGGCAGATCCGTCTTTCCCTGCTTGCTCTTTTGCTGACTAGAGGCATCGAGTAATGATTTCTCGGAGTTTCAGAGCTCTAAGCAGGAAACATACAGGCTGATTGTGAGAAGCCGGGTGGAAAGATATTCATTTTTTTCCCTGATAGTTTGTCTCTGTCGCTCCAGAAAACTGGAGAAAACGACCAGTCTTTACAACTTCCGCTTTCGGCATGCGTTCCGCCTCGATGTGATTCATACCTTCCACATCAGTGATCTCAAGCGCAATCCATCTTCCCGTTAGCGTTGATAAATGGGCCAATTGAGCGAAGTTTGTGACGTTGTGACTATGGTAGTCGCACGTTTCGGCCTTGGGAAAAACAGCACTTGCTGTAGGATTAGGTTTTGCACTGCGCATGCTTTGATTGAAACTCCAGCAAATCACACCATTGTCCGTTTAGACTTTCGATGCATGACCAACGGTTTTAAGACACGCCAAGGGATAGAACGTGAGAATAAAAATTAAAACCAACGTCAAGGAAAAGAAACTAAGCGCAGTCGATAAGCGGCTGCAGCAGTACGCAGTGAATTCTACAGCCGCCATTGGTGCACAAATGAGAGGCAATATAAATCAAGTTCTCACGCAAGCTTCCTTTTTTCGAGGTGGCGTCCCGGGAACGTGGCGCAATAAATGACGCATGAGAATTTTTTCCCATTGCAAAATAATAATCGATAGTGCAAGGGCAATAGCCAGAGCTCTGTAAATCAGAATCACAGCCATCCTTTCGCGCCTCGTTCACCCATGTCAGTACCAGCGAAATAGAAGCAGTAAAGGCCGTGAGGGACATTTGTCTGCGAAGTTTTGGGCATTTGTCAGTCCGATGTTTGAACTGCACAGCATGAAATGAGGCTACGATTGCACAAAGAGAGGAGGATCACATTATAAATATCATACTTCGACCAGCTTCGATTACGCCTAGAACATTAATATTTTTACACAAAGAAGACACCCCGGTGCCGTCCAGATTGGAAGAGAACAGGGGGAAAAACGAGCAAAGAAAAAGGGAAAGCGGTGACAGATGCACTGTGAAGAGAGTTGAATAACTGCATTCAAACCTTTTTAGCGGGTCGGGCTAAAAAGACTTGCTTTGTTCGCTGCTACAGGTGGCCTGGGCTTTCAAACGTAGGAAGCCAATAGCAGCTGATATCTATCGAAATGGAGCGCTTTCGTTTATCCATTTGAAATTAAAAAAAAGTTCCAAGTTTCAAAGGAAAAACGAAGTTCATTTGGCTGGCTTTTTAATTTTGAATCTAAAATGCAGTTTTATTTTTTTCAGGTTGCGTATAAGGAAGCAATGCATAAAAAACGCTATCAAGGACTGGTCCTATTCAGCTAACGAAGCGCAAGATAACTGCATGTGCAAAAGAAAAATGAACTGCGAGTACAGAGAAAAAAATTATTTCGAAAGCGATGAAACGGCTTGTCAAAAGCGGCAAGTTATCACAAAAGGCTTTTCGTGGTAGGAGTGCGAGGCACAAAGACTTATGTGGCACCTACTATGTTAATTTTTCTCTTTTTTTTTTCAAACCGGCGCTGCATAGCTACACTGCGCCTTTAATTCACTGCGTCTTCGACGTATTCCCCCCCCCCCTCCCCTCCCCTCCCCTCCCACCCCTTTACTTTGCATGAAGACAATCTGCAGAGGCTTTATGCGTAGCGGGCTCGGTCTCTTGGGCTGAGCGTAGGTAGATACTTGTGAGGTTTCAAATGTATACGCCCAGGTTTCGGTGAAAGCACCTTTTAGGTGCGTGTCCGCTTCGTGATCTTGATTCCCATCGTGGCTGCGTTTGTCACGGAGAAGCTTTTCTTCGGTGGTTGAGTTTGTTTATCGCACTGCACATACACGTGGGCGGGAGGAGGGGTGTGTGGTCGCCCTCTTTTATTACGCGCTCCGAGCAGCAGACTCTGCTTTGCACTCTCAAAGTCACTGCTTGAGCTGAACTACGAGGGAGTTCCACAAGCGAGGTGTAGGTTTATCGCCATTGTGATAGCGACGCCTTTATTGCGTACATTTGCGCACAGAAAGTAGAAAGTATTGACAAGATCAGAAACGGAATTGAATGCCCGATCAAAAGCCAAAAACTGCACTGAAATTGTGCGCCACAATAAAATCAACGCCCGATGCACGCCTATTGCACGTGCCGCTGTGTCCGCTGCAAATAATGTCGACAAGAGTTTAAAAGAGGTTGCGCGAATGAAGCATATACGTGTTTTCTGTGGCCGTGTTTACAATTTCTATTTCTGCCCGCTGCTGAGCTTCCAAAACAACGCATACTTCATACGCGGCACCGGTGTGAGTATGGCAAGTAGGTCCTCTTAGATGTCTTTAGGCTAAGGCGTGTTGTGCAGATGTAATTTGTCTTCATTTTTGTTCGTTTGGAGTAAAGTGGAATCGCGACGCTAATAGTGTTGCTCTATACGGGCGGGTGTTTACTTCGATGGCTTAGGCGACGACCGCTTCGTTCGAATTTTGCTCCAGGAAAGCTGAAATCATAAAAAGAGCACTGGTGAGTCGCATTGTTAATGATAGCACAGATTAATTCAGCTGCCGTTGTTCGAACGGCAAGATAATGGAAATCTGTAGCGAGACAGATAGAAAAGTCTTGAATATTCGTCCGAGGCCCGGGTTGCGGGTTAATGGTCAAGGGGCTGAGAAATCAGTCGCGGAGATCGAGCATTTACGGGTGTAGAGGCACTGAACGAGGTGAAATTTTTGTTGTGAGACCGAACAATGCATTTCAGTGATAGCAGTTGCCCTGCCTGTCGCCCTGTTTTTGCTACGCTGCGCCGAGTGCGGTCGTCAGTGCACACCCAGCTCTTCATTCGTGGTTGAGGCAAAGGCTTTTAGGCACGCGCTCAGCAATTGGCGCACTAGAGGGCGCTCAGGAGCAGTCGGGCGCGGTTCGCTGCTGTGTTAGTTGCTTGCACTTTACACAAAAGACATTTGCGTGGCTGGACAGAAATTGCAGGCGCGGGAGTGAAGGCGATGATGGCTACGGGCCGTCATGCTGAGCTGTGAGTAGTGGATAGCGTGATCCTGCAGGAGAGACTCATTTTCAGTTTCGTACAGCATCGCTGTGCAAGTTGGTATCGGAATCTGTGCCGACCACCAGCTAGGACTGTGTACTCTAAGCCCGCAATGCAGAAGTAAACTGCGATGTACTTGGAGAACAATTGATTCGTGGCGTGAAACGGCGTGCCTTTCAGTGGAATCTGGCGGCAATGTGGGCTGAGTCCCAGCTGCTCAAATATTTCATCTTGCAAGAGAAACCAGCGGGGTGCATCTGGCATTTCGGTGTCACAAAACTAAGGCCACTGATGCATAGCTTTGTCGTCGTGAAATGACTTTATAAAGCTGTTCGTGCAGCCAGTTCTTTTAAAGGCATGCCACAATAAACGAGTCACCATAAGCGAGTTACTAAAGTATCATTTTTCTTTTTCAGTTGTGGTCGTTATGTCTTTCCCAAAACGGCCGCGACGGAGATGCCCCTTATATCTTCATTACATCACACAAAGAATTTCGTCTCACAGAATATACGGCCAGCGCAGTGCAGTGCACAGCGGCGGCTCTACTGAAATGTGGTATACACGGTTACGTTTCTGGGCGCTTCGACGAACGACGAGCAAGCAGCGACACCGAAGGTTGTCAGGAATGCCTTTATTCCATCTCGGCAGCCATCTCGTGGCGCTTATATAGCCCGCGATATCAGCGTTTTTCATAAGCGTCACGATGAACATGCAATGAACAGTACGTTCCGCGCGACAGAGGGTGTTATACGTTTATTTCCGGAAATACAAACAACACATACATGGTAAAAAAAGGCAAGTATAATGTTATTAAAAAACCCGGTTAAGAAGCCGCCGCCGGCCAGGTTTTACACAAGTGCACATGTTTTTCGTACTTTTTATGTACGATAATCAATTCTCAGAAAAAGCAAAGAACAAAGGAATATATGACCTTGGCGGCGGCAAGGTGAGTGGCTGAGGGGAAGGAACAGACGCAAAAAAATTCAGGGGGCATTTTGACTGTCTAAAGTGCGTAGAGGCGAAAGCGTTTTCCGCACCACTTTCGCTGCTTCTGTGGCACTGGTGGCGTCCCATATAATTGAGCACTAATTACAAGTGATGGCAAATCACTAATTAATTTATTTGGTTTGGTTTGTGGGGTTTAACGTCCCAAAGCGACTAAGGCTATGAGAGACGCCGTAGTGGAAGGCTCGGGAAATTTCGACCACCTGGGGTTCTTTAACGTGCACTGACATCGCACAGTACACGGGCCTCTAGAATTTCTCCTCCAAAGAAATTCTAGCCGCCGCGGCCGGGATCGAACCCGCGTCTTTCGGGTCAGCAGCCGAGCACCATAACCGCTGAGCCACCGCGGCGGCACTAATTAATGATTGATTACTGATTAATGTCTGAATACTAATTAACTACTAATTAATGACGCTTAAGCTTCGCCTTTAGGAGTGGAACGCGACAGCGTGTTGTAGCGCTGCCAGGGAGTCCACGGAACGCCACCCGTTCGGCGCGATGCCTTGCCCTTTGAACGCAACGCTTTTTAAGGAAAGGAAATGGCGCAGTAATTCTCTGTCATCTCGGTGGACACCTAAACCGCACCGTAGAGGAAGGGAGGAAATGGGTGTGAAAGAAGACAAAGAGAGCCCGTAATGAAGGAAATGAAAATTGTATTTGAGGAAAGGAAATTACGCAGTAACTGTCTCACATATCTCGGTGAACACCCGTCAAAATTCAGGGGGCACTTTTTTTACCTAAAGTGTGGTCACTGATGTGTGGTTAAGATGTTCAGCTTCGCCTCTAAGAGTGGAACGCGACAGCATCTTGCAACGCTGCCAGGGAGTCCATAGAATGCCATTGCCCATTCGGTTCTACGCCTCGCTCGTCGGTAAATTGGTTTTTGAGGAAAAGAAATGTATCTGTCTCTCATATCTCGGTGGACACCTAAACCTCACCGGAAGGGAAGGGAGGAGGATGGGAGTGAGCGAAGACACCGTATTCACTAGACGCGCCTTTGTTCATTCCAAACCATCGAGCTGGCATGGCGGAGTGGATAGCATGCTCGTCTCACACGCCGAAGACCGGGGTTCGATTCCCGAGCTTGACCAATTTCCTACTCCGTTTTATTTATTTATATGGCCTGACTAGAAAAGCTAATTAGGCTAATTGGGTAATTACGCAATGAACTAAGCTCAGTCCCACTGACTTGGAGCATCACTATACGATCCCTTCAATTGGTTGAATGGTTACTAGGCAAAGTATAATTGGCCCCGCTTGAAATTCGCGCACTGTGACGTCACGGCCGTTTCGACCAATTGAAAAGCGTGACACTTTCTGTCGACAACTGCTGCTTACAACGATGAGGCATTAAAGGCTTTCGCCTTAAAAGAAAGGTTAAGAAAATGGTAGAAAAAACTGCAAAGACTCAAAGCCACCTGGAGTGCAGGCGACACCGAACTCAAATCAGAAAAGGCACCTGTAATGCCTTGAAAGAGATAAGGCCTGAAAATAAGGCAAATTTGCTGCACTAAAAAGCATTGCTCGTAGAAAAAACCTACAAATGGCAATGCCATTTAGAAAGGAATCGAAGAAGATGCATATGACAATGAGTGAATAAGAAAAAATTTAATAAGAAAATAAAGTGTTTAAGTCATACAAAAAATGTTATGCTCCAGTCATGCAAACACAAACATAGAAAAAAAAGACGTATGTGTGCAGGTCTATTTATGCACCCACACATATTTGCATATGTATGCCCGCATACACGTGCAACAAAAAAGGTGATTATGAAAGAAAAAAATGAGCTGGTCAGAAGGGCAGCAAAGTTATACCAATTGCGCAAAACGGCTTAAGACAAAGTGCCAATGAGGGCGCGGGTGCTTAACCAAATGAGATCCCTTATAGAAAGCCCAATTTCTTTTGCTGCCTTCCTGGTGCCAGCACAAAGGAGCCCACGTGATCCAAACGAGAGACCCAGAACCTTGCAAGGTTTCTCTGGAAAACATCTCCAGCAAGGGGGTGTACTTCTCTCGCTTGATCTGACACATGTGCTCCAATGTCTGTGCTGTAATCCCAGGTGACTGCCACATCTAAAATGTACGTACAGTGGGGCAGGTACAGAATGATATCTGGTCTCTGCATGGTCCCATCACGACCGGTGAAGAGTTACTCTTGCGTCATCTAGGCACCGGGATGAATTTCCAGTAATTTGGCGGCAATTGCGTCCGCGATGAAGTTATGGCGTTTAATGCGTAGGAGGCTGACAGAGTCTCACTTACCAGTGATATGCGGGATTGTTTCAGGCTTTCGTTTACATCGATGGCACAGGCGGGACTTTGGATCACTAGATTGTTTGTTAGAAAATGATCGACATGGGTAAAGCCCCGCCCGCAGCCGTGAAGCCGTGATCTTATCCCTTTCCCTCAGATAGCTGGCCTCTGGCTTCAACCATTTGTTGCCTAGAGGTTCCTTGCGAAAGGCGGATATGTCCTTAGAAATGGACTGGTCTTGCCATGCTGCTAGAGACCTGCGCATAGACTCTTTGAGGGCTTTAGCGACGTCCCCGGCGTCAGACACGCCTTGAGGCACCGTCCAAGAGGTCATAGAGAGCTTTGATATTGGGGAGACACTCTTCGACGACCACATCCACCCTCTCAGAGCCTAGACGCTGCAGCCTCGCAAACGCCTTAAGTTGTACCTCAGGGGCCAGCCGGGCTAGATTCAACAAACCGAGCCCCCCCCCCCCCCCCCCCCCTTGTTATATGAAAGATGAGTTAGTAAATGAAGAAATGGCATGGGGAGATGCACTAGCCTCTTGGCCTATTTGCGGGTGTGGCGATCCAAGTATGTACCGCAGGCCTTGGTTGAAAGAATGCTGGAGGTTGCATACAGCAATTTTGGAACCAGAACACTGGTAAGGCAATACATTTTCTGTGTGGGTTTCAATCGAGCCAATTTAAGAGCATCAAGCCGTTTCTGAATCGCATTAATTGAAACCCAGGGTGGCCTGCTGACCAACAATTCTACACCCAAGTACTTAATAGGCTCGTTTGGAGCCTTTGGTTTGACCACCGCATCTCGGACCCGAAAGTCGGGGATGCGGTAATCAAACCACTTAAGGTCATGGGCCTCATAGCGCCACCTGGCTCTTCGCTGGATTCAGCGAAAAGCCCAGTTTCGAGAAAAACTGATTGGCAACCTCCAGATTTCTTTCCAGCTCGGTGAGGCTGCTGGCGACAAGAACAATGTCGTCAGCAAAGGCTGAAGCTGCGATGTTAGTGTGATGTGGAACCCCCGACCAGATTCGTTCAGCTCATACATTAAAGGGAGACCGAAGCACTTTTTTTGAAAATCGGGCTGGCAGCGGCATCCTATAGTTTTTCATGCTGTATACTGGAATATCGCATCCAAATAAGGCAAAAACAAGCGCGAATTGCCTTTTTTAGCCGAAATATGCGGCGTGTGCCGCGGGGCACGCCGCGCGGCGCGCCGCCGCCCGTGATTGGTCAAGAGAGGTCGTGACGTCACTTTGAGGACTGGAGAAGCTGCCGATGCGAATCCGGCGCTGCGTTGAGTGCAGATCGCAGCTTTCCGTGTCGTTGTAAAAGCGAATACGGCGACTATTTTTTTTTACTGACCTCCGAAGAAAAGGAGACTACAGTTTGCTCATTCCACGTATCGCCTGAAACCAAAAAAAGACACAAGCAAAAAAATTCTACGCCTAGCACAAGCATACGCCAGCGTCAAAGACGCGATGCAGACCATGTGTAAAAGGTACCAGCACAACCTCGGCTCGTATTCTCGGAAAGGAAGGGTTGCGAACAATACTCAAATCAATTACCACCACCGGACGCCTCCTGGCTCGCCCGGAAGAGCGTCATCCTAAAGAAAAGGCCCAAAGCACTGTGCACAAAAAATCCTGTTCTCAGTACCCGGCGTTGCAGGTTGGGGCAAGAAAGTATACCAAGGAAACGATGAAGGAGCACAAAGTTGGTGTCAAAATTAGCGAAGCGCAGTGGCCAAGCACTGCGAGGCATGTGACCACAAGATAGTGACGCAATCATTGTGCGCTGGAAACCAAGCCAAATACGCGCACAAGGCTGCTGCTTCACTCGTGGCGCGTTCAGCAGATGCCAGAAAATATTAATCGCTGCCTCGGAAACGCTCGCCCTTCCTAGATTTGCAGTTTAGGTTCAGTGAAGTAGTTGCCAACTATATGTGTGTTTGAAAGCCAAGCTAGCTGCAACTCGCCCGCTGCCACAACTTGATGAAGAAACCGAGTAAGGTTGCGGTGTTTTTTTTTTGCAAAAACTCGGTTGGCATTCATTTCTCTCATAACTTTGCATCCGAAATCAACGTCGAACGCTTTCATTTTAATTGCCTAGCTACGATTAAACGAGATGCCGAATATGAAGAGCTTCGATGCTTGTTTGCTTTGCTTTATTGTGCTTTGCTCTGCTTGCTTGCTTGCTTGAACATGACCACCTAAGCTGAGGAGAGCGACACATGCTTAAGCCTCTATAAGGTTTCCTCAAGGGCTAAGTGAGCATGTTTCTACTTTTAAAAGAGGCGCTTCTTCGGAATGGTGACACGCCTCTCATGCGCGAGAAAATCGAAGGAACTGTGTCATGGTTCAGCCGCGCCTTTTCGAGAGAAATCTCCAGGGGTCACATTAGGGACAAGCTCTGCATGTATTAAGGATAGTTGCCGGGCCAGTTGGTACATGATCACACCGTAAAACAGCATGGTTTATTGCGAGCAATGAAATAAACCATGCAGTTGTAAGTTCAGCGCTGTGTGTGTGCGTGTCTTCTTTCTTCGTCCCGTGTAAGCGCGCTGTTTTACGGTGTGCTCTGCATGTAGCCGCTCTTACGAAAGTGCTTCGAGCAGAGTAGGCTTGCTTTGGTCAGCTTAAATTCTTCGTAATAGCAGCGAGCGCTTGCGCTGCGAGCTTTTGATCTTGCTAAAAACAGTGGAAGACGACACAGTCTCGGCCGTATTTGTTCATGGACATGAACGCAGAGTAGTACCTCGTGTTGAATCTGATTCTCAAGGTCGGCTGACACGCTTTGTACGTCACAACGCACGCAGCACGAGAAACAACGCGCGCTGAAAGCTCGCTCGGGTGCGCCGAAGCATCCCCGGCTCCTCAACATGACGTCACGCTGGCCGACATGGACGAGGTTTCCCTCTCCGCTGTTCCCCTCTCCGGCGCTCGCGCGGGGCGCGGGAAATTTAAACATCGCATTTTTAATTGGTGATTGCGCCACTGTTTTAGCCAAAATCGAAAAATAATTTCACAGACGTGATCAGCAATGACGCTACTTCAAAACCCTAAAAAATTAGCTGATTCGAAAACCGCCTCAGTATCCCTTTAAGGGATCAAGCACCAGATTGAATAGAAACGGGGACAAAGGGTCACCCTGTTTGATCCCCCGCTGCATGACCACCCGAATCCAGTCTGAGGCTCCCGCGTACGAGAATGTGGTGTGCTGCAGGAAGTAGAGGTCGCGGATTACGTCCACGTAAACGGGACTCGCTCCTCCCTCCTCTAGGGCCTGAAAAAGTGCACTATGGCTTACGCTATCAAAGGCCTTCCGCAGGTCCAGTGAAGCTGCATAGAAGTGTTTTTGTTTACTTTGCTTCATTTCACGAGTCCCTGAAGTAAGAGGAGATTGGACTGGGCGGACCGGTCGTCCGAGAATCCGCTCTGCAGTGGATGTAATGAATGATGGGATGAAAAGCGACCCAATATTAGTCTGGAAAATAACCTTACCCAGACAGAACTAATAGTAATGGGCCGCAGGTCCCCTGCCGCTAAAGGAATGTCAATTTTGGGAATGAAAACAGTCCTGGAAAAGGCGGAGCTCCTCAGGTAGACTGATTAAGAAGTTGTTTAGCGCCATCGTTATCATCTCCATGGATATTTTCCATAACTCGGAAACGGTAAGACCGTCAGGGCCAGGGGCAGACCCCTCCCTCATGACCTGGTAACAGGTCAACACCTCAAGAGTGGCGAAGCAAGGAGCATCCCTCAGAAGAATATCCGGAGGGACACCTACCCATTCGACCTGTGGAGAGGTTGAGTTGAGTTTAGTTTAATGGCGCATAAGCAACTAAGGCTATCATGTGCCAAGCTCAGGGTATAAAAATTGGTTTATAAAGATGTTATACAAAAGTCAAAATGAACGGCGGTGTAAAGGGCCTAAAAAGTTAATGCATGCAACCTAGTAAAAACGTAAGACAACATTTTAGAAGTGAATTATGGTAAAAGCTTTAAAGAGAGTCGGCAACCTCAGCAGCCATCCTTGGCTGGGCAAGGATCTCGAGGTACCCACCCGATAGAATAGGGACCTCAGCCGTCTTCTCACGACGGAGGAGGTGGATGAGGTATGTCAATAAATTGTAAAGCACGGGGTAGGAATTCACAGTTTTTCAAGTACATTGGCTTCTTTTAAAAAGTTAAAAACGCTTGACTTATCAATAAGAGCTTCTTCACCTAAAATCAAATGACGGATGAAGAGGGATGTGTTGGTTGTAAAACGGGGTAAAAAACTTGTTTCCCAATGTTTCAACTTCTCTGCACGATATTAAGATGTGAGTTACTGTGAGTTCATCTCCGCATTTTTTACAGGTAGGTTTGTCTTGTTTTGTTAGTAGAAAGTTGTGGGTAAGGTGCGTGTGTGTGTGTGTGTGTCCAATACGTAAACGACATAAAATAACTTCAAAAAAGCGTTCCTGATGAGTGCATGATTTCCATTCGCCTAATATTGGTTTTATTAAGTGCAGCTTGTTATTTATCGGACTATTCCATATGCTCTGCCATTTGTTTCTCAGGATGCTCTGAACTAGCTTCATACAATCATTATGGGGCATACTTATTTTCTGTATTTCCTTGTTGTGGGCTTCAGCAGCGCATGCGTCCGCTCTCTCGTTACCATCGATTCCAACATGGCTTCGAAACCAACATAATTTTATGTGATGCCCTTGTGTTACGATCCTTGTTATGTATGTAAGACCTTACCTATTGATGACATGACTGCATTTCTGGACTGTAGTGTTTTCAGTACACTGAGGGAGTCTGTGTAGATAATACTGTTTTCGATGTTCTTGCTTATTATTTTCTCCGTAACAAGAAACACAGCATAACACTCGGCTGTAAAAACTGATGCACACTGAGTAAGCCTTACTATTTTTTCCCAGTTCCCTTCCACTACTGCACTTCCAACATAACCTGTAGTTTTCGATCCGTCTGTGTAGAACTCGGTGTAGCTATCATATTTTTTCTTTAGTGTAAGGAACTCTTGTATGACGTGTTCTGCTGGAGTTTGTCTCTTGTTGAACTGTGTAAGATATATCACATACCGATGGGAAAACTGTACCAAGGGGCAAATGCGTCGCAACGTTCTGCAACATTTCGTAATGTTTCTGATAAGTCAAGTTCTCGGCAGATCTCCTCAAACCGCATTAGCAAAGGCCTGGTTGCTTGGGGCTTATTTGTAAATATTATTCGAGAAGGGCATGTTGTGATGATTGAATAGCACACGTGTTTTGTTCGCGACCTAATTCTAAGAATGTATGAGCATGTAAGTGCTTTTCTTCTATCTTCTAGTGATGGCTCATTTGCTTCAACATGAAGGCTCATTACCGGAGACGTTCTGTATGCTCCACAAGAAAGGCGGATCCCTAGATTATGAACTGGATCTAATCTTTTTAGATATGAAGGCCTTGCCGAGCCGTACACTATACTCCCATAATCTAGACATGAGCGCACTAGAGAACGGTAGATGTGAAGGAGGCATGCTCTGTCAGATCCCCAGCGTTTCCTTGAGAGTACTTTAAGAATATTCATTGCACGGGAGGCCTTTACTTTCAAGTTGTTTATGTGCGGCAGAAATGTCAGTTTTTTATCAAATGTTATTCCTAAAAATGTATGTGCTTGTTTTACCGGTAGTGTGGCTCCATTTAGGTGTAAGTTCGGATTGATCTGCAAGCCTCTTTTAAGCGAGAAAGCAACAGCCACTGTCTTCTGTGGAGAGAACATGAACCCATTTTTGTGTGCTCAGATTGCTAGCTTGCTTAATGTGAGTTGTACCTGCCTCTCACACGTTGACAGGCTGGAGGACGTGCAAGCAATCTGAAGGTCGTCGACATATACGGAATACATAATGGAGTTGGGAATTATTTTCGCTATAGAATTCATTTTCACGGCAAAAAGAGTGGTACTTAGGATACAGCCCTGCGGTACCCCACTCTCCTGTACAAAGCTCTTCGAAAGGGTTGCACCCAGGCGCACCTGAAAAGACCGGTCTGACAGGAAATCCTTCAGGCTGTCCAACATCCTACCCCGGATGCCAAGATCTGCCAAGTCGCGTAGAATCCCATATCTCCATGTGGTATCGTACGCTTTCTCCATGTCAAAGAAGACTGCCAGACAGTGTTGTTGATGTATGAACGCCTCTCGAATTGTGTTTTCTAAGCGGACGAGATGGTCAGTTGTCGAACATCCTTTCTTAAATCCGCACTGGTGGATGTCAAGGAGTTCGCGTGATTCGAGAATGAACATGAGCCTAACGTTGAGCACACTTTCAAATGATTTTGCTATACAACTTGTAAGAGCTATCGGCCTATAACTATCAGGGCAGGTGGGCAGCTTTTCAGGTTTTAAGAACGGTACGATAACTGCTTTTTTCCAAGCCTCCGGCATCTTTCCGGACACCCATATCTTGTTGAAAAATTGCATAAGTGCTCCTACAGCAGCTTCGGACAGGTGGGCAAGCATTTGGAGAGGGGCTCTGGAATAGTGGCTCGTACTGACGATGAGTCAGAGAAATGGGCGGACCTTGCGAGTAAAGGCGCGCTCCCACTAGCGGGAAACTTCTGGCAGGGGCGCAGCGTCAAAGGCGCCGCTGCGTCGCAGCTCCTCTGAATCACGTTCAAACTGCGCGCGTTTTCTCGCTGCGGTTGTCTTGAAATGTAGAGAGAGTAGGCGTTGAGAGAGGTCAAAGCAACCGCGAGTGCCCGGCAGGACGCGCGCAGCCTCCGCCTCCGCCGACGGGGTCACTGAACTGGGACCGACGTCACGGTTCACGGTCGGCCCCCATTGGCTGTTCTCGTCAGCGGCACGGGAAAAATAGCCCCCGGACCCATCGCTCTGCGGAACGGCACAGCAGCCTGTCTGCGGGAGAAAAACCGGCTTGTGCGGGAAGCGGCGCGCGGAAAACGTTCTGCGTTGCGCGTTTTTCCCGCCAGTGTGAGCGCGCCTTAATCCTGACACAGCTCATCCAGAAACACTTTAGGACCCTTACGAAAAAGCTGTTGATGGGAAGATCGTAACAACTCCGCCCCCCTTTTAAGAGGGCACCACATAAACTGAACAAGTCTGTGCAAACAGTTGTGAAGAGATCCCCCACAGTCGCAAGTCGACAATAATGAAGTTCGTAAGTGCAACACACACCGCTGCTCCATATAGCACAGTCGTGACAAGTTCGGCGCGGGTGAAATCCTTCTTCAGAGATCTGGTGCGGTGGAGTCCGCAGACGAGAGCACCGGCACATCGGCACACCGTTCCGAGATCTGGCGGGAGGAGGGGGTTGTAGCACGAGGACAAAAGCACCCACACATCATTGTGACAGCCTCCGTGTCGTTGAAGAGATGTGGACTGCACTGCTCAGGATTCAAGGGTTGCCCCGACGATGTCTCTTGGAACCTTCGGCCGATGTCACCGGTGACCCATTCTTGAAAGAGGCTGATGGCTGAGCAGACGGGGAAACAAACAATAACCAAGCCCCAAGCCACCGAGGTGCCCAAGATGTCAATTCGGTTCACCGAAAATGCATTTGTTTGCCTCATTAGACTGCCCAAAAGTCATCGTAAATGCAACCAGATTTTTGCCTTAAAAGAAAAATATTAGTAGCGAACATTTGAAAAGAGGAGTAAGCATGAATGATTCCCTGATTATTAGACTATTTACAGTGATGCAGATGAGCCAAAAGAAACAAGAACACTAGACGGCAGACTTATTCGTGCGCCCGACTTAAGAAGTCTGCGGTCGCATGAAGTTTACCTCTCTTATGCTTGACCACAAGAGCATATTCCTGGAGAGTTAAACTTCGCCGGAGCAATCTGCCGTTCTTTTGAGACAGTTACTGGAGCCATGTCAACGGTCGATGATGAGTAATTAGAATAAATTCAGAGCCCAAAAGGTAACAGCGAAGCTTCTGGACAGCCCACACCAGGCAAGCGCATTCTGTTTCAATTGTGCTGTAAGCTTGTTCCCTCGAAGTAAGCTTCCTGCTGACAAAATTGGGCGTTCTTCCCCTTTGTAGTTTTCCTGGCTTAGTACCACGCCCAGCCCTCTCGCTATCGTCACACTGCACCAGGAAAGGCCTCGCGTAGTCTGGGGTGGCCAGCACAGGCTGAGTTATCAATGCCAACTTCAGGGACTCAAACGCTTTACTCTTACGGTCGTCCCACACAATGTTATTGGGCTCCTTTTTCTTGAGGGCATCCGTAAGTTGGCTCACCTTTTCCGAGAACCGGGAAATGTACTGATGGTAGTAATTCACCAGTCCGATAAAAAAAAAAAAAAACATCAAACCTTTCTTCGTTTGCGACAAAGGAAACTGACTGCCTGGAGTTTAAGTTGTGCTCGTCTTGCTCCCTGACAGACGACATGACCCAGATATTAGACTTCATTACGGCTGAATTTACACTTAGCAGCCTTAACCGTTAACCCTGCTTCGTGCAAGCGGGAAAAGACCTCCTGCAATAATTGGATGTGGTCCGCCCATGAGTCTGAAAAATTGATATATCGTCCAGGTAAGGTAGTGAAAAAGCCTGTGTTCCGGCCGGTACCTGATTCAGTAGCCTTAAAAATGCATACGGAGCATTTTTTAAACCAAAACTTCTAACAAGCGGCTTAAAGATACCTAATAGAGTCATGAACGATGTCAGGTTGCTCGCGTGTTCAGTAAGGGGTACTTGCCGGCATACCCTGACAAGATCGATGGCTGAGATGTACTTTTCCTGCTTACTTTCTCGATGCAGGCTGCATTATCTTGGATCGGGTAGACCTTGGTTACAGTAACGGCATTTAACTTCCGGTAGTCCACACAGGGACGCGGATCTTTGTCGGGGCTCTACCAAAGTGATAGGTGACAGATAATCACTTTCTCCCTTCTCAATTAACTGAAGTTGAAGCATTTGATCTACAGCATCTTTTAAAGGCTTTTCTTGACGTGGGGAAAAGCAATAGGACTTGTACTGAATTGGCGACTGACTGGCCATTTCAATATCGTGCTGGACTAGATTAGTTTTTCCGGGAATTGTGGAAAACAGATTCTGGTATTTTTCGATTAAGGCAGTCAGATCCGCAAGTTGATCTCGACTGAGCCGTTTCACATCAGTCGTAAGGGATAATATTTCTCTGACTGCCAACATGCCATCAGTTTTCCCCAAGTCAGGAATATGAGCCTAAACTTCCTCTGGTTGATTTAGTGCAATGCTGACGACTTGTACCTTTTCCAGGTACGGCTTCATTAAGTTGCAGTGATATATGCGAACCTCTTTGCGACGTCCAGGAAGTGTTACCACAGTTTGTCTGTTTCTGCTGGATCGTTGCTGGCCCCTCCCATTGCACTTGCAATTTGTAGCCCTAGCGGGCAGTAAGAGTAGAACCTTGTCTCCTTCCTTGTACACTCGAAGGAGATGTTATGTCGTAGTAAACCTTACCCCGAGCCTGAGCTTTCTCTAGATTTGCTTGTACAAGCCGTCGAGTTTTGTGGAGGCGGTCCAATAGTGAAAGTAAACACTCTGTTACCATGGGGGTTCTCGGCTTCGCCTTCCCAGCCTTCACGCAGTAATTGCAAAGGCTAACGAAAGTTTTTGCCATAAACCAATTCTGTGGGTGTAAAAAAACCCGTGGACTCGGGAGCGACGGTTCTCAGAGCGAAAAGCATAGCCGGTAAAGCCAAGTTCCAATCTTTTTTCTTCTCATGGCATAAGGCCCTGGGGATACCTTTGATGACCGAATGCATTCTTTCCACGCTATTACTTTGCGGATGGTTTTTCGAAGTGTGCAAAATTTTGATCCCATCCTTTGAAAAAAGCTGCTTGTTAAAGCACTGGTAAATAGATACATATAACCAGTCTTAGTGGTAGGTAGTGGACCTACGACATCTATTACAAGCCTCCTGAATGGTTCCATAATTATCGGCACCAGGGTAAGGGGCGCTTTCCGTCGCTCGTTCGGTCGTCCCGTCCTTTGACACGTGTCACACGAACGAACGAAGTCCTCAATGTCCTTGAAACAACCGGGCCAATAACACTCTGCCAATAGTCTGCACTTCGTTTTCGTGATTCGTAAGTGCCCCGACCACCCTTCTTTATGAACAAGTTCCAAGAGGTCACACCTGTGCTTGTATGGAACTACCAGCTGGTCTACTTTATTCCCGCCTTTGTCCTTAAAGTGGCGATAAATAATGTCGTTTTTTCCCCATAAAGCGAGATATTCGGTGTTGTTTTTTCCCCAGGCTATCTCGACATTTTCCTAGTGTTGGGTCCGTAGCCTGTTCTCTGGTAAGCTTGGACTTTTCAACATTTACCAGACCCCGAAAGTTCGCGCTTTCCGGCGAAACCAGCGTGGTTACGTCTGCTTCTTCGAACATATCTTCCGGAATACCTTCTGCCGTTTCGTTATCCGACTTATCAGCTTATGTCCTCGTCGCGAGCGTTTGCGGCTAAGAGCCATTCGCTGTCGTCATGGGGCGAGTGACTGCTAGAACGGGATTCATGTCAAGCGAAACGCCCGAATCACCGAGCTGCCCTGCCGTTCTGTTCGAAAGAATGCACGCACAGCTGGGCGATACCCCGTCGGGCACTGCTGCCTCCGTGTCTACTACACTAAACGGCTCGTCTAGTTTTACTTTGGCTACTGGCAAGCTGACTGTGCGATCTTCCAGGGCCTGCCGAACCCACACGCAGTCCCCTGTGAGATCGTCTTGCTTCACCAGGAATGAACCAGGTCGTGCGTGGCTACGGCGTCTCTTAAAGCCTTGCAAGACTGACCATTGACTTCTATGTCGCACAATTATGGCTTAAGCAGGTCTGCCTTTTCCATGCACAAGTTAACCTGGGACACTCTAGGCACACGACAGACTGAAGCCACATGACCCGGTTGGTGACATTTGTAGCAAAGAATAGGCTTTCTTGCTTCAAACTACTTTGTTTTTAACCTTTGCTTTTCTGGATCCAACGTTTCCTTTGAAGGGGGAACATGCGTCGAACACGACGTGCTTTTCGATAACGGACGAACCGTTCCTCGCTCGTGGCTTCTGACAAAGCCAGGCTATTCGTTATCAAACATTTTCCCCCACGTCTGGAGCAATACAGGTCTGCGTAATCAGCCGCCACGTGTACGTTTTTTTTACATCTGGCTGGTCCTGATTCCAATCCTTCACGGTTGAAGGAATAGAACAGAAAAACTGCTCGAGTGCAATATGCGCTAGCACCTTTTCGCGGTCCTCTTAAGAGTCTACACCACGGAGCCAACTCTCTAGGAATCCCATTAACTTGTAAGCGAACTCGGCATAGCTTTCTTCTGGCTTTTTTCTTGCCTCTCGAAACTTTACTCAAAAAACCTCAGGGGACAACCTGAACTTCTTCAGTAGGCAGGTTTTTACGGACGAGTAGTCATCCGCCTTCTTGGATTCTAACCTTGCCAGAACGTTGGCCACTTCCGCTGGCAGCAAGTTCAGAAGCCTTTGTGGCCAGCTCGACTCCACGAAGCCCCTCCTTCTGCACACCCCCTCAAAACTTACTAAGTAGAGACCTATGTCTCCCCTGACGCAGAAGGGCTGCAAGAGGCTTCGCATGTTCAATTTTGTCCACATATCGACCACCATGGTTTCCTCCTCAACTATTTCTAGCTCAGCCCCGCCGCGGTGGTTACGGCGCTCGGCTGCTGACCCGAAAGACGCGGGTTCGATCCCGGCCGCGGCGGCCGAATTTCGATGAAGGCGAAATTCTAGAGGCCCGTGTGCTGTGCGATGTCAGGGCACGTTAAAGAACCCCAGGTGGTCGAAATTTCCGGAGCCCTTCACTACGGCGTCCCTCATAGCCTGAGTTGCTTCGGGACGTTAAACCCCCATAAACCAAACCAAACCTATTTCTAGCTCAAGTTCTTTCTTCCATTTCCTCTGCACCTCGGTCCAATATTCTAAAATTTCGTCGGCGCCCGCGCCACACTTTTCAATGGTCGAGATCATCCTGGGCTTTCTCATGGCTTTCGTCGCCTTTACGTTTAACTCTTCGGCTAAGAGCACTAATTCGGGCTTAACAATCGCACCGAGATCCATCCTGTTACGACTGAAACTTTTTGAGAGGAAAAAAATCTGGCTGCTTTCCACCCACTGCCCCTTCTAGTCAGTGACAGTCTATCATCTTTTAAGCTACTTGGTGAACAAAACAGACCTCTCAGACACTCAGCGATAACCGCCGCGGAACCCGGAGTCGTAGATCCCACCGCTGCCACCAGCTGTTACGTTTCTTGGCGCTTCGACGAACAACGAGCAAGCGGCGACACCGAACGTTGTCAGCAATGCCTTTATTCCATCTCGGCAGCAGGGCAGGAAATACCGGCGCAGCGCTCTGCCGTGGCGCTCATATAGCCCGCGATATCAGCGTTTTTCATACGCGTCACGATGAACAAGCAATCAGCAATACGTTCCGCGCGACAGAGGGTGTTATCACCAGAAGAACGTAACAACAGTGACTGGCGCTCCTGCTGATCCGCCAAGCTCGTCGTCGAGCTAGTTCTGGGAAAAACGAAGCGCCTTGTTGCTGCTGGCATGGCCGTTTCACTGAGAGCGTTCTACTTGGAAATGCGCTAAATTATATAACATGCCTTGGCTATATTTTCGCGGGGGCCATAAGAACCGCACCAACCGTACGAAAAGTTGTGAAAAGAACTCGCATGGCTATGAGACTTGGCGTAGGAGTAAACAAAGGAAGCAGTTACGCAAAAAGAAAACAATGACAACAAGTATGCAAAGTGGAAATGCAATGGCAATATGGCTGCGCAAACGCAAAGCTTTACATAACCTTCTAGTTTAACTTTCGAACACTAGCTTTGGAAACAGAATCGAAATTGTGCACCTTGGGCAACTCGTCGCCAGACCGTCAGTTGCACTTTTTTTTTCTACTGGACCCGACACTGATGATGCTTTGCGGCAATTTATATCCGCAAGACTCAGTCCGAGCTCTCATTGACCGCGACAGTCCAAGATCGGTTGTATCTCATATTAGTTACCCTCCCCCCTCTCCTTTCATGAAAGACAATAGAAATTTTAGGCTGACTGCGTACGTTGGCAGAAAGCTGCGTCGGTCCTCTGTCAGCCCATTAGGGTCTGAACCAAAATGATTCAGCCGTGGGGGGTACAGGGACAAGAATCCGTTATACTATGGACTACTCACTGCGCAAAGCTACACCCATTATAAAACGTATGTCCCCATAATAACGGCCCGGAGGCTCAGATCCCGACAGGGATCGTGATCGAGCTCGCAGAAGAATAGGCATTTGGAAAAGTGCGGGAGCCTTCTTCAAATGAAGACTAAAGGGGAAAAAAACGAGGCTGAAGTTGGCTTCCAGAGTAGGAAGCGATGTGCCCTTTTTACCTCTGGACGACGCAGACGTTAGAAGGAGAGAACCGAGCGAACGAAAGCAGACAGCGCTTTCAGCGGCAGCAAACTACCGCCGTCACAGGCACGGCAGAGGAAATACGAATTCATCGCACAAAATACAATCCGTAGAAAGTTCGAGAAATCGAGCTGATAGTGGCAGCAAAAACAAAAAAACGAAAAAGGAGCGCATACAACGAGGAAAATAAACAAACAAATAAATAAAACTGATAGTCAGGCGCAGGCTCATTTTGAGGTAATGGCAGGTTGTTTCTTGAACTGTACACAGTTCGCAGTTTGCGGACCTTTTGCAAAGTCCCAAAGTTCTTGGTCAGAAGCACGCTCCGCAGGCAATTTTCTTGGGCCTTCCCTACAGCACGCCTGGTGCGCGCATGTGTGTTCCGCTCCCTGGGCATTTACCATCGTGGAACCCTGGAGAGTGGTTCTTATCTTTTCTCCCTTTCGGGGCACGCCGCAGCGCGCCGGACAAAGAGCTTTTGTCGAAAATAATTCCGTTTTTGTTGCGCAGCCAACGCTAGAAGGGCAGCACAGTAATTGGATTAAATCTGGTAATGCGCCATTTAGCGGTACGTGCCTGTGCACAGCAATGAGCGCAGATGGCAGCCACGCTTCTCTTAATCACGCACTTGCCGTTTGCCCCCAGGGAGAGAACAAGCGCCTCTTATGCCTGCACTCAAGTTCACAGGGAAGCGTCTTACTTAACGGAACCCCACACAGCGTGTTTGTTCCCGATGTAAGTCACGTAGGCGTAGCACCTGACGTCACTTGCGTGTAGCCCGATGGCGTAGTTCGGCATAGTCTTCCAGTGCAGCCTCCTTAGAGGAAAAACCGGTGGTCAATCTAGGGACGGCACTAACCACGAGGCTGCCTTAGTCTTACCTCTGCATTTTTTTCCCCACGTTTTTCACAGCGGCGGATATTTTATCATCGCGCTCAAGGACGGACGCGCACGAGCGAAAGTGTACGGAGACCAAGGAAAGACGTGCACGTTGGCACGGAGTTTATTGAGGTTGTCAGGCTAAGAAAGAACCAATGGGGCTTGTCATAAACACCGTGATTGAACATCGGCTACCATTGAATGCTTCGGGCTAGAATCGAATTCAAGACATACTAGATTCGCAAAAATACGAGAAATACTAAATTAGAGAAATGCGTATGCAGTGGCTAAGATGATACT
This sequence comes from Amblyomma mixtum, assembly GCF_055824585.1. Taxonomy (NCBI): domain Eukaryota; kingdom Metazoa; phylum Arthropoda; class Arachnida; order Ixodida; family Ixodidae; genus Amblyomma; species Amblyomma mixtum. The sequence continues at coordinate 170,755,545 of NC_143014.1, forward strand.
TCCTTACTATATAGTTCAGTGAAGCATGAAAATCTTTTCCTTGTCCGGTCCAGCTAACGTATACCATTAAACACCTAATCATTCGTTTAGCGCTGTGGTGGCCTGGTGGCTTGAGCATCAGCCTCGCATGCGGGAGGTGCGGGGTTCGATCCCCAATGCCGCACGGTGTACACCAGTTATACAACAGGTACAAGCTTTCCGCTGGTCTGGTGCTCGGCATATTCAGGGTGAAATGCTTGGGAAAAGGGTCTTTGTGACCCCACCTTGAGTAGAAGAAACCATATTGTGCCACGGCGCTCTTTGGCCACAGATGCCCTTGGGGCATAAAAATCCACCATCGTCATCATTATTATTCGCTTGCCGTTTCCGCACGGAAAATGTGTGCGGATGGCCGTACGTCCTCTTTTTAACGCCGGCATCACGGTATTTCATCTGTTTTCAGGAAGTTGGCGGAACCTTCAGAGCTTATAGTGGTGTTCAGTTTCTGCCTTTCGTTACATCCATTTTCGTACCTATATCTGTAATGGTGACCTATGCCTACAGGATGCGGAAATCTGTTATGAGCTCCATACACGATGTTTGTATGTAAATAGAGGGATCATTCTTTTGTGCATGTACTTCATTTTCGTCCAGACTTACATCCGCGAAGTAAGCGAAACGCCTAAAACTGCAACTTTTTGGAGTCGAATTTTAGTTCGGCTATGCTGTCTGATCAAAATTAAGTTTTACAGATTCGTTAAAAATAAAGCGCTGAGAAATACCGGAAACCCGCTTCTGCACATCAGTTATGCGGCTTGGGGTACACAAGGTTAGATGATCATCGCAACCGTCAGCTGCCTTATTTTAAAAATATATATATAATAATGAACTTCTTAGCCACAGCGGCTAGCGGGAACATAGAGGCGGTCACATTTATGGACTAGTCCATACGGTACAAAATTCTTATAGAGGCTGCGTGTTCCGAGATATTTGCCCCCATAGTTTCCCCTGATATCGCGAAATTACGCATGTAAGGGCCGCCCGACGCGAAACTCCTCCCCAGTATGACGCAGCTGTTGCGTCAGCCGTTTCTTCCTTTTCGATATTCGAACGTGAAAGAGAAACAGTTGTCAGCTTCATCGGTCGCTGGACGCCGTTGTCGGACAAAACGCCGCGTCACGCCGGGACGAGTTTCGCGCCGAATCGTCACCGCCTTGCATGCGCAATTACGCGGATTGAGCTGAAAATTTGGACGCGAATATCTCGAGGCGCACGCGTTTTAGGAGAATTCTACCAAATGGAATGGTGCAGGAATATGACTGCCCCCAAGTTTATAAAATAAAAATGCCTGCTTACTGCAATCAATAAAAAGTGCATCAATCGATCTGAGTTAATTAGATGCCTGACGGAGACAGCTATCATCTCACTGTGTGTCCCCTTGGCCGCACAGCTTATGCGAAGAGGTGGATTTCACGCACCTCTCAGTGCCTAACTTTAAGGAATATGTAAAGCTTAATTTTGGGCACCCTGTATACAAGCAAACAGCAGCTCCCATGATTATCGCTTAAATGTGCGCTTCGACAGAGGTCGCAACCATTCACATTTGCAGTAGACGCTATGAACGTCACTTTAAGTTGCTCGTGTAAAAGAAAAAGAAGCTCGATCATCGTTACCCGAGGAACGAGGAACACAGGCAGGACCAACAGCACAGTGCGAGCGTTTTCATGAACGGGTTGGTTTTGAAGCGAAAAGCTTCACTAGGCTAGTCAACACCGCGCTTCTCGTGTTCGCCCAGATTTGCCACTTCTGCGCATGCGCGAAACCGAGTGACGTCACGCACGGCGCACGTGGCCGCCGTCGCCGCCGCTGACTCCGTCGCCTGACATAATAAGAATACATAATAAGGAAAAAATAAATAAAAAATAAAAATAAACAAATATAAGCACGCAAACAAAAATAAAAAAGACATGACAGAAATAAAATATCACAAATAAAAAAAAACGAAAGCCAAACAGTGCGCCAGGAAACTCTCATATCTGGGTGGACACCCGAACCACGCCGCAAGAGAAGGAAAATGAAAAGAAAATTGGTTTTAAGAAAGGAAACGACGCCTGTGTTTCTCATATCTCGGTGGATACCCGAACCGCGCCGTAAGGCCTTTAAGGAAAATGAAATTAAATGAAAATTGCTTTTAAGGAAAGAAAATTCCTTTCTCTCATATCTTGGTGTACACCCGAAAGGAATGCACACAGCAGTACATGTCTCTAAAGCAACCTCCTAAGACAGCACCGTATTGACTACACGCGCGTCTCCTCCTCCGCCTCGCCGCAGCTTTTCGTTTTGAAATATCCAGGCTTAACCTTAGCTAAGCAACAGCCAATCTTTTTCCTCTCTTTTTTTTTTTTTTTTTTTGCTGTCTGGAACTTACGAATACGGCTCTCTTTGCTTAGACATTGGCACCGCGCCTATATCGGCTCTCGTTCTTGATACCTTCTCGCTACACTTTATCAGGAATTTGGGAGAGGGATGCCTAGTCTAGCGGCCTACAGCGCTTCAGTGGGAGGGGACAGATGTTCTCCTATAACTAATCGCACACACATCGGCCTGGATTTTCTCACATGATTAAGGTTTTTTTGGTGATATTCCAGAGCATTTGCAGGCAGCGACGCCTCGGTGTCCAATCGACATTTTGTTCCCGCGCTCTTCAAAGTTTTAAAAATGGAAGTTTAAGGAAATGGTCGAAATTCGAAGATGTTTTAGGAGACGAAAACTTGATTTGTCAAGAATCTACTCCTCCGGTCGCTTTTTGCTAGCGAAAAAAGATAGAGACTCAGTGGTCGACTCTTCAAGCGTTTGTTTGTCAGAATAGCGAGGAAAAGTATCCCAAATTGGCATTTTCAGAACACAGTCGTCTAATACTATGCAGTATGGTTAATAGCCAACCTGCCCGCGGTGGCGCATTAGCTACTCTGTGGCCGCGTGGTCTACAGCTGCTACTTCCAAATCGCGAAGGCATGTGATCGAAACTCAACTGTCGCCGCAATTTTTTCTTTTCCCTAATGTTGTCAGTGCGCTATTTTTGTATTGTTACAGCATGCGCCACCCGGCGGCAGCCAGGTGGACTAGAAATGTTTGTTCCGGATCCCTGGTAATGAATCACGGCCAGTGGCTTAAGTCAGAAGGTTTTTACAAGGTCAAGAAACCGAAGCATACCCAAACGCGTCAGCTATATCTTTGCGAAGACTAAAGTTAGAGGCGAAATGATGGGGCTCTCTCTTACACAGGAGGGGTCACGTGACCCATTGGTCACATGCCCTCATGACGTAATATGTCATGTGATCACTCTCCACTAGCTGTGCGAATGACTACGCCAATTGTTCCAACGTTTTATTGCTGTTGCCAGCGTTATTGCTGATTGCCAACGAAAGGGGAAGCGCGTGCGGCCGACACGTCATTTTTTTTGCGCATCATGGTCTCACTGCTCACCTACCACATGGTCCCACTTCTTTCGCAGAACGGAAGGAAGAATCCAAGGACGGCAGTAAAAAATAACGGCGCGTATAGTGAGAGCGCTGCTGCGGGATACAGTCTAGACTGAGACGCCTTAGCGCCTAATCTCATCGCTTTGTAGTTCGCGAGGAACGTTGCCGGCGTGAGGGCGCGTAAGACCCGGTGGCATCGAGCGGCTGACAGAAAAAAAAAGGGGGGGGGGGGGAGGGGAGGGCGTCTTGAGTCGCCGGTAACGCGGTCCACTGGTTGCTGCTACTGTGGTGTGTATAAAGAATTCAGCGTGACGGAGCGCTTATCGCGCGTTGTTTGCGAAAGCTGTTCTTTCCTCCGCCTCGTCTGTCCATTACCATCAAATTTGCATAGCGCGATTGGCGTGGACGCCGCCCTTACCCGAGGAGCCCGCTGTGGGGGCCGCGCCTTCTCGGCCGAAGAAAGGGCACTGCGCGCGCCTCTGGGCGGGCGCTGCGCCAACGCGGGGAACGACAGAGCCCGCCAGCGCTCTCTGGGGCGAGGGAGCGCGGGCAGCCAGATGTGAAACAAAGGCGCGGGCGCAGAAGCGATGGATTACCTTCACGCTACTCGTCTGTGTACTCGTCCGATGAGTGCTCGAGGAATCCGTGAGAAAACGAATGCGACTGCGATTTACGTTTTTTTTTTTTTTAATTCTCTCGTTACGCGATGAAGATACAAATTCAGCATCTGTAGGAGGCAGGACGGAGAAATGGGGGGAGCAATGGCAGGGTGGCCTATTTTTTGCATTCCAGATTTGAAGGTGTGGTAGAGAGGCTATTAACTAGCCGCATTGATCAAACATCTACAATGATCTTTTGTCTCATTTAACGCATTCTAATTAGCAGCTGCTCCTGGAAGCGTTGCTTTCAAAGTAAAAACGCCCATTTAAAATGAACTCTCCTCCGAAGTAGTTTAAGGAGGCAAGAGCTGGTACTACTGCATAGAGTTAGCTAAGCAGATTCAGTTACGCAGCGGCGCGGCAGCAGTAACAAGAATTAGTACCATGTTTTCTTTACATGCAGCGGCTGAGCACTCGCTAAACTTGCATAGCAAGCTGCCAGCCTGCATGAATAGGAAATAATTAATTCGCGTAGGCGGTAAAGCCTCGAAGTAGGCTCTCAATTTCGACTGTGGTACGCCAAGCATAATCCAAGTAAATGCTGCCGGGGTTATTACAAATGCAAAAGTGCCCTGCAGTCTGGCCAGAGGCACATTTTTGGCATAGATAACCTGGCATTTTTACTATTTAAATGACCACTGTATGTCAGCGCACGTAGTGTTTTTGCATGTCAGATTGCTCTCAAAAGTAGCATACCCCACAGTTCTGGACGAAAACAGTTTTGAACGGGAAAGAGTTTATGAGCGCAATTTTTTAATGTATTGTAAGTTTTCACTACAACAATCAATATATTCGCTGATCTCCCGTCCAGCAGCCCTGAATTGTCTTGCTATTAACGTTTTTGTTGTGGTCAAAAGCCATGGAGGAAAAAAAACTAAGGAGGGAGCATGACGTCACGCGGCCAGCGTTCGCAAGACGAGTGTTTTGAAGTCGTTTTCTCCCTCAGTTTTTCGCTCTCCGAGCCGGTCCTTTATGTTTTGATTCCGGTATGTTTTAGTGCGCGCGTATGCGCGAACCGTGGCGCGGGCGTCTACAGCAAGGAAGTTGATCTACAGTTAGTCTCCCGCGCTAATCGGCGCATGCGCGCGCGCAGCGGGGCTAGACTTTACCGCACGCTATCACGTGGTGCGATCACGGGGGGACACACTCTCTTTTTTTTTGCTATATCTTTACTTGTTAAGACGAGGCTTCAAGGTTGTCGCCGGACGCTCCCTCCTCAGTTTTTTTTCCTCCATGTCAAAAGCATTCCCCACTGGTTTTCTATGGCAGTCTCAACTGCTCGATGCGAGCGATGGAAACACTTTAAAAGAAAGATTTCGCTACATATTGGAAAAATATTTCAATATTTCTATACATTCAAAAACTGTCTCCAAGAAACTTGGACATGGGGTAGATGATAGTAAAAACTTAGATGTATTTGTTGCGCGTCAGCAGCTTTGCTTGTCCAAATATGTAGAAAGAGGCATTTAAACGTGCTGCGAATGTCTTCCTCGAGAATATTTTCAAATTGCGAGAGGCGAAAGCAGTGAAAAGAAAAAGTATGAAGCATGACAACCGCATGACGAATAAACGTTTGGGCAAGATTCAATCGATATTCTTGTTTAAAATCGATACTCTCATAACAGGGTAGGGACCTGCACCCGGACATGACGTTTTTTTTTTTCTTTTTTTCCTCCTCATGACTGGTAATAGATTCCCTCCTCTTTCACGAGTGTGTTCTCCGCCGCAGCAAACTTCTCACTCGTACCAGGCCAGAGCCCCGCGTGCTTGTGTGCCGTGTGACATCCGGACGTCACACGGGCGTCCGCACTGCGTGGGTTCCAGCAGGTGCGCGCGTACCGCGCGCGCGGGCAATACCTCGCAGGGAGGAAAGCTCACCGTAGTTCGCGCGGCAAGCGATGCGGGCTATCGGCCGGAACGAAAAGGAACAAAAAAACAGGACAGCAATAGGCAGCTGCAGCAGCGCCGCTCGTCGAGAGGGATGCCTTTGCGGCTTCTTGGACAGGAGCCCGAGTGGGAGTTCGATCAACGATCCCCGTCCGCGTGTGGACCGCATTGTTTTTTGTTTCTTTTTTTTCTCCGTGCGGAGGATGCGTTCGGCAGCAGAGTTTCGGCTTCAGCGTTCACCGAAAGCAACCTCTTTTGTTTGTCCGCGGGTGTTGGTTGCAGTTTCCTTTCTGCTGTCTGTCCAACGTTGGAGCTCCACCGGCGATCAAGCTTTGTTTCGGTGCATCCGCGGGGGTTGTCTTTGAATGTTTGCTCATACCCCGGAACGAATCGTAGATTCAATATTTCCTTGCATTCCGCGCAACTTCTGTGCTGCACCGCGCCGTGTATGCGGCTCCTGAAATGAGAGTAGCGCTTTTAATCCTGTCGTATTTATTTGAATTTATTTGAAATAATTTCATCGTCACCTGCCGTGGTGGGCAGGTTGCCCACAGCCTGCTGTGCCACCTGCCCACCGCTGAATATCCTTACCAAAGGCGTGGTCTGCTGATTTCTTGCGCTTCCATGACTGTACCTTTCTATTCTGGGTTTCTTACAATTGCTGAACGATCGCATTTTAGTGAATGAAGGCCAACCGGTAGAATTTTAAGGCGATAGCTTCAGGGCTTCCATTCAGCGGAAAGCTCGGTGTCTGGCGCTGTGTGACGAAACTGCGGATTGCTCGAGGAGGTTTGACGTCGCACGTGGAGCGGCAGACTTGAAAAGTGCTTAAAGCATTACAAAATTTGTGATTATAAGGCCGCAACATGGCTCAAAGGACATTTGGACATGTAAGCATATGTAGTAAATGAATCGCGCTGAACAGAAAATTTTGGCAATTAGCGGAGAATCGAACTCCTGACCATTGGATTGCTAGTCAGGGACGCGTGGCCCCTGGGCCACAGAGGTGCGTTCGTACAGCTTGATTAAAGCGAGGTTTTATGTGTATGGTATGTGGTCTCTCACACAGATAATGTGGTAGCTTACGACTGTATGCTAATAGGGAGTAGTGATTAAGCGACTAACAAAGTGTATGTCGATGAGTGAGCGTACACGAACGACTGTGTGCTCGTGTCACGTGATATTGGTGTGTCATGTGTTCTGGTAAAATTAGGAGAGCACGTGACTGGGTAATATGCTAATGAGATCTAATGGAGTCGCTGACGGGACCCATTAACGCTACAGCATCATGCCCTTAAAGGTAGAGCTTAAGTGTCCCCCAAATGTTCAGCGAGAGCTTCGTCTAGGACCCTCTAGCGCCACCACCCAACTTCAGTGCACTGTCATACGTAGACATGCTTAAGTTTGGGCTAGTTGGTGCACGGCAAGGTGGGAAAGGGGTTTTAGCACGACCAACAAGGGCAGAGAACACACAGAATGGACGAGCGTCAAGTAGCGACTGAAATATGCCCGTGTGTTTCTCTGCGTCACATTGACACACAGGTGTGTCTATGCAACGCCGTTTGCCTGTATACCGCCACCACTGACGCGGACGCTTTCAATATGTACGGCTTGACAAAAAACTTCAGCTGCTACTTAGCGCCTGCCATGATATCTAAATCCTGTCCGTTTGTTTTTCGCTCTAAAACAATTTTGCTCTCGCGAAAAATGTAAACAAGAAAATACCTTCTGATAAGGAGAACAGATATTTAAAATTTATATTTTCGGGGGACAAAAAATTGTGAAAGGAATAAGTGAGCATCTAGGGATGACAGTAGTATGAAGATTTAGAAAAGCGGAGAAATCCCTTGAACACACGCTGCTTAATTTGCAAGTTCTAATCTAGAGTACAAGCGTACATTACCTGGGGAGTGTAGAAGCAATAGTTCCCACAACTATCAGTCAACGCAACTGCCGCAAACACCGAACAACAAAAGTTGGGGGGAAGGTGGGGAGGGGGGTTGCGAAATGAAGAAACGCAGATTGCGAAGCTCTGATGATCCTGAAAATTTAGCACATGTAGGCAGAGGCTGAGTGTGATGAGACTGATAACAAAGAAACAAGTGTACAAATCCTGAGCCTGAAATAAGAGAGCAATAACTCAATAGCATCGACCTGACCAGATTCTGAGCTTGTTAACAATAAGCTGTATTCGAAAGGAAAGTTGCAAAGAAATCAATCCTGGCCTCTAAATGTGTCGACCGTACAGGATAAATCAAGTTGACCTGAATTATTCAGCAATAAATGTTTAATCAAAGCTAATAGCGCCAAATTTGGGAGCACCAAGAATGCATTGCGTTGGGCTTTAATTCTGTGTATATGTGAGGAACGACTGTAGTCGCTGACAGCCTTGTTTCAGCCATCTTGTTGGATCCAGCAAAGCCTGAAAGTTTATTGCAGAGCTGTTCTCGCACAGTCTCTCGAAACGTAATCGGTCACCAGTTATCACATATGCGAACTGATTTAAAGTCTTGCTACGTTTCGCTCTACGCGGTGCGTCACTGGCCGCCAGGTAATGAAGCAGCTGAATTGTACGCCGTCTGCCGTGCAGGAAGACGAGCCATTTGAGACTGGCGCGCTACTGACTGACCTGTGATTTTCCGTGAGCCTTTTCGGAATAGAGGGAGGGAAAAATTTCTTTCCAAGGTAAAGGAACCCTAGTTATAAACCTCGATGAGGCCGTAGGCAGCCCTGTCTAGCCTCACCCACCTCTGTCCTATGAAGAAAGGCAGCCAAGAGTTCTTCCTGTGTGTCAGATTGGATTGCTAGCTAGTGCAAGCTCATGGTTGTTTCCACTGGCCGTAGTGTGAGCTTCGGTCGTATAAAAAGTACGTCAGTACGGTATTCTGACGTTTCGTTTAAGCACCCGCAGCATGAAGTAGCAAATTCTTAATAGCGCTTTAATCACCATACTGCTATAATTTGACGCAATAAATATATATATATGCATATATATACGAGGGGGTACCCAAAAGAAACCGGAATAATTTTTTGAATCGGCAAAGCTTCTGTGGTACCGCGTTTTGCCGCTAGGAGCGCATATAACGAACATTTCAGAGTCAGTAAGCCGAGTGCCGTCGCTGAAGGAGGTCAGACTAGTTTAGGCAGAGTTTTAGAGTGACGACTGTTTTGTGTGAGCGTCGTTTTTGCAATGACTGATGTTCGTGAGCAGCGTGCGCCGGTGAAATTCTGATTTTTTCTCGGAAAAAGTGGAACGGAAACTCTTGAAATATTCAGAAAGACGTTCAAGGACGATGCTATGGGGACAACTTAAGTGTTCCTGAATTAAATCCTGAACAAAGCAACAGTCATGCCAATGGAAAACTTCAAATTCTCCTCGCCTCAAGAAAGCTCGTCAGGTGAAACCAAACCTCGAAACAATGCTGATTTGTTTTTTCGACGTGAGAGGAGTCGTCCATTCACAATTTGTTCCGCAGGGTCAGACAGTTAACCAGGCTTTCTGCTTGGATGTTTTGAAAAGATTGGGCAACAGTGTTCGGTGGAAGCGGCCTGATTTGTAGCAGACGGGTGACTGGTTTTTCCACCATGGCAATGCCCCTACTCACACAGCCCTGTCTCTACGACAAATTCGGACCAAAAATGGCATGACCTCTGTTCCTCAACCCTCACACTCACCGGACCTTGCCACGTGCTACTTTTTTTGTTTCGTAGAATGAAAAGACAGGTTAATGGAAAGCGTTTCGCTGATGTAGCTGAGGTGAAGAAAAAAACGACGGAGGGACTGTCAAGCATCACAAAAGATGAATTTAAACAATGTTTTGAAAAATGGAATGTAAGATTCGACAAACGTATTATTGCAAGAGGAGAGTACTTTGAAGGATATGAAACGTCTGTGCTTTAAATGTGAACAAATGAGTTCAAACAAAAATAATTCCGGTTTCTTTTGGGTACCCCCTCGTACATCAGAGAAGCCAACAGCCACAGAAACCAAGGAACACAGGGGATTATTATTTATTTATTTATTTTGTGGTATTGGTCAATGGAGAATATTACTGAATATGTTATCGCTTAAAGATAATTGATTAGAAAAGCAGAAGAAAAAACAACTGAACCCACGACCTCCGAATTCGGAGGTGGAAGTCGTGGGTTCGGAGAGAACATTCCTTGTTCTCTCCATCCTCTCATATACATATTTCTCAATATTTATAGCTTCGAGCCGTGATGTGTTTTCTGCTTTCGCGATTGAAAGAAAAAAAAAACTTATACACGCGATGCGTAAATGGCCATCTGTCGCCGTCGTGTAGCGGTGTCGGTGCTGAGTTTGATTGTGATCTTTCTGCAGTGTTGGGACTGGTTTCAGCTTTGTTTGCCCCACTTTATCGCGTTCACATCCCGGGATTTTCTGCATTGATTGTAATATTCTTGCTGTTGATATCGATGTGAGGGGCAAAAGTTTGAATCGCGGTAAGTGCGCTGCGCAAGCGAAAACTTTTCAGCCCAGCTTATCTGTATGTACTGCGCTGCTTCTGTTATGTGTGCTTTCGCGCGCATATGTGCGCATGGGGGGCTTTGAAGGGAAACACTAATCCTTCCATTTACTCAGGGTATGAGAAGAATGCGCTCCGGTGCGCAAGTATGGCTTCGCGCACCCCTTTCTAGCAATAATTCTGCCATATTTAAATCTGCGTTTCATTATTTGCTCAGGGTAATCTTCTACCGCAAGGTTTTTCCCGGCTGCAGCAGTAGTTATGTACCTTGGAAATACGAGTGTGGCGGCCGTCCAAGCGTGTCAGGTATGCTTTAATGGAGACAGATCTGCCCACCTCGACCCTGTGAGCAAGAAGGATGCACCCGTCATACAGCCAGTTCCTAGTGCGCTGTTACCCCATGCCTAAGATAACTCTTCTTCTTAAGTTCAGGTACCGTGAGAGCAGTATACCAGCAAAAAAGCGTGGTTAAGGAGTCTGTGCAAAAAAAAAAAAAGAAGCAAAATAAAGCCATCTGTTTCATTCCGGCTTGCGATACGCGATTAGAGTAAGAGAAGGAGGCAGAATATCAGTCGTTCTTATGTCCTACCGGAAGAAGAGAGCTGCCAAAATTCTGTATACTCGTCACACCTTCCTATGCGGCTGATTTGGATCTTCTGGTATTATATGCTTCACCAGTTGGTCACTTATTAACAGTTATTAACAGTTATGTTTCGCTTTGTCAAAGACGGGTGCTTTTGTGCAGGTACGAGGGGGTGTCGCGTGTATGGAAGTTAGCTTTTACCGCAGCCGGCTATGAACGCTGCCGGCTCTAAATTGACGACTCTGTTTTGCAGTTTTGCGCCAAGTGTATAGTCGACACAAGGACAGATCTTTCTAAAGAAGACGGCTCAAGCATGCATTTGTACGGCTCGCCTTCCTTCCCGCAATAATTCGTACATACGTTTCGAGAAGACAACTGGAGTTTTTGTGCCAGTGACGTGTGGAAGTAGTCACATTATTCACACTCAATGGAAAGCAGTCTAATGCAGTACCTTGAAAATACAGCGCGAAAGACGATGGCATAGCAAGGAAAGACAGAACAAGCGTTTGTCCTGCCTTTCCTTGCCGTGTATTTCTCTTTCGCGGCGCTGTTTTTTAAGGCGAAAGCCTTTAATGGCTCATGCTCGCGGTGCCCGTCCGTGTGCTGGAATCGTGCCAACTGTGGCCTCTCCTCCGCGCAGCGGCCAAGCCTCCTCCCCTCCTTAACAACTGGCGCGCCGGTGGGAGGCGCATCTGTGCACAGCATCTGTGACGTGACACAGTAGCGGTAGAACGAGCGCGCGCGCGTCGGCGGTGGCAGCTGCACCGCCGATCCTTCGCCAGACGTCTCGTTGAAGTCGAGTGAGACGCATGGATCCGAAGCGGCCCATTGATTCCGCGTCAAGCGGTTGGGGGAAGCGGCAGTGGGTTGACCACAAGGTTTTCGCCAAGTGTCTTCGGTAATTTTTTTTGAAGACGCTACACCACGAACTTACGCAGTCTCGGTTTTTCTGAGTCTGTTCCAGTGTACTCAATGATACAAAAACTGCACACGATGAAGAATTTGGCTGTGAGTAGCTAACTGTAAGCTTGGGCTTGTGCTCGCGGTTATTGCGGGGATACCGGGTTAGTCGTTGGCCGCCATCACATCACGAAGAACAAGCTTTCATAGGGAAGTCCCCTGAGGATGAAAATTTCCAGCACATACTGCGTATTACTTGGTTAAGCACTCACCCACAGCTAGGAACTTGCGTTAGTAATGAAGTCTTGGTGCTTAAATGCGACTATATATCTCGTTTCTTCCTCGGACAAAGAACCAATAAGAGGCAACCAGTACCCCACCCATGACAGTCTAACAGGTGTGAATAGAAAAGCTTTTTTATGTCAGGCAGCGCGTCAGAATAGGAGTCCCTCAACAGCATCGATCCTGCTGAATGTAGTTTCTAAGTGTAGACTCGCCCCAGTTTACTACGACCAAGTATTTACTCCATTGCAGCTGTATATACAGCCGTAAATCGCATATGCAGCCTTTTCATTGTACACGCAGTGTAAAGTCTACGCTAAAAAAAGAAGAAAGACAACTCCCCACATGATGCATAACACGCTCTACACTGTAAGAACTAAAGGAATGCGGGGAACTCCTTTCGATGGAGTATACGCTTGTCTCATATTTCACTCCTTTTTCCAGAGTCGCCGCACTCCTGCTAGGCGCACTCCCTCTGCAGGAGTAGAAACACTCCTTTATTACGCATGGCTGGGAAAAAAAAAGCTGCGCCGTAGGGAGGATTCGAACCGCGAAACTCTGCATTGCGAGCCGAGTGCGCTACCTCTCGCCTATACTTAATTTTTTTTTCTTTATTGCCTGTCTTTGGCTCATGACATTGCACAACAAAAATACACATAACGCTATATACATACGACACTGTCGTGGTCAGCCAGCACGAGACTGGCTTCGTCAGCTTAAAATTCCCGCAACATACACAACGGCTCTAGTCTTGAGAGCCACTCGGGAGGCTCCGCAGCTGCTTTTTGGATTGCAAGAAACCAGTCCATGCTTTCCCGAAAATAAATTCGGGCCGGTCGTGCGTCTTTGTCACAATGGTAGCCTGCCATTCTGGAGCGCCATATACAGTGGAGGCCCAAGAGCATTATGAGATCAAAAGGTACCCCATCCTCATTATCAGTGCTTAAATAGCGAATTCCGTGCGCGTCAAGTGGTAGCTCTTTCTTTATGGTCCTTTGTAACACGTCCCAAAAATAAACCCCTTCCCAGCAGTGCAAGAAAACATGGTCTATTGTTTCAGGCTGTTTACAAATTAAGCAGTTCGATCCCCACGGTAAAAAGAAATCCTTTCCCTCTAGAAACTTTTTAACTGGTAACGTCCCGGTATGTAACTTAAAAAAGAAAGTCTTTACTCCTGGTGGCACCTGCATTTTCTTCACCCTTTTTAAAACATCCCCTCCCGGGCCTCCACTGTACAAGGCCCTGCACATGGGCTCTGGGAAAAAAATATCACAAAGATCATTGTACAACTTTTTCCTTTTGCTTTTCCACAAATAATCGGTGGAAAAACGTGCCGAAAGAAACCGAACGCTTGCTACAATCTCTTTGTAGTAACCAAAAGTTCCACCAGAGAGCTCTTCTGTGGATACCACAAACTCCGGCAGCAATCGCCGCAGCTTCACTTGGCACACGGTGCGCAATAACGGGTCTGTGACGTCGCGAAAAAACAAAAAACGGTTCACCAGCTGCCTTAAGAAGAGGTGCCCTAGCCCTAGCCCCCCATCTTTTACCCTCCGGAACAGGTTCGTTCTGCTACAACGTTCCCATTCGGACGCCCATATGAAAACTGCAAAAATCCTGTGTAGCTTCTGAACGTTCACACGCGAGCAATGCAAAGCCTGCATCACATACCAGAGTTTGCTAATAAAAAAAAGATTGCAGACTGTCTCGCCTATACTTAAGACGGGTTGTAATGCTTTTCAGTAGTTATATATGCTAACATTTTGAGTTCAGCGGCAGTTTCGTGCGTATATGTCGCGAGTTCTGTTCTCTAAATTGGTAGATCTCTGGCTGGTTAGAGTTGGCACAGCTCAGTAAATGATGAAACAGTAAAGGCAACAACATCTGAACGCCACAACGCCATGGTAAATCTTTACTCGACAGCAATTTCATGGTGGACGGTACGTTGACTCGCCCTTCGCGAACGAGTTAACTGGTGTCCTGATGCACTATTATTCGTATTAAAATGATGTGTAGCTTCCCTAGAGCACTCGTCGATCATTCATACCGTAGTAGGAATGCCATATAAAGTGTTTAGACTAATGTTTCGCCGTCGACCGCGAAGGTTTACGGGATCTGACAGAAGTGTTTTCCTTTAACAGAAGCATCGCTCGTTTCTGCGAACCGCCTTTCCTTGGAGGTTGTTGTGCTGAAATATATGTTGCAAAATGTGAATGGCGGTTCCGAAGGGCATAAAATATATTCACACAGCAATAAACTAATGTTTAGGATAAATTGCGACAGTTACCATGACAGTGTCTTCTTAAACGCATTCTACGGAAGTGCATGACTTCGCTGAATGGTATAGACTATTCAGAACCCCGCGGCGGTCGCATTTCGATGAAAGCGAAACGCCAAAGCCTCATGCACTGCGCGATGTTAGTGCACTTCGCTTTGGGATGTCGCGATGTCAGTGCAGTCGCTTTGGGACGTAAAATCCATTGAAATCAAATCAAATATGCTGTATGAATGCAACGCAATAATCTCCAAAATGTACACTGCACGTATCGGTTATGTACAAGGTCTGGCTCTGTGGGCGGAGCACAGGACACTTTCTTGTTTGTTTGTTTTTGCTTATCACTAGTTTGCATGAGATGCGAGTCACAGGTCACTATATATATGGCTCCGCTGCAGTACAAAAGCTAAGAAAATAAACAACCTCCAACTCCCTCAGGCCCTACAAGGAGTGCGCTCGCAGTTTTACTCTTTACCGAAGGAGGCGTTTCACTCCTTAGGGAATTTAGGCGGAGTAAACCGCTGCTAAAGAGAGTGCAGTAGCCGGTATACTCTATCATAGAGAGTATCAGTTCTTAGAGTGCACAACTATAGCCACGGGAACTCTTCTGCAAGCCCAGCATGAACCCGAAGATTGGGTTCGTTGCACATTCTAAGACGGGGCATAGATGCTGCCATCCGTACCGTTTCAACTGGTCTCGGCCAGGTGTTTTGGACAGCGCTCGTACGCATTTCCTATTCAGCCTAAAGACTCATTCGGCTCCATTCTCGCGCATAATGATGGCACTGCCGAACAGTCGAGGGCTGGTCTGCGCCGGCGTCAAATCCGCATCGCATTCCGGTTTACGAAGGCGCTGCCTCTCGATTCACCCAGTCCCACTCACGTGTTGCAGTACTTGTATCCCCGAACACACAGGCGTCGTAAATGTGTATGAATGCCGGTTGGGCGCATGGTTCGTAGATACGCGCTTAAGGCGTCAGCCAAGGAAGTTATAATGGTTCTGCGCCAGGAGTTCTAATCCCAATCAGAATGCACAGAGAGTTTTTTTTTTTCTGTTGTATTAAAGGGCCGTCATGTCCTTTCGGGTTCCTTGAAAGCACGTGACCTCACCCTAGCAGCGTCGCTGGTTGCTGCACATCCATGGTGTCAGTATTGCAGCTGGGCAGCCGGACACATCTTCCTCTTCGTCTGTTCGCCATTCCTTCTTTTTTCTTGTTCACATCACGCCCGATGTGATAACTGATGGTAGACTCCCTACGCGGCCTCCCGAGGCTGTATGCCTGTTTTTTCCTCCTCGTTGTTTCTCGCCGCAACCGCTGTAGGGGGCTTCCGATTTGCGCTCAGACGGCCGACGAGCGGGGCTGAGAGAGAGCCAATTATCTTCAAGCACAGTGCACGGAGGTCTTTTGCTTCCCAGTGTGTTCGACTCAACAAAGATTTTCGTCGTGTACGCAATGAACTCATGGCCACACGCGACCAGGCCAAGTCGCATCTTTTCAGCAGGAAGACATTTTTGTTCCGAACAAATAAAACCATCGGAAGGACGCAGACAGAGAAGCACACCCTTACAAAAATCAGCATCGCCATTTCGTTGACCAACTGTTGACATCTTATGGAATCAATAACTCATGAACAAAAACGGAATGCTTGTGACTACAGTCAAAGGCAGTCAATGAAATTTATATTAAACTTTAGTCAACAGTGCCAACGCCATTGACTGCAATCAACGGTTGTCAACAAAATTTATACTTGCCTTGTCAATAATGTTAATGCTGTTGACTGCATTCAACGGGTATCAACAAAATTTATGCTTAACCTTGTCAACACTGTCGATGATGTTGACTGCATTCGACAAGTGTCAACTAAATTGATACTCAACTTTATCAACACTGTCAATGCTGCTATCAAAAATCAATGGGTGTCAACAAGGTTTGTATTTACCTAGTCAAAAGCTGTGTTTTTAAACACACATTGAATTACAGAAGCATGGTATGGGTAAACTAAGCTGGAAAAATTCAGCCAAAGCACTTAAGTCACCTTCCCTGCAGCAAGGCGAATGTCTTTTTGCCATCCTGCTGAGCTCTCTGGAACGCTTTTGATTCTTCACTGTGTGCATTTGTTTGGTGTTATGCTCGTCATAACAGATTTCGAGTTACCACATACTACACCTTCGTTATATCCGTTGTGTTCGTTGTAACCGATTTCGAGTTACGATATACTACACCATTGTACAGTTAATTTTAACTCATTAGCCATCTTTGCTATATCTGGTGAAATTTTTCGCTATATACAGATATGTATGTACTTTCTGATGTCAACGTATACAGCGAAGGAAGGCTAGTCGTTTGACACCACTTCGAATGCCCTACGTCAATTAGTTTGGCCGTAATGGACGTTTGAAGTTTCAAGAAGTCATGGTTTTGGGAACCAAAGGTCGTCGGTTCGAATCGCTGATACACTACGCTTTGATTCGACTAGTAAGTTTATACTCGTAACACGCTCAATCGTTTGCTACCACTCTAAACATTGTGCGCAAATTAGGTGGTCCATAATCTTTGTACCAATAATACCAACCACTGGTTCCACTTGAACTCCTCACATACTGGAGTATATACATATAGGGGAACGAAGGTATACTACCACATGCGAGGTGCCGCGCTGTCTAGCTACGTTTCATTGACAGCTCGCGCGGACGGACGGACGGACGGACGGACACTTACACCACGACATATTCCCCTCACGACATACTGCACTGATCATGTGATTTGGCATGACGTTTACTTGTGACGTCACATGTTTAATTTAGAAGTTCGCGCGGATGGACAGACACGCTGGCGAGTCATTAGCGCCAATAAAGCTTCCGCCTGAATATATACGTATAACTCGAGTATTCAAGGAGCAATACCTTAATATGAAAAAAACCCCAACTTATTAGCACTTAAGTTGGCTGAACGCAGAGATGGTGTACAGGTAAAGTATCCGCTTCACGTATAAGAGAACCAGGGTTCATATCCAGGGTTTGCATCTCAAAACCTCGCTTATCGATGGAACTGCTCAACCAGGCCTGGTGTGCGGCCTGATCTCGGTGGCCAGAACCGACAATGGAATCCCTCATCAGAACAGGATTTGGCCGCCCTGGTGTATTACTTGACCGCAACCTTTTATGAACAAACCAATTAACCTCCTTTTATGAACAAGTAGGCTGAGACAGGTCTGTTCTTTTCCCACGGGAAAGACTCAATATCTTGGTGATTCTTTAAAGTGATGAGGTGGTATCGTGCAGGATATATTTATTTCAACTTATTTTCGGCTCTAGTTCGAGAAGCTGTGATGTTTCACAAATAAAACAAATTTTAACATTTTCTTCATGTATGTCTTGAAGAACAGGTGGCGTCAAAAGTAAATGAAAGGCAATATTCACGAAAAAAATTAATCATTGGCCCCCAATTCATGCATCCTTGAATAGATATGTGCAGCCTAATTGTGATTTTGCGAATTGCACTGTGCACCAACAAACGTGGACTATTATGCTTTAGATTTAAATATATTAATTTTTTTTTTGACAAAGTAGCCTTCCATTTACTTTTGACGGCGAGTGTACATGCAGGTGTGCCACAAACTGCATTTGCTTAGGTCCTTCCAGCAGGGCTGCCTCCCTGTGTGCATCAACAAAAGGACTGCAACTTCTCAACTCAACAGATTTCAACAGGCGGTCAACAAAGAGGCGTGCCACTATGCAAGAATTTGGCAACAGTAAGGTGTATGGCCATTTTGTTGCCATGTTATTGGGTGTGTTCAAGGAAGTGCACGAAACTTTCACTAACACAACACACCGATTTTTGTAAGGGCCCTTCGTCCTTCCGCTGGTTTTACTTGTTCGAAATATATTCCAACTCGCTCAGCTCTCCACTCAGGTGATACATTTTTGTACGGTGTTTATCATTGTACGTCGCAGGAGGTTACACCCGACGTTTCATTCGTTCACCCGCTCAGGGTGAACCGCTTGAGAGAGTATTCGCCGCGTTATCGTGCTCAGCACAACACGAGCACAATGCGGAACGAGGACAGGACCGTAGGGACTCGGCGCCTCTGCGCAAGGCACCTCTCTTGGTTTTGCATCTGTTGAGCCGCTGGGAATTTGAGCAACAAATGGAGGTGCCCACTGTCTCAACACCGTTTTTTTTTTCGCAGGTGCTTCGCAAGTTTATAGCTCTTCGTAATGAAGCACTCCCACATTCACCCCCCCCCCCCCCCCCTCCTTACCCCTCTGTGTTTTCGTGTGCTACACTGTAATCTGCCTCGCTTAGTATAACCGCTCAGGAGGAACACTTTACAGTTATTTTGAAACGCTTTCAGCGCCTTTCTTTGTGCGCGTGGTTTTTTTTTTCTGCGCATGAATATTCGTGTAAACATCGCAACAAGACGGAAGAGGCGACGCATAGACGCCCACTCGTAACTACTTTATTATGGAAAAACACAACTCTCAATAGGCACTTTCGCTCCCGCCACAAGTGATACGAGTCATAGTACTGTTGTGATAAAAAAAATGGGCTATATGTTACTCAAGAAAATAGGTGCCTGAGTGATGCGTCTATATATTGAAGTCGCTAATGTGATACACTTCTGCTACACCTGTTGTAAACTCATCTCTGTGGCTACACAAAACGAGTGTCGCTTCAAGGTTAGGATCACGACAAGAAGTAGCGCAGTGCGCTGCTAAGTGTGAAGAGGCTACGTTCTAAGACAGAACGTGTTTTTCCAGAAGCTCGTTCAAACACCTTCCTGTCTTTTTCAAATACTGCTTCTGTATTCCGCCATGCGCTCTTTCCGCCGTAACGGCCACCAAGCGCCCACTCATCCAAGTCGCTAGCGTAACTTTATGTGTATGACTCTTGAGGCCAAATGTGGCGACAGAACTGCGTTTATTTCACCACATCGTGACCCGCTTCGCAAGCTCTTATGCCGAGTGCAGCGGTGCATCTTCCGTTAATTTAATAATGCGAATCATTATATGGCTATGTCGCGTCAGCAAAAACTGTCCGCAAAACGTGCCCGCTAATTTTGTCCGCACGATTACGTCGTTCTCTGAAGATAACTGTGTGAAAGTGTGATTGTGATAGTGTGTGATAAAATGCTGCCGTAGCGAAAAATTTGGTTGATTAGGTATAATTAGTTAATTAAACACGGAAAATACACTTAGACGTCAAAATAGCAGTGGACGTCGATATAATACGTGGAGGTCAGAACAGCCACGGACGTCGATATAGTATATGGATGTTTTGCTTTCGCATTGCTCCAATGCGGGTCGCCACAGTGATCTGAAAGTTTTTTTCGTTGCATTTAGCTTGATTTTTTTTAAACCTTCGTCCAGTATTTCTTAAATCATTTTTCAACACATAGCTTTGTCAAGCTCCCAAATAAGCATAGGATGAATTCAGTAATTATCTAAACAAATCGTCTTCAGTGGATATATGAAGTCGGTAGTTGACTTGCGCGATTTTCACTAACCAGGCAATTAAATACGCCTTGTCACGTGTGCGTCTAAGCACCTGCGCTTCACCAAAGTGTCCGCATTGTTCTTTTTAATGATGCTCCTTTTATAGTGCAAGGGCACAAGATATAAGCACACCGCGAGCAACGTCCAGTCATGTTCCCAGTTTGGACATATTTTTTTTTTGTCTTTGTCTTCATGTTCCCTCACGCACATGATACTGTTTTACCTCAAACACGGACAATGACACGCACGTGCCACGTCGCATGCTGTCATGGCTTGATGAAGAAGAGAGCATCACAACGCAGTAAAACAAACTCTGCTGGGACTGTTTGACCCTGACCCGCATCATTAAGTTTCCGCTGACTGCGCCGCGAAAAAGCCATCCCGCGGAGCATTTGCTCAGCTCGCCTGCATCAGCAGCCTCCCTCACGGACTGCTTGTGCCTTCTGGCCGCGTACGTAAATAGCAGGAAGGAGCAAAGAAAAACGAAGACACGTTGAGCAACCCCGCGGCGCGGGGCAAGAACCTCGAAATGCGCTTGGCTCTCACGGACCATAAATGTCAATTGAAATTGCGAGAGGCGCGCTATGCTTGGTATGCTTGAGGACGTGTTCGTTCATCCGGCCCCGTACGCACAATTTGCCGCCGGAGTAAATAAAGAACGCCGGTACTACATCTTACCCCAATCGTCTCGTCTGAGCACGATGTTTTATATTCATGGCAGCGACGAAAACTAACAAAACGCGCAATATATTCAGGGAGCTTCAAGGGTAGCGCTTCGTTGCTCATAACTGCCGTGGCATGCCCCTGTGCGTTGATGCGCTGTGATGAGGCTGAAGTTTTGAAAAATTTCGCGCTTTATATACCACTTAGCGTGCTGTCTCCTTCTCATGAAGGCGAAAATAAAATATGAAAAAAGTGAGACAAATGTGGACACTATGAGAAAGAAGGAAATTCTGCGCGCGCTGCGTGTGCGTGATTTATTGAAAATGGTGATGATTAGCTCTGAATAAAAAAAAATGCATGGGCGATCATACGTTGTGATTTGAAAAATGTGTGTTAGCAGTATTCGTTATAAACTATCGATCGCCTTTCCACTGGTAAAATGTTTGGAGGAATCCCCCAAGGTGGAGTAGATTTGTAATAAGGGAGTAATTACTCACTGGCATCCACCCAAGCGCAGCCATACGGCTACAAGGGAAAGCTAAAATAGCTTTCCCAGCCTTCCTTTGTAGCCGTACGGCTGCGCTTGGGTGGATGCAAATGAGTAATTACTCCCTTATCGCCTTTCCACTGAGTCTTTGAATTCGATTTGGCTTTTACTTTTTCGTTCCGCTGCTGTGTGGGCTCCTGGTGTATGGAGGCTTGTGGAGGATGGAGGGGGGGTAGTGGCCTTCTGAAAGGTGGAGGCAGGTGGGTGAGCGGGTGGGTGGTGAGTGAATGCTCGCAGTTGGGAGATGCATTTTCACCGGTGACTTCCCGGGGGTGCGCCCAAAGGAGGGTGCTCAGGAGGAGGTGTCTTCTGGCCCAGAGGGTGCCCGGAAGGTCCCCCGATCTGCTCTGATCCGCTAGGAGTGCTGAGGTGGAGGCTTCACACACACACACACACGCACACACGCACACACACACGCACACACACGCGCGCACACACGCACACACACACGCGCGCGCGCGCACACACACACGGGCACACACACACGCGCGCGCACGCGCACGCGCACGCGCGCACACACACACACACGCGCACGCGCACGCACACGCACACGCACGCACACACACACACACACACACACACACACACACACACACACACACACAGAGAGAGAGAGAGAGAGAGATGGGACACGGCTTTTCACCGAAAAAGGCTATACAGCTAACGCAGTAAAAGCAAGTTTTCCCGTCTAAGGCGCCTCTTACAATATACAAGAATGTTCTGCTGCTTCCCGAGCAGCAGTTTACTCCACGTAGGGATCAGTGTTTTCAGATTTTTCTTTTACCTTTTGTCTCTGATCTTTTTTTTTTTCTTTGTGAGGCTGCGTAGAGCATGGTGCGCCAATGCGCTAAATCGCAACACCAGTCCTGAGGCGATTGAAGAGGAGAGATTATTTCGTGTCTTCGCGCGACAATGAAGGCTACGGGAATGGCATAGGAACGCAAGAAAAGAAGACGTAGAAGAACGAATAATGAAGACGGAAATTTGAAGAGACGGAAAAAAACTTTTCCATCTTCATAAGACGGGCCTGGCTTCGTCTCCGGGGATGTAGAACATTACCTCATGTGCTGCCCAGATTTCAACACGGAAATATATGTTCTCCTCGTTTCCCTCAAGAGGACAGGAGCGCTACACGCTTCATTTCAAGACCTTGTTTACACGCGTGGTACCCATACAGAAAGGAGGTTTTCCGCCTTCTAAAATTTCTTCGATAGCATGACCTAAACTCCAGATGGTGACACCCACAGCTGATGACTATTGTGGGGATTGTGCACACACCAACGTAGATTGCCGATTTTAATTAACGTTGAAGTGTCCATACGGTGGAGCAATTGCCGGCAGAACATTTAAAAGGCTAATCCCACGTGTAGCAGACAACAACCCCAAACTCAACCTTTCAATCTTAAAAAAAATAAAATACCTGGGGCACTTAAGTCTTCTTACGTGCTATGAATGCGAAAACATTGCGCACTACTGCTTTTTCCGTTGGTGCGTTTATGGTTGATTATGTGTGTGGTATTCTGTTCGTTTGTGTAATTTAGTTCGCTTTGGCCACCAAACCGCACGCCATTCACAGCTGCGTTGGTTAATGCCCATATATGCAGAATTGGTCATTCTCTACTTAACATTAATAGATGGCAGCGAGTCTTCATACCAATATACCAGCGCAGTGGCACAGCGGTTAAGCAATGCGCCGCTGCACTGGCAGGTGGCTATTACTGTCACAGGTACCCACAGGGATTGTGCGACCCATGTTGCCCTTCCCGAGCAACTTCTCGCCCAGCTGGCGCGAGGCCTATCCTAACTTACCCGAACTTCCTCCCACCGGCTGCAGCTTGCGCGGTGCTCCGGACTTACCCGAGCTTACCCGAGTCGCTTTGTGGACAGAAAATGTGGAAACTTTCTCACTTCGGGCTCCAACACGACTCGTAGAGAAGGCGTCCTCCACCGAAGTGCGCAACAAGTTGCAGACCACCCGAGCTGTGACGAGGCATCCACAGCCCGCATCCCGCGCCTGCGGGCCCCGACCAGCGGCCGAATCGAGGCTCCGGTTCCAGCCATGGCCGCCACGCTACTCGCCGCTCTGCATGCCCTAGCCAGGTGGACGCGTACGCCACCCGAGCCTCCCAGCCTGAGTGCCGCAGCAGGGGCGCGGTCCACGAAAAACCCCGTTTCCGCTGAGCGGGTCCTGCGTACCATTGAATGGTTCAGTACGGTGAGGGTGACGCTGGGCACGTGTCGCGTCTATAGCGAAGGGCACGCCGTTGAGAGGCTACGCTGTGCGCTTTCTGATTTCCAGTCGTCCTTGACTGTGGTGACCCCAGCACGCGCGCCTGTTAAGATGATGACACGGAAAAAAGAATGCGACAAAAAGATGATGAAGTAGATTGAGCGAGGAAGTTTGTTTCTTCTTCGAGGTCACAACAGAAAGATGTTCGGAGACATGAGCGTGTCTGTCTCTCTTCCCTTGCCATGCAGTCCTCAAAGGATTGCATGCTTTAAATTCTCAGAAACCGAGGACTGTAGCTAGGAGTCTCTTTATGCCGGATACATTTAGTATATCTTCTCAGAACAACCCATCGCATTATTCATAAAATGTTCGCGCAAGAAAACAGGCTTTCTGCATTTAACGTCTACATTCGCTGTTTTGGGCATCAGTCAAGTCAACGCTTTCTTTCCTCGGCGCAACAACTTAACTGCGCCCAGGCTGGCTCACAGTAAAGAGAGCCTGCAGTGAATAGTATGCGCAGTGTATGTTTATAAGCACACGCATTATACTTAGCCACGTGTAGTCTTGTGATGAAGAAACCGCTCAGAACGCGAGACGCAACCGCTCACGAGTTAGAAGCACACGCAGGACAGCTGACTTGGGACTAAAATTTATACTTGGGACCACGGGATACGTAGGCCACACGAAGATATCCTTAAGTGAAAACCGAAAAGAATGCGACTACAATGTGCACGAGGCAATGAATGTGCACCTTGATCTACACTGCAGGGATTGTAGTTTTGAGTCGTACAGTCGTACTTCTAGGAAAGTAAAGTGATAAGAAATGACGTGAATAGGCTTTCGCGGAAAATCAATGAAGCTGCTGAAATCTCGTGCCTAAGGGACTTATGCGTCAGCTGTACTTCTTTGCCACTGTCTGAAAAACAACTAGAGTTTACAGCCGCAGGAATGTGGCACCATAGCTGTTGCTGTCAGCACTTTGCGTTGTGAGGATGTTCACATTGTGATTCGTCGCCTGTTTCGTCTTTTCATCGTTTGGAGCCAGACGTATATTTATTTTCGAGGTCTAAGCAATAAGACTTCACTTGCAGGTCAGCCCTCGTCTGTGGGCTTCTTCGTTGTGCCCCTTTCCTGTTCACGCTCTTCATTACAATGTCGAACCAACTATAGCAGGTATTCATTGAGGCCGCGCTACCAGACGGCGCAAGCGTCGTCGCGGCTAGCGCGCCTTGTTGGCGATTGTTTAGCGCCAGCTCGCGCAGTGTCAAGTACACCGTGAGGTAGTACCCGGCCCATATTTTTAGTGATCTGTAACATCTTTGCACGTTGTTAAATGTGTCAATGTCCACTTATCTTTGTGGAACACTTTGTGCGCATGAAGTCGGCAGCAGAATTCTTCGGTGTCGTGATACAACCGAGCTGCCTGTTCAGTGCTTCCATTAGGCGGCCACCTATGCTGCAACTCGGCTGCAAAACTGGCCCGCTGCGCTGCACGCAGCAATGTACATGAATTGCAACTTTTAATATCAGTTGATAACTGTCTACTACTCATGCAGGACAGGACACATCGTGGATAAACAGCACATGGTTAACTACCCAGGTTAAAAAACTGGCGCCGCAGAAACTCATATTTCCAGAGGCCGTAGTCTGCGAACTGCTAAAGTTTTACATACGGTGTTTCAGCAGAAAGGCAAAGCGTCGTAGCTGCCTTATTGACACGACAGAACGGTCGAGCAAATACTGTCATGCGATCGCAGCACAAAGGGAGACCCAACGAGATTGCTTTACAGTTTTGGCTGTACCACCGTAGCACTCCTTCGAATGCGCAAAACCTGGAATCTAGGCCGCCTGGCCGCAACACGAAGTGCAGCGATTTCTCTACGTTAAGTAGTAACACGTCACATTTAGCAGATAGAGAGAACAGGCACTTCGAATTGCTCACCTCTCCAAAAACGGCACTTCGGCCGTCGGCATCCTCGGTGCTCGTCCTGTGTGAATCTTTTTTTATGTGCACGTCTTAATCGCTAGTCTTGCGTTTAATATGAATCACAATCAAGTAGCCCAAATTTCGGCTCTGACGGCACCCTCAGCATGGCTCTTGGGATCACCCACTTGTAAAGCAATTGCACCCTCTCATAGACTTGTACGCTTTAATTCCTTGGCCTGTCGGCAAACTTAAGTCGTGCACAAGGCGGACCTCGATATCAGTGAATTCAAGCAGTCCTGTACAGTCGGGGACAAAAGTCTCCGGACCACGTGTTCCTCCAACGAAGCCGATAGCTCTGCTATTAGTCGGCGGCTGGAGACCACACTTGTGGACGTAAAAGTTAAATTATTGTTCTTTCATCTCCACAAGTGCGCTCTCCAGCCGCTGTCTGATAGTAGAGCTACAAGCTTCGTTTGAGGAACACGTGGTCCGGAGACTTTTGTCCCCGACTGTACGTCGCACACCACGCCGGCGCCTCCGCCTTCTCATAGGGATTTAGAAGAGTACGGTGAGGGGCTAGTTGGTACGACATTATCAGAACAAAGAATTGCTGCGCAAAAAGGACGGGACAAGAGACACAGGACACATATCTCAGGACACAGGCTTATTACTAAAATTGTACTAGATAGATTAGTCTGTGACTGGATCTGCTTCTAACTTCTTTGTATCAACATGCACGCTAACTAGAGTGAATAAAAACTTAATTACTGCATTTTAGTCGACTACTCTGGTTACGATGACAATATGGATACTGTTTGCGTCCGTCTGGCCGCGTAACCCATTTACAATAACGACTTTTGCGCACTGCTATTAGTATATTTTTTTATTTGTAAAGCCTAATTTTGAACTCTCTTTATACGGGCTAAAGAGAGATTTCGAACAAACAGATACACACACAAAATTTTATTGTAACGTTTTAAAAACATATCAGTTTCGCTTCATACGTGCACTATGAAAAGAGAAAATAGTTTTGGAAGGTTTTGCTTACATTTATTGCTGTGGGCCGTGCTTCCGCCTGGTACCCCCCACCGGAGGTGTCCCCAGCCTGCACATGTTGCGATCTTTCAAAAGTACATTGGCTTTGAAATGACGTTTCATACTTCCACATTCTGTTCTGGGATGTACACGGATTTTGTTAACGAACGGACTACCTGGCAGGCGCAGTGTGAAATCAGAAGACTACTTTAAAGCTTCTTTTCATCAGCTGCGGTGGCTCAGTGGTTATGGCGCTCCGCTGCTGACTCGAAACACGCGGGTTCGATCCCGGCCGCGGCGGTCGAATTTCGATGGAAGCGAACTTCTAGAGGCCAATGTACTGTGCGATGTCAGTGCACGTTGAACAACCCCAGGAGGTCGAAGTTTCCGGAGCCCTTCACTACGGCGTCCCTTATAGCCCAAGTCGCTTTGGGACGTTAAACACTGATAAACCATAGAACTCTTGTTCCCATGCATTACTATGGGCTGTGCCCCTCGAAGTTGTCCTCAATAGGCGACAGCACTGCCACTGCATCTTGTTTACGTCAGGGAACGCTGTTGTTCTATAACGTACATTGAATAAATGACAGCGTTGAAGGACAGGTCGCCCATGCTATAGATGACCATAGAAGATGACGGAAGTGTAGTGTACCAACTGTCATGGTTTCCGCTACCGGCATGCTCCTACACTACGCTGCGCCTGACGGCGAAGAAATTGCCCCGCTCTCTTTTCGCTGGCTGCGTCTACCTACAGAAGAAATAGTAGGCAAATGAGGTGGTCGGTAGGTATGTCGGGTTTAACGTCCCAAAGCGACACGTGGTGCAATGAGAGATGACGTAGTGGAGGGCTCCGGATTATTTTAGACCACCTGGGGTTCTTTAACAGCACTGCTGTTTTTGGGCCTCCATGGAAATGTGGCTGCTGCGGCCGAGATCAAACCTGTGACCTTATGAAACAAAGAAAAATTAGCCTTGATAGAACACGCGTGCCTTTAACGGAAGCTCATGCAAGTATAAAAAGAGCAGAAGAAAGGCGGCAATGAGTGACGCTCGAAGACCTCTTTTCTCCTCGCCCGGTGGCGCTTAGCGTTCCGAGGCAAAGGAGGATATGACGGGAGGACAGGAATTCCTGCACTAGTCTCGTACAGCATTTGCGGCTATGTCTGCAACGTCTGCAGCCTGCTACGGCTTTTGGAACGCCTCCTTCAACGAGCCAGTTGGTCGAAATGGTGCATCAGAAGACTCCGTACGAAAAACGCAGTCGATTATTGCAGGAAGTCGCTCGAAAAACTGCTTTCAGCTCAGTTCAATTTCATTTCCTTAAAAGCCCCCATTTCAGGGGACGTCGCACAAGGGGTAGGATTACACTTGAATAAAAACAAACAGCAATGGTTACTCAGCATAAAAGGTGGTGGTCAGTTACACGTTCTTGGAAAGCAGATGACGAAGCGATGCCGATGATGTCATGGCGTAAGGCGTTCCAGTCTGAAGATGCTCAAAAGAAAGAACGAAGCAGAAAAGATAGTAATATGAGATGGTGGGCAGACAACTTGAAGTGGATAACCGGTGCAGTGAGATATGCGTGCTGCGGCTGTGATATATGGTGCTTGGTTGAGAATAGAATTTAAAAAAAACTTGTATAAAAAGGAAAGGCTCCCAATGCGGGACGAAAACAAAGGGCGGCAGTCCGAATTTTGCGTTCGAAGATGAAATGGTGACATCGTATGAGTATGAGGAATGAATGAATCGAGCAGCATGATTCTGAACAGCTTCCAGTGCTATGATTATACATACGGTTGACATGGGCTCCATACGGCGGACGCATATTCTAATTTTGGTCTTACAAGTAAATTGTACGCGAAGAAATTTACATGTGGTTGAACAAGGCGGAGGTGGCGCTTAAGAAAGCAGCGTAGTGTTTTGTTCGATGCTGAAATAATTTTAACAGTATGAGCGCGCCGCGATAAATCGGAAGAGAGGTTGACTCCTAGATATTTATGTGATTGTACTAGCTCAATTGACATGTTAGAAACTGAAAAATGTTAGCGATAGTGATTGTGACGAGGAGAGAAAGACATGAGCTTACTTCTAATAGGATTCAAGAACATTAGCCAATTCTTGCATCAATTTAATACGTTGTTGAGATATGTCTGAAGAGAGCATTGATTATGACTGTTACGAATGGTGCCGTAAAGGACACAATCATCGGCCAGCATTAGGGTACAGCTGGACACATACAAGGGTAAGCGGTTAATATATTAATAATAGAAGAAGACAAAATACAGACCACTGGGAAATGCCTGAAGTAACTGTGACTGATAGAGACAGGTGGCCGTTAAGACAGACTCACTAAGAGCGATTAGTTAGAAATTCTTTGATCCATTTAAGAATATTAGAATATAGGTTCAGCGTCGCAAGTTTTAGTAATAGACGGCTGTGGGGAACTTTGTCAGAAGCTTTCGAAAAATCTAGAAATATGATGTTGGTCTGCATGTTACATACAGTACAGACAGTGTGCAAGTCGTGAAGGAAAAGCTGTAGTTCCGTTTCGCAAGACAGGACCTTGCGAAACCCGTGTTGTAACTTGTTTCTCGTCGACGACAACTCTTTATGTTGTGGAGGGGCACTGCACAAAAGCACAAAAGTACACACTTCAGTACGACTCGTCGGTTGTCACCGGGAGAAACAAGAGCCGACGGGCACTCAATAACGGTTCCACTCGAAAGCATTTCGCCATGACAGCGCTTCCTCACGCCGTGAAAACAACCGGTCCGTGCCGCGACCGCAATCAAGCAGGACCGGATCTCGTGGCAGAGCTCACATCTCACGCTCCTGGCAGGCGCCAGCAGCACAGCCTTGCGCACTTCCCAGGAGATAAAGCCCGGGCTTGAATTCGTGCCGCACTCGTCGCGTCTTTATTCGCGGCGAAGGCAAGAAACGCGGCGTTCTGGGTTTGGGTGCACTTGCGCCTGCATCTGCAAGTTTGGAGTCGTAATTCGGGCGCGCCCTTTAATCTTCAGCTCGGAGGGGAATGCTAGAGATAGCGGCGAGTACGCTGCGACGGGCTCAATTTCCGAGTTGTGCGTCGCGTGTCTTCCCTTCCGGTGCGCTGCAGCTCCCGCTTGGAGTTCTGAGAAGGCACCTTTGGTTGAGTAGAGGGAGATCGAAACATGAACCGGTGCGGCAAGGGCTTGTATGTGCTAACGTTATGGGCGCGATAAACTTGCGGAAGCGGCCCATCCATCATCAAACCACGTGAGTCTACTCATAGGAGTTGGCAGTCGCGTTTTCTTATCCTTTTACTCTCGCCTGGCTCTTTTATATTCGGGCAGAAACTGGACCACATACCGACCGTACCTTGTCTTCTAGTACTGTCTGTCATTTTAAACAATAAATGGGCCATTGACTACAGTTATAGGAACATGGATATCCGGACGTTTTCGCTTTGTGTATTACTGTAATAAGTGCTCTGATTTCGTTCGATTCGTTTATGGGGGTTTAACGTCCCGAATCGACTCAGGCTATGAGGGACGCCGTAGTGAAGGGCTCCGGAAATTTCGACCACGTGCAGTTCTTTAACGTGCACTGATATCGCATTTCGCCTCCATCGAAATTCAAACGCCGTGCCCAGGATCAAACCCACGTCTTTCTGGTCAGCAGCCGAGCGCCATAACCACTGAGCCACCGCGGCGGCTGATTTCGTTAGTGGTTACATATTCTAATCTCACCCACAATTACATCCAGCTGCGGAACCTACCTGTCCCACCAGATTAGATATTAACGCTACAGCACCATTACCGTTAACGGCACCATGACGCAGAAAATCCAGCATCGGCGTTGTGGGCGAAAAATCAGAGCGTGACTCGGGAAGGTGCTGCCCAAAGAGTAATCTAGGAGGCAGGTGAGCCCCCTAGGTCACGTGACCATGTGGCGTCACGATAACCTGCCCACCGAAGAGTGAGAAAATGGCCCACCATGGCAGGTGGCAGTTAAATTAATGACTGGTCGCTCGGGAAGAGCAACCTGGGTCGCACAAGGCCCACCGCTGGGCGTACCTGCCATCGCAGGGCAGTGGCGCATCGTTTAACCGCTGCACCACTGTGGAGGGGTATGCGGACTCCCAGGGATCGATGCATGTAAAGTAGAGAATTAGTGTCTGCATATATGGGAATTAACCCATTACGCTACCGCGCCATACCGTTTAGGCGGAGCTTGAGTGTCCCCTACATTTTTTTTTTATTGTTGTCCCTAAGTTATCTCCTTCCTTGTTATCCTCCACAAAATCTTTTCATCCTTGTTTTTATCTTGTACACTCCTTTCGGCTGTTTAACTGAACTCTGGCAGTTCTAAACCTTGAAGCTGTCAAGTTGCCTTGCGGATCTCTGTAACTATAAAATGCCGCCAACGTCCCGCTGTCATGAAAGGTGGCTTGCGTTGTTCTAGTGTTGAATCCTGACAAATAGATGAAGAATCTGGTCGCGTATTATCCTGCGTCTTTCACATCATCCGTGGCTAAGCATATGTAAAAGCTGGCAA
Organism: Amblyomma mixtum; assembly: GCF_055824585.1. NCBI lineage: Eukaryota > Metazoa > Arthropoda > Arachnida > Ixodida > Ixodidae > Amblyomma > Amblyomma mixtum. The sequence continues at coordinate 170,786,514 of NC_143014.1, forward strand.
GTGCTTGCCTAATCTGGTGGCTAGAAAAAGCAAGACACTTCTAACATGCATGACCGGATTCCGCACAGGTTTCAGTTCGTAAGATAATGTTTTGGACCTGGTAAGCCACATTGAGCATCAATGAGCTTTTGGCCTTTCAACACTAGCCGTTTTTTTTCGCGTCGCTAAAGCTTATGACAGCGTCCTTCAAGGCTCTATACTAAAAAGTTTGCAAGGCATGGGTGTACAGGGCTATGTTATACGATGTATTCCTTCGCTCATCTTTGATCGTTCGATATGAGTGTGGTTAGGGAGCACTTTAAGCGCTGAAAGGGCTGTATCGCGAGGTGTGCTTCAGGGGAGTGTTCTTTCCCTTATGCTCTTTAACTTTGTAATTGCTGGTTTTCCCGAGGTGTTGAAAAACAGTCAAGACAGCCACCCATGTCACAAATACAGACGACATTTATATATGGTTTACCGGTTACCAACACAAGCGACTGGCCTTGATAGCTGGTTGCACGAGAGATGGCCTGGCGATCTTAGCATCCGCCCCGCAAACGGGAGGTGCGGGTTTTGGTCCCCAGTGCCGCCGGGTACCCACCAGTGATGCAATAAGTTCAAGCTTTCCCATGGCCTGGTGCTCGGCTTAACTGGGGTGAAATGCTTGGGAAATGAATCTTCGACCCGACCCCACCTTGAGTAGACAAAAACGTCGTACACGTCGTGTGCCATGGCGCTCTTTGGCCTTAGACTCCCTTGCGTCTTCAAAGTTTATCATCAGCATCACCACTCAAAGCTCGCCAGGCTATCAGTGGTATAGGCAGACATTATACGCGGCTACAGATAGACCTTGGCAGCTCCCGTATTCGCCAATTTAGTCATATGCGCTTTCTTGCCGTTGTTCTTGACTCTCGTCTCCAGTGGCGATGAGCTGTGGACTCGACTGTCTCCTTTATTGCCGAACCTCAGTGTGATCTGTAGAATCGCATCAATGGGGAAATAATCCTTCTTCGATGGTCAGCCTTCACGAAGCACTGGTGGTGAGCCGATTAATGTACCAACTACGTTTAATTTTCCCATCTGTATCACTGTATGAAAGACTGGAAACTTTGCATCGAAAGAGCCTGAGAAGAGCCGTTGGAGTACCGCAGGTGGCCGCGAATAATCATGTTTTCTATGTGTCACTAGCGAAACCTCTAAGCCTTTTGCTTTAACAGATGTTATTAATGCAACTTGGTGGCCTCGGAGAGACGGCAGCCGGTCTTCTACAGCGCCCCTTCGAAAGAGGTATAAGTCCCGAGCTTACGGCACTTAACACCCGAAATTCCCTAGGTCTTAACTTTCGGAGACGGGGGCAGCGCTTAAATCCACCCTGGTCATTTTAGAGTCTCGCCTGTACTTTGATCAAGCACGTTGTGTCGCAAGATGGTGTGTTCAGGGGACCATTATATTTATTCTGTTTAGTGCCCACTCTAAAGTCTGCATTTTGATCATTCCTCGCGTTCGTGCAGAGCGGAGTACTCCTTTGGTGGAAACGCATTCGTTCGTAATAAGCATTTTGAAAGATAATTTGACCACCATCTCCAAGTTTTCACCGACGGTTTCGTGGACAAGGTCAGCGGAGCTAGCGTAACATCGTTCCATGTTCTATCTTTGAATACTTCTTGGTCTGCCTGCCTTACTTGGGTCGTTTCCTCCACTACGGCTGAAAGCGTTGCCACTGAGACTGCCTTTCGGAAGCTAAGGTCTTTTCCGGCTCAACCTGTTGTCATCCTGAAGGAATGGAAATCTTCCCTTCTCAGGTTAGAGCGTGGGTTCCCTTCTGCAAGGCCGCCCCTTGGGTCTCTGCACTTGTTATACCAACTGCACAACAGATGTTTCTGTTTACGCTTCCAGTTGGGCAACGAGGTGGCGGCAGCCTCGCTCATGAAGTCCTGCTTGAGGATCCGTCAAGAAAGGTCACTGAAGATGAAACAAGGCTTTTGAAGAGACTGCGCCCAACCGTTTCAGATCTCTTTGTTGTCCACCCAGTCAACCGTATATGACCAAATGACTAAAGAGACCTCAAGCCACTGGCTATACCGCACTCGCGCGGGCTCTGCTCGCGCTCCAGGTCTACTTTTGTGTATGCATGAGATGATGATGAAAACTTTATTTGTAACAAGGGAGTTTTGGACACGTCGGTCCTTGGGCCCCCGCACGGCCCCACTGCACTCAAACGTTCATGTCCCGGAGGCTCATGAAGCTGGCAGCCCGGCCGGTGGCGATGGCTTGCTTGGCCGGGTCCTCGGAGCGCAGTAGGGTCTCCCAAGCCTCCCATGAGGTAAGGTGCTCCAGGCCCCGCGGGGGAGGATCCGCCGGGCAGAGGAAAAGAATATGGTCGAGGGTGGCTTTGGGGTGGTGGCAGAGGGTACAGGAAGGGTTCGTGTGGACTGGGTGATATCGCGAGCGTATATAAGGGGAGGGAAAAGTGCGTGTTTGGAGCCGCCTCCAAAGTGTCTGATGGTAATTGTCGAGGGAAGGATGAGGTGGGGGGTAGAGCCGACGCTCGGCTTTGTAGGCCTGCGTCATTTCACTGAATGAGTGCATGCGCTCCCGCGAGAACCCCAGGTCGGAGGCCGCCGGTGCCCGGTTGAGAGAAGCTCGGCCTAAAGCGTTGGCGGCCTCGTTTCCGGGATTCCCGGAGTGGGCAGGCACCCATATCAGCTCCACATGGCGGGGCGGGTGCGCGGCGAGGGAGTCCAGTATGCGAAATGCAGGGACGTGAACTCTCCCGCGAGCAAAATTTAGTATGGCAGTTTTGGAATCTGACAGTATATATCGCGCCTCCGTGCGGGTGATGGCCAGGGCAATGGCGGCCTCTTCGGCCTCCTCCGAAGTGGCAGTAGGGGTTATGTGAAGTGTGGCAATGGGTTGGAGGGAGGGGTTCGTGATGGCGACAACCGCGTCCTCGCCCGTGCATGAGACGGGTTCTGGCAACGTCACCGCTGTGTACATCATGTGGCGTGCGAAGCGATCTCGATCATTATCTTATGTGCTGGCCAGATTACAACACGCTGAGGCGTGTCTTATTGGCTTCCCTCAAGAAGATTGGAGTGCAGTGGCGTAGCCAGAAATATTTTTCAGGGGGTGTTATACGCCGCCGGTAAAGGATTAAAAAAAGAGAGCCTGCGCCCAAACAATAACCAAGTCATTTTTCTGCTTCATTAAAGCCGAAAGGTTAGTTGTTTCCTTCACTACTCCGAGGACTTGATTCGTAAAGAACATTTATTTTCTCACAAAAAAACAAACGTACGAAAAATCGCGGCTATTTAAAATATTTTCATATAATATACGACAACAAAAAAGTTTCTGCTCTACAACAAACTCAGCCACTTCGAACGAACAGCATTTGTCTAATGGTGATGATACCCCATGCAAGTTAACCTGTGCCCGGCCGCAAAGGCGCTTTAAACAGATAGCACTTTTTATTTTCGTGATAGTTTATGATACTTTCAGGGCAATGCAAAAATGAAAAAGTAGGCTGACGTGAAAAGGTAGGTTTAATTGGGTGAACTGTGCCTACAATTAAAAGGAGTGCTATACGTCGTGCGATGGCGTTCTTTTCTGCAAAAACTTCCGCTTCCTTTCTCAAGTGCAACATTGGTGTAACACGTGGATCATGTCTGTTAATATTTCAAAGACATACTAATTTCTTTTCACCGTCGCTCCAACTTCATCGCGCCAGTGTACACTATTAATAACTGCCCAATTTCTTCGGTCAGTCATTACAAAAACTTAGGCGTCCATATCTCTCGTAATCTAACTTGGACTCTCCATGTCACCCACATAACTAACTCTGCAGTGTCCTTGGGTGTCTTCGGCGCAACCTTGCTCTAGCACCAAGTTCTCTCAAATCGCTCGCCTGCAAGACTTTCGTCAGACCTAAACTTGAATATGCTAATTCTGTCTGGTATCCCCACCCGACTAACCTAATTAATACCATTGAGTCAGTTCAGAATCGTGCCGCCAGGTTCATCTCATCTGACTACTCCTATCATACCAGCATCTCAGGGCTGAAATCACGATTGCAGTTACCTACGCTAGTCACCCGTCGTAACGTAGGACGTCTCTGCTTATTTCACCAGTTCTTTCACCACATTCCAGAAGCCAACCGATTAATTCCACGTGCGCATCGCATTTCCCGCCATAACCACCCGAACGCTGTTTACCCTGAACGTGCACATACCACAACATTCCCTCAATCGTTTTTCTTAAAGACTGCCCGTGACTGGAATGACCTCTGTGCTGAAGTAGAAACCATCATGAATCATCGACTGCTCAAAACCACTATCGAGGAATCCTATTCATCAATGCAATTTTTGTCCATTTTGTATTAATGTGTAATATTTTTGCTGCGTTATCCCCACACCTCATGTAATGTCCCGAAAGGGACCTTTGAGGAACAATAAATAAATAAATAAATAAATAAATAAATAAATAAATAAATAAATAAATAAATAAATAAATAAATAAATAAATAAATAAATAAATAAATAAATAAATAAATAAATAAATAAATAAATAAACAGAACTGCGAGAACGTACTTCCATCTTTTCAAGAATAAATAAGAGAAAATGGGGGGGGGGGGAGGCGCAGAGCTAAGAAAATTAAATTTAGGGGGTTGTTCTGACACCGAAACAGTCCCCTTGGCATGGCTACGCCCGTACAGGAGTGCCACACTGTTCACTTCAATGAACCAGCGCGGAAACTGGACGTATAGGAAGGAGGCTTCCCCACTTTCTTCTAAAATTCGTTCTAGACTCTGATCTGTACTCCAGATGATGACAACATTAGTTGATGAGTATTGTGGGTGTTTGAGTGCGTGTTGATGTAGCTGTGCTAGGTCACAGATCTGTGCCGAAATTCTTGCAATCAATATGTAAATGTCGTTATGGTGAGCAACTACCAGCAGAATAATCGAAAAGCTAGCCCCACGAGTAGCTTACAACACCTACACTCAACTCGACTGTAAAACGCTTGACGTTGTACAGGGCCTGAGGCATCTATGTGTCTGTACGCAGGCAACTGTACAGCATGCTGGCGGTTTCTTTTTCAACCTATTCTGCAACTAGACGTGAATGCAGGAATGTATGTTAATGGCAGAAGCTCTGAAGAAAATCGATTTCACTTTTGTAGCTGGAGATATCGCATCATTAGTGGAAGATATGCTGTATATAGTTCTGTCTAACCTTGAACTAACCTTGAAACCTTCACATTATGTTTAACTCTCTCTTTTCCTTAACTGCACCACGGCGTTGATATTCCGGATTTCAGATTTCTTCATTCAGCATTTTTTTTTTCCAAATAGGACTTCAAGAAAAAAAAAAAGCTAGAGTAGACTCGACAAGTACCAAAATAGTAGCTCGACGAAGTTCCTACTTTGTCTTGGCATGGGCGACAAAGAGTCGAAATGAAGTGGGACGCATTTCTTCACGGGGAGGGGGGACCACGAGAAAAACAAGCCAAAACCTGCATTATCTCCATTCCAGGCACTTTGTGCATTAAGAATGTGCAAATGCGCTGAATGCAACAATAAGTTGTTATTTTTCTCCGTCGACCTACCTCAGGGCTCCAAGCAAAGGCTCGGTATGTGGACTAAAGAACTGGAAGACCAGATCTAAATATCTTATTTATGCAGGGCTTAATAATTTAGTTCACTCAGCTTTCTCCCCTTTCACAAGACGCCTTTGATTTATGCATGGGAATAAATACACATTTGTATCATTCCGCCTTTGTATGGAACGAATAAAAGCTGATGCAAGTTGGCTTTCTGCGCGTTAGGCCATTTTCGTTTTTTTTTTAACGTGTTTGAATTGCGGCTGCTTTGCTGTCAATTTCTATGAGCCCTGTACTTGGTATGTGCGTATGAGTATATGTTAAACAGTAACGCGACTCCGAACACAAATGGTACCATATTGTTCCTTATGAGATGATTTTATCTCGTCTATTTCTGCGATTAAGACTGTGCGCTTTCTCTTACTCCGACGTACAAGTTTAGACGTTTTTAGCGAGGATTAACGTCAAAGAGAATAACGAGAGCCCTTCCAAAGAACCTGCGAAGTTTTTACTTCGTTACTTGCGAGTGTTCACACCTAACCGCTTCTTCTCAAAGCAAAACAACTGGCGTAACAACTTTAAAGGCACGCATGAGCCCCTTCAAAGGCGAACAGAACAGAACACCTGTTCGTGCGCCGACTTCAAATGTGTTCGGTGTATTGAAAACTTAGGCCGTAATATTTCGTCCAGAAGTGTAGCACCCAAACGCTCAGACGTGAGCACAGTATGCCAGCACGTCTACCAACATATGAGAGTCGCATCGCTTTTATTTCTGACACAACTTACAGATAGAATATTCATTTTGAGTACCTGGAAGTGGTGGCACGAAACACACTGCTAAAACATTCATTTTATTTTTACAACCACTTGGTCAAGTGATCAGACGCCGAAATAACAACCGCACTTGGTTGGATGACTAAGACATTTCTCGTATGCAGATTCTCTTCATTCGCAAGCAGAGGGCGTACACTGTCATCTGCTCATTACTTGCGCTCTATGCGAAGCGATTTGTGAAGTGACACCGGTGGATAGAAGTAACAACTTATGGAACACGTAATTGTGAACAACATGTAGATTGTGAACAAGGAACCCGTATCGGTTCCGAAACGTCAACTAACCCCCTTTTTGACGTGGTCAGTGACCAAAGTTTACATTCAACTTATGGAACAGTCAGGATATTAATAACGAGGGAGCCAAACTATTTTGCGACACACCAGCCACACACAATTTATCTCAAGTCCTACCGATCGGCGGCTGCAGTTATGCGCAATTTACCTAACTCTTCGGAATTTTAATATGTAAAAATAAGAAGTGGAGGACGCTATACAGTCTGTGCTGCTTAGGTGCAATGTTGATTGATTGTCTATAAGAGCTACAGTAAAAACGCATGCTGCGGAATTTATGTCCCCTATCCTTTCTTACTATCGTTGCCCCATTTCTTTCCTCCTCCCTGTCCTTTTATTCCTGCTAGCCGCAGCTCAGGTGCTTCAGGTTTCGATGGCAGATGCCGCGGCTAGCAGCGTCTTTTCTTTCAATTCTTATTTTTATTAATAAATAGCCACTAATAACAACAACAATTTATGTTTTGTTGACTCATATAGTTTAGCTCATTTAACAGACCCAAGAGACTTACCGCCTGGAAATCGTGAAACTTTGAATGCCGTAAATCAAAACGACTGTCCTAATCGGAATGTAGAAAACGAGCTAAGCGCAAGAGCATAAAGCTTGGGTAAACATGGCACTGAACCGTAATTTCCTCTTGGGCACTGCGAAGAGGGAGCTCAGGTTTCCCTCACTGAAGCTTTAGGAAATGTGGGCTCCTCTGGGAAGTTTGTGGAAGCCACGAACTGCTAATGAACCACCTGGAGCAACACGGCACGATAAGAGTTTTCAAAGCGGTTGGAAGCACTGAGTTTTCTTTTTTTTTTTCTACCTCCGGAGCGTAATTTGGGAAGGCATTCGCAGCACTAGAACGCTGGTCGCTGGGGGAGTCGCGGCCGATGATTTGAGTGGCCAACAGGGCATTTATTCACTGCGCGTTCATTAAGAAACTCTCCTACACTCCCGTGAGGCTTGCAAGCTGATTGGAGTAACTGCGATAGAAGCTTGTCTTACTCGTGAAAGAGGAGGCGTACAGGTAATACTGCTTGCTGTTTTTATATTGATCGCCACAGGGACGACGGCCGACAAAGATTAGCTCCGAGGAGATGGTAGAGATAAATTGCTTGTCGCTTTGCGTGCTGTCACCGTTACTAGAGAAAGTCAAAAGAAGACGAGTTATCACAATGGCAGCATAACAGTTACGACGCTCGGAAGCGCAGTCAAGCGAAACGTCGTCATCCTTAAAAAAAAATACGAAATTAATGGCTTTTCGTACATGAATTGAGCTTTGCATTCTTTAACGCAGCGTGGCTGATGCTATTATACGAGCGATCTAAGGCTATTCTCAGCGTGTCAACCTGTCTTGCATACGCAGCACTGAGGCTCATTGATCGCATATCCGTTGGCTAATTTAGTGTGCGAGAGACGAGCGTTTGAAAGCATTTGGAAGCATGCATGATGAAAAGACGACTAGATTTCAGGTGGATTACTGACGGCGTTCGCGTTCATGCCTATCTGAAAGTGCAGTCTTTGGTGCGTCATCATCTGGGAGCTCCGTGAGTAAAACTGGGATGCGCTGCTGTCGAACACCACGCAAGTATCAGCCAAGTGTGCAAAAGCTCACTCACAGTCTTCCTATATTGAAACTGATCGTATATGAACGGTCTCAAGAATCTGAGCTTAGAAGCATCTTTACCGCAGCGCACAACGTATACTGCCGAGCGATGCTTGCATTTATCGTTTGCTCCTTTCTTGTTTTTGACCGTGAATGATCGCACGGTATGATGTCATGAACCCGCCATCGATACTGCTGCTTTGATCTAGAGGAATGGAGAGGCTCTTTATGGTATTTTACAGTAACAACTGTTAGCAAGTGCAACCGCAGCCTTGCGTGGATGAGTGCCTTTATGCCAGCGGCGACATCGAGGCACCCTTTTGCTTGGCGACCGACATAGTCACACTTTCCACCCTCATTGTTTGTGCTCTCGTTCTGAAACTGGCGCCATATAGCCGGCGTTGGTTGACTCGTTTCGACGCATTGCGCCTCCGGTGGTCTCGTCATCATCGCCACCGAAGCAATTGCGCCCTATTTGTGACGTCAGTTACTCTGTGTATCGCCGCACGATCGTCGCAGAGATCTTCATGCGTAGCTAGCGGCAGCAAATAAGCAGCGACCGATGCCATGCAGTCTCAGCGGCACTGCTCGCAAGAAACACAGCCCTCATTTCACAGCTTATTCGGGACGCACTATCACTTTCAGCGGCACTACACCGCTCACTTAACAATCGTCTATGCGAAGACTGCGCAGGGAGTCCACCGCTCTCAATTTACCCAATCCTGCGCAATAGCTTAAAAGATCTCATAGTTGTGTTTTTTTTTTTCAGTCGCACCGCCATTAATGAAGAAGTAACAGGACACCGTCGCTCATGATTCAACTACGTTTAATTGAAAGGGGGGTGTAAAAATAAACGCTCAGTCCCATGGCTGAACGGCTGGCATATTGGGCTGTAGTATGCATATTTATTGTATTTCGCGCCATCGTTGGGGTGTCGATGCTTTACCCTTCTGTCGTCATACGAAAACAAGCACGCAGTACCAGCGCCCGAGACAATCCACCTTAGTGCTGCTGGAAGTAAAAAAAAAAATGCTTCAAAAAACGGCATTCTGCGCAACAGAGCACTTGCGTGATATGCACGTTTAACAGGGCGATGCGTCGCTCGGCGAAAAAGCAAGAAGGAAGACAGCGCAACAAGCTGCAACATAGTTTTAGCGATCGGGACCCCGTAACACGTGCGATCAAGCGCGATGGGGCGAAGCTCGACGTTCATCAAGCGCAGCGCGTCGCGCACACCTGTCGTTTCGCTCTTTTTGTTTCCTTTTTTGGTAGAGGAATGCAGGCCCAATATTCACGAACGCCTGCTCCACAGACTAGGAGAGGAAGGGCGAAAGTTTGGGCATCTAGGGCATGCGGACGGTGCCGACGCGCGTGCCGCGTTCTCTTCGAGCGTTTGCTGTTGCTGACGCTCCGCGTAGACAACCACCGGCTTCCCGTAAGCTCCCTCGGGAGCACAGCCGGAGTTTCGGCCCCGTTGAGGGCGGCCATGGTCGCTCGATGGGAGCACAAATAAGAACAGAGAGAAAAGGAGAGAAAAAAGAAACACGCGTTGAAAATCTATTCAAATATGGCTTATCGACAAAAAAAAACAATAACACGAATTTTGAAGAAGTAAAAGAATAAACAGGGCGATAAATGTACCAAACGGCGGGGGTTAATGTCAATCATCAGCGGGGAACAAGACGAAGAACCCAAGGAGCGGGCTCCGCGAGCGCTTACGTTTGACAAAGTTTTCGAAAGTCGGCGCTCAGAATGTCGGTTCATTCCCTTGTTCCTCTCGCTGCCGGTTCGCATCGTAAACTCAACTAGACCGTTTTGGCGTGTTAGAAAACTTGATCGCATGAATTAAATCCACTTGTGATGTTTATTTATTTCATATGTTATTTATGAAATACTGTGAAGATGTGCGTCTAAGCAGGAAAGGGAAAAAAATACGTAAAAGAATACCAGTGATTACGGCATCATACAACAGAAAAATCGATAAGTATATTTGTACAATCTATACAGGCGTACGGAATAACGTGACAAATACACAACAAAATAATGCACATAATGCTCGTATCTTGTAGCCAGGCGGACAGTGCCGCAGACGCGTTGTCTGAACTTCACTGCAGTCCTAGCCCTGAGCTCCTTCTAGCGCGACTTGCAGAAAATTTTCCAAGCTGCCTGAACCTTTGCGCACTTCACGCTACAATCGCCTTAACGGCGGTTGAGAGAATCTCATTCTGCTTCTTTTGTGACTTTGTGAGAATGCGCATGCAGAGTGCATGAGATAACTTCAGCGTCAAAGGACAGCCGCCCATAAACCACTATATAGGGCACCAGCCTTGCCCAACCCACACCCCGCCCCTCCACCTTCCTGCCTGCTCCCCAATAAAAAAAAAGAAAAAAAAAGAGGCTTTTCGCCTTCCCCGCGGGCGTAGGAGTGACAGGTGTCGCTGTCATTTCTCCAATTTGGGAGCAAATCCCTCCTTCCTTTTAAAATGTGCAGCAGTGAAGCGGGGCTTCTGGAATTTTTTTATTCTGAAATTGCTCGGCACTTTTTCCCTTTATCTGAACTACAATCAAGCGTTGTTTGTAGTTTGGCTCAGTGTCGTGGCATACCTTCTGGCTATCCTGCTCTCCGCGGGCCGTGACGAGTTCGTTCGCTCGGTTCACACGCATGATAGGATGCTCGCAAGCGATCTCTTCCGCTGCGTTCAAAGGAACCAGTCATCCACCTTTGAACCCCGCATTGGAGAGAAAAAAAAAAGCAAACGTACGTGCGTACTACGATTCGCCTTATATCATGAAGCCTAAATGCAAGGGTTTCTTCAGCGGCGCGTTGCAGCGAAGCTCGCAGCCCGTGTCCGTCCCGGCTCGAGGCTCTGCGGCTGGACCCGCGATTCGATTTTCCGTGGCCCCATCGTTGGCGAGGACGACGTGCTCCTCCGTACATCTCCGGTAGGCGTGGCTGCTCGCCTGATAGCACGCCTACCCCGTTTTCGGCCCAGAAGACTGTGTCCCTCCCTGCGCTGCTCTTGATGAAGGAGCGCACAGCCCGCAGACAGAGCGCCATCTGGGCTGGCTGCGACCGCCGCGCTCCTCGGCAGAAAAGAAAAGGCCAGAGACGAGAAAGCTGCGTCCGTACTCGGCAGTGCGGCGACCTGTCCCCGAATCCCCCGTTTCCCGGCGCGGTGACTCGAGCGTGCCTGGACACGAAAGAAAGAAAGACGGGTACAAGTATTAGCCCTGCGCGCCTTGGTTTTGGAAGCGCCAGAGAAGCAGATAAGTCCCGCCGCGGCGCTTTCGGGGCGTGTCAGACAAGCCGAAGAGCAGTGGTCCCGGACCGGACGAGTAGCCGATTCTCCATATCGAAGCGCACTCTGGGAAGCAGGCACCAAAAGAACCGATATAGACTGCTCGAATGGACACAAGCATTGCCCAACAGAGAGAGCGGGCCATGAGCTCGAGTGCCAGGCTGCTTTTATTTGGGAGCAGGGCGGAGGGAGTTAAGCAGTACAACGGGGGCATATCTCACAACAGCGGTGCACTCGCGACGCGCCTTCGCTGTTGACCACATCGGACGATTGCAGCGGGATATTGTTCCTGTGTTTCAGCAGACGCTCGTTCCCTGTCGGTAACAAAAGAAAAAGCTACGCACTGAGGTTCGAGATAGCGGCTGGTGCCGATGTGCCGTGGTTGAAACACGCTGTTTTCTTTCAAGGCTTTTCGTTCTCTCTGTTTGCAATGAGCAGTCTATGAAATACGCTCCTTAGCTGTTTTTCGCATATTTGATTACCTGATAAGCATGCGAGCGCGTACTTTATGCCAGTGAAAGAGAGTGGGCATTTCGTTACCGTCATTTTTGTGTTTTCGATCCTACCGCATTCTTTCATTTCAGTGCTCAGTGATAGGCACTCGCAATAATTAGCCAGGACGTCCTCACTTTGTTTTCGTAAGAAAAAGCTGTTTTTATTCTGCAGGAGTATTAACCCTTGAAGCGCTGAGGGTGCACCTTTCCTGTCCCGTTACTTTTCTCTGCAGCCACAGTGGGATCAAGTAACACCACTCCCTCGTGTTTTGGCGCGCCCCTAGCTATAGCAGTTACAATCATAGCGTCCTTCTCTGGCGATGCTGGAAGCCGCAAGCGCGGTTTACCGGTCTGCGATGATTTTCGAGCGAAAGCTCTACTCCTCCAGTACAAAGCTGAAGGTCATGTGGCTATGAAATTTGACCTTCAAACCAAGAGGAGCGGAGGCTTGGCTCTGACGTCATGCCACGTGACTCGCCACGCCTCGTCGCAGCTGCGCGCGTTGCGCCGACGGCGCTCGTTAGCTTCGAAACTATCGAATCACGTGACTCGCTGCCCCTCGCCACAGCTACGTATGCGGAGCCGACAGCACTCTCGCAACTGCCGGAAATCGCGTGACGCGCCGTTGGCAATATAAAAGCGCGTGACGTTTGCTTACCTTCACACAAAGCCATGGACGAGCAACGTGCCGGGACTAGTTCTTCGACGATGTATCGTCGCCGTAAAGCGCAATCCGATTTTCTTTACGATATGGAAAGGCGTCGAATTGGATAACCATGTTTGACAGAGCTTTCTTTTGTCTGACTATATTCAGCAGGGTTGAGCCAGAGCTAATTTTTTTTTTAAGGCGAAAGCCTTTAATGCCTCATCGTTGTCGACAGAAGGTTGTCAGCAGAGGTGTCACGTTTTTCATTTTGTAGGTCGTACAAGATAAGTAGTTCTGTTGACCCAGGCATACACATCCTATTTTGGTCTAACTTCGTGGTACATTATTGTAAGAGAAAATGCACAGTGTCGTTCTACCTAAGCATATTTGCCTGTTTCCTTTTAACTTCACGTCTAAAGGTTTTGCTGAAAGTGTTGATTACTTTCAAATAAGCTAGTTCCGTCATCTGAAAGGAATGTCCTGTAAAACCGTGCAACAAAATAAAACGGTGGATTCTGGCTGCTTTTGTTGAATTCTTGCGGCGCTTAGTTAAAGCCTAACATTTTTCTGCGTGCATTCAGGGCCAACAAAGATCCCGTTAGCTACTATGACATGACAGGCAATCTGCATTACTGTGCGTTTAACAGCTGCGTATGCCGCAACTTTAAGAAGGAAAACGGAGGAATGGTAAGGTACAACTTAGACAAGGCCTATTCCGGTCTGCCAAAGGTCACTGTAAAACGTTAAGCTGGTCGCAGTATCTGCGAATATACAGACAACATGGGCACATAACTATGGAACGCAATTTATTGTCACTGTAAAATAAAATCGGCAAGCGTATAAGGTCTCTGTTGCTGTCATCAGAGACAGACGGCCGTGGTGGGCGATGTTTCAGTGCGCACAAAAAAGCAATCTTGTGCGCTCTAGCGGCACCCAGTAGGCCGGAGAAAGTGTGGGTGATACTGTGCACATCCTTCGCCATGGAAGGCAGGGAGAAGAACAAGATATACACGTACTCAGCGTCAGCAAGAGCTATCAGGCAAACATCTACGTGTCATGCATTAGAGCCTAAAATCATCCTCCCTAGACTACATATCATTAGGACCTTTTCGAAGAGGCAACAATCGCGGACAACGAAGGAGCGAATCGAGGAGCCTCGTAGTCGGGCAAGGAATGAAGTGCAGCGATACGTGGCCGAAGGTGCCGGCGAAATCGTAGCGCTGAAAAGAGCAGAGAGAAGTATTCATCGAAGGCGCTCACGCCCACGAGGGAAGCAAGAAATGTTCTATGGCTTGCTGCTAACGAATAAGTCATGCAAAATTGGAAGGGAAGGATGCAAACGCCGGGCACAAAGTAACGGGTTGTATAGGTCCAAAATAAATACGAAGTTCTGCAATGATAAAAAAAAAAGCGAAGCGATGCAGCACATACACTTAAGCATAAGAAAAGAAAGTCAAGATAGAACAGCGAATGCAAAGAGGTAGGCTGGTGTGGTATACGCCGACTGCCATCCCGTACTGTAAAATAAGACTGAAAACGAACCTTTCTTGTACGTCTTGTGAATGCCCATCGTCAAAGAAGTGGAGGTCGTCGCGAAGCCGACGTGTCTGGACTTCGTTCCAGAGTGGCAAATATTTCTGCGTGGTTTTCCCATGTTCGGCCAGGAGCTACACAGCGATGCAAGGAACGCAAGACAACGCTTACCAAAAGCAACTGTACACAAAGGAGTAATAGAGAGGTGTAGCAGCACAGGAATCGAAGTTGAGAACAGCTTCCAATTGCCTATAGATTGAAAAGGAAAAGAGCGCTTGCAAGATAGCGATAGCATGCATTGTATTACGCTGTAGCGAATAGTTCTTCAGGGGGGCAGTGCACAGCTGATTGTCGGCAGTGTTCGGCAAGCTTTCCACGCCGCTGACTGGACAAACAAGCACGGCTACGAGCATGCTATCATTTCTGCTCTCGGCTCACACACTAGAGTACGAAACAGGCGTTCCGTGAACAGAAAACGGGGCCAGTGTTGCTCCTCAAGGTGGCAAACGAACACCTGTGCTCGAGCTCTATTCCCCCCAGCATAAGCAACCGCTTAAGGCGTCACAAAATATTCCCGCTCGCCGAAACTTTTCTCGTATGACGAGAAGAAACAAGAACGGGTTTCGAACAAACCTCGGAAAGCCGCTGTTTTCGGGGTCGCCAGCCACCACCTTGACGGCTTCAACCCTAAGAGGCTGTCTCGGGAAGCCGGCTCGAGCCTAAGCTGTTCGGAAAAGTCGGCTTACCTCAGCTTTGGCTGCCAAAATCCGTGCAAACTGGAGCGTGTTCGACGAGCGCGGCAGGGCGATTGCTTTTTGCCGGGCGCGGACGGTACGCGGTCTCTTTTAATCACGCGTTTCCTCCTCGCCCGGATCTTGGGCGGGATGCAGAGCGGAAGCTACGAGCCGCGTCAGGAACTAATGCAGCCTGCGCACCGCGGCTGCGCAAGGGCTGAGCTGCCCGGGGGGTGGGGGTGCCTCTAATCTTGTTTTCGTCGGCATGTTGGCCTAGGTGCGCGCCTGCCATCCCTGCGGGGGCCACTTGTTTGCGCGTCGCCTGCGAACGGGAGCCTACTGTCCGATGCAATTCTCACGATATCTTGCAGATCTCGCGTCGACACCCACTTCTTTGTATGTTCTCCTCCGTTCCCCTGCATATTTGCGACGCAGTTGTGAAAAGCGCTCACACTTTTAAGGTCCCGTACAAAGAAGCAGCAACGCGTGCTTGACTTCAAAAGTCTTAGCGCCCCGTGAAACTGGGCACGAAACTACGCACGAACGCCAGCACACTGGTTAGCAGCGCTGTTGGCTGTGTTTTGACGGAACAGCTTATCCGACAAGAAATGCACTTCTTTCTTTGTTTTTGTACGGCACATGGACATGCAGGTTGTTAGTGCAAGGCGTCTTTTGCTTGCTTGCTTGCTTGATTGTTTGTTTGTTTGTCTGTCTGTCTGTTTGTTTGTTTGTTTGTTTGTTTGTTTGTTTGTTTGTTTGTTTGTTTGTTTGTTTGTTTGTTTGTTTATTTGTTTATTTGGATTGGCCATTCGTGAAGTCAGCAATTCTCAACTGATGGAGCAGGATCCTCCGCAGCTTTATCGTTTTTGGTGCTGATATTCGTATTACCGATTCGCTGTGCTGGAGGTAAGTTAGCGGGATCTTCCGTTAGTGAAGCGTCCCGCGCCAGTCAATGACCCCCTCGCGCTTGGGAGTGCAAGCGAAAACCCATATGCATATGTTAATATTTATCTCTGTAACTGTTAAACATAATAGCACCTCCTGCTGTATAAACATGAATTACAAATTCAGTGAATCAGGCAAATGTAGGCGTTTCATCTTTTTTTTTTTTCAATGCAGAATTGCATTCCCGGCCTCCACCCCGCCATTGCGTCCGGTTCTGGGCACGCCCATTAGTTCGTTGCTGTTAAGATGCATCGATCCACGTGCGCCACGGTACCATTTCGCTCCCAGACGCAGTTTCTTGGCGGTACGATATTGCTGAACGTTGAAGTAGTTTCTGACATGCGCACTAAGACGCCGGGCATACTGCTACCGTGCGCGGAAGTCTTAGTTCAGATAAAAATTTTGAAACTCCGCGAAGAAGTGCGCTATATTTCTATCTCAACTGTCAGGCGTCGCTTTTAATGATATATCCCACTATGTTTAAAAAAATGCATTCTTAAATTGACGGAATTTCGCTTGAAGCTGACGGCGTTAAAGAACAACAATGCAAACGACCACGAGCGGCAAAACATCACTTGCATTTCGTGAAGAACGCACCTAGAAATTCGATTGTCCTGACGCAGTTGTGCTTGTATTGTTCCTTGAGCTGAGTAAAACGTAATACTAGGCTAATTGGCGCACTTCTTCGGATGAAGTTAGCGCTACAAACTGAAAATAAGCACAAGAGAGGAACACAGAACGGAGTGGTGCAAGGTATTTTGTTCTTTTAATTACTTTATGCATTTACGTCTATTTTTAATTTAAAAATTTTTTAGCACCTCGCCGAACCCGAGGAACACTGCGTAAACAGAAGGGGGAGAGGGGGGGGGGGGGCTATAGAAAGAATGTGCAAGCATGTAATACAGTGTTGACAGCTTAATGGACGCTGTACCATGCCAATACAAAAAGTGTTCAACATGATAAAAAAAAAATTGTGGATACAAAAGTGAATCCAAAAAAAACTAAGTTACTAGGCAATGCTAAAGAAACAGCAAGAAAAACAGGCGTATAACGGAAAAGATTCACACAATACTAGGCAAATATATGCATACAGAGGTGCATTTTGAACTCTTCGGAATCGGACAAAGAAGCTATCGTGTCAGCAAAGTCATTTCGAAGCTTTACTGCCCGAGGTTGCGCGGATGAGATGAATGATCTTTTTTATATATATGCGACTAAAGCTGCAATATGTAGGCGTTGTGCATTGCGAGAAGGTGCTTACAATGGCAAAAGTTACGAGGAACTTTAGCGGCTAAAGTGGTGAAAGACGAAAGCCTGAGTGCTGCATTCTGCTACGCGATTGTTCACTTCACATTCTGTTGGTTCATTAATTAACTGCCAATTAATGACTCTTAATCTTTGCCTTAAGGAGTGGAACGCGACAGCGCGTTGTAGCGCTGCCAGGGAGTCCACGGAACGCCACCACCCGTTCGGCGCGATGCGTTGCCCTTTGAACGCAACGCTTTTTGAGGAAAGTAAATGGCGCTGTAATTCTCTGTCATCTCGGTGGACACCTGAACCGCACCGTACAGGAAGGAAGTGGGAGTGAAAGAAGAAAGAGAAAGAGGGGCCGTAATGAAGAAAATGAGAACTGTATTTGAGGAAAGGAAATTACGCAGTAACTGTCTCACATATCTCGGTGGACACCAGTCGAAAATTGTATTTGAGGAAAGGAAATTGCGCAGTAACTGTCTCACATATTTCGGTGGACACCCATCAAAATTCGCGCGCAGCGACGTCACGACCATTTCGACCAATCTGAAACGCGGACAAATTTGCTAACTAGTCTTGGTCACGACAGTATGAGCCATTAAAGGCTTTCGCCTTAAAAATTAAGCACAGGTGTGAACATATTTATGAAAGAAACGAAGAATGGAGCGACGAGTTTCTCGCGACTGTAGAATATCGTCATTTTCGAGCCGGGTTGCACTGGTGCTAAATCTTTAATTGCGTGAGATGTGCCAGGCAGCATTGTTTTGATGGACTCAAGCAATATGTGATAGAGTATTTCTGATGAAGAGACAACACGGGTGAGGTGAATTCCAACTGCGGGCGAAAAAAAAGTTAAATAGGCTGGTTTGCGGACGGAGCTACTACAGTTGCGCAAATTTCAGCGCTTGAAACATACCGACCTCGAATGCGTAGATATGGATGCCTAGATACTGACACTACACAGCTGGCGATAAGATGGTATTGTTTCTAGAGTAGGAGAATCTAGAATTTGCATCCTTACGGCCAAAAGACATGAATTTACATTTTACAGGGCTTAAAGTCATCTGTCATTCCCTGCACTAAGCAACAGTGGTCTAAAAGGTCATTTTAAGGGTCAAGTGGTCAGTATATTTGGCGATCTTACGGAAGGTCACGCAGCAATCTACAACAGATAGTAAACAAGATGAAATATTACAGTGAAAGTTATTAATATAAATAAGGAAGAGTAAAGTTTTTTTGCTTGTGGGGTTTAACGTCCCAAAGCGACTCAGGCTATGAGGGACGCCGTAGTGAAGGGCTACGGAAATTTCGACCATCTGGAGTTCTTTAACGTGCACTGACATCGCACTGTGCACGAGCCTCTAGCATTTCGCCTACATCGAAATTCGACCGCCGCGGGCGGGTTCGAATCCCGGTCTTTCGGGTCAGCAGCCGAGCGCCGTAACCACCGAACCACCGCGGTGGCTAAGGAAGAGTAATGGTCCGTGTACGCTGCCCTGCGGTACACCATAGTTGAAGTCGCCAAGTGATAAGGGAAAGTTATTAACTGTAAATCGTTGGCAAAATCATAAAAACGTTTCGAAGCCACGGTAATGGGAACGAATATGGGACTGGGTGATTTTTTTTAATGATGTTTTATTCAGCTGTTAGACGGTTTAATTTAGTTAGTAGAATAAAAAAAATTGTTAGTAACGCCTTGTTCCGACTTTCAATGTTTATATTCTCTCTTGTAGCGCTAAGTCATCCCAAGATGTGCGCCGTAATTTTTTTTCCCCCTCTTTTTCTGCCGCGTAGAAGTAACGGCTCTCAGGCAAGGATGCATGCAAATTCTACAAACTGTTGATTTTCATGAACTGAAGATCTTCAGCGAAGCTTAACTCGGGGGCTGCGATAGCAAGACGCAATCTTAACGGCTGACGGGATCCCAATGACCGTCGCTGTCGGCCGCGCTCTATTTAAAGACGACTCGGAGCTTACATACAAAGTGATGCCATCTTCGTTGAGAGTCCCGAGCAGGGCAGGATTGTTCGCACTTCACTGTGAATCTTCGCGAAGAATCTAGCTGCGCATATCGGGCATACACCACAACATCTGCTCCGCGTAACAAACACAGGAATAAAGGCGCAGACGCACCAACGTAAAAAAATTAGGGAGACACCTTAGCTCCACCTTAAGAATATGGCGGAACAGCGTCAATGGTTATTTGCTACTTTCTTTCTTGATCAGTGCCTCTTTTTACTTACACATACTCATTAGGATATTTCAGTATGTATGATACACCACGCGATACACCACGAGACACGCAAGGTCTCCCTTTAACCAAATCGAACGAACGTGCCTCAGTGGGCTATAGGGGCATCGTGTCTGACTCGCAATCCAAGGGTCATGGGTTCGATTCCTATCTAATTATCCCAATTTTCTTTTCAGAGAAATTAACGTACCTTACATCTTCAGACGTCATAATATTTGAGTCACGCGTCGACCTCGTAATTGCAGTTTAACTTCACTTTTAATCATTTTCATACCACAGGTCAACGTGTACAGTCACGACTTTTTCTAGCAGTCGGAATTTTCTCGACACGCCAACGCCTACGTCAACGCCAACAACTGCGGCAGTTTCTCCTCTAAACGGGAGCTTAACGCTGTCGCGTAAAACACGCGGCGGGCTGTTGGCGGCCCAACGCGCTCCGCGAAAAGTACTGCAGTAATGCCTGTTTCACACGCAAGCGAAACGCTAGCGAATCCTGCCGCGGCGGCGCAAGAACCTGTTTGCGGTGAGCGGCGAGGGTCCAACAAGTTGGAAATTTCGCTGCGACGACCCGCTCAATCGCTGCCGCTTGCATGTGAGCCAGCCTTGACGGAGGAGAGCGTTCCGCGAAAAAACGCTGCCACGTCATAGCTTTGCTCATCCCAAGGCGGTCGCGGATGACGCTTCTGGAGGAGCGCGTGCGGTTCCGCCTCCGCCGCTATGGTAGATAAATTCGGCACGTTGAGGCACTGTACTTTTCCCGTTGATGTGTTCGTGCCTCTAGCGCCGCGCGTTGTGCCGCCTGCGGGACGCCGCGTGCTTTTCAGCTGGCGTATCCGTACCTTTATGCTACGCGCTGGCGGTGAAGAAGAAGGCGCACAGTTTGAAAGTAAACATAACTGAGGTCGCGGCAGTAATTTCATCTCTCAGCTATCTCAGTGCCATGTCCCAATCTACCCGAATGCCATGGTGGGATTTCGGCGGGTTCGCTCGTTTACTGACGACATTAATCTCATGTCCAGAGTTCAGTAACTGAAACACTGAAGCGCATCTCCGTGGTACTTTTTCTTGATGTCAAAGGTGCTTACGGCAACGCGACTCATGAAGCCATCCTTTATGCCCTAGAGGCTGTTGGAGTCGGTGGTCGGATATCCATGTGGCCAGAAAGCTATGTGATCAAAATGACATTTTTTATCCGGTGTGAAGATGGGCCTACACTTGTGCATTACACCTACCGAGGCATGCCCCACGATGCAGTCCTCAACTCACTTTTTTTTTTAATCTGGCACTTATCGCTCTCCTAGACAACCTACCTAATGACGTACACATCTCAATGTACGCCGATGACGTCTGCATATTGGCCTCCCCTGTGAAGTGTCGCTAGGTGCGAGCAAATTTTCAGCGGGTAGCAACCTTAACTTCTTCCTATCTCCGAAACCAAGGTCTGTGTGTTTCAGCCGAGCGGTGCGCGTGAGTGGCATTTACAATTAAATGTATTACTCCATATCCGGTATCCATCGACGGCCATAACATCTCCATCGGTTTTAAGAGGTTTTAATAGACAAGAATCTATCATGGAGCCCACATTGCACCTTTTTGAGGAAAAGGCTAACCTATATCGCTTGCCTACGGAAATTTCTGGGTGGAAAATTATGGGGCTCGTCACTTCGGTCAATTCTGAGGTGTACAGAACACTCTTAATGGAATTTTTGCGGTGCAGAACATCCGTACTTTCAAATACGTGCAAAACAAATTTGCGTGCCTTCGAAACTGTACAAGCACAGACGATTCGCACATGTCTAGATCTCCCTCAGAGCGCAATCAGCTGTTGCAACCAATGGAGTCACCAAGGTCCACCCGCTTTCGACGTATATTCCCCTTAATACACTGCGACTGCACACACGTCATTTTACAGGAATTCTTCAGCATCGCCGTGTGTCAGTGCGGGTACAAAGACCACAAGCTGCACTTTAAAAGGTTCTAGCAGTTCACCAGTCGTCCATCCCATAACAGTTAAACCCGGTGGCCCGACCTTCCTCTGCGTTGTGGTGTCTGCGAGACCCATTTGTGAAGTTTACAATTCCGGAAATAGCGAAGAAATCGGACTTGTCAGTGCAAGCTCTTCATCACTTGACACTGTGCATACTCCACGCCGAGTATAGTGACCGCCCTCAAGTGTATACGGATGGCTCGGTCTCATCTACTAGTTCAGCTTGCGCCATCGTCACTCCTGCGAAAACGGCCAGCAATTATAAAAAAATTTCGCATCGGCCAACCTCTACCGGGACAGAATTGGCCGCCGCTCTTCATGCGGCTCTGCAATACATCGGTCAGCAAATAGCATATAAATAGGCTGCGTTCTGTGATTCCAAAGCTACCCTAAAATGCCTCAAACCTGCCTTACGCCATGGCGAGCATGGCCAATTAGTATGGAGATAAGACATACAGAACTCCGTGAACTTGAAGAGGATGACTACATCATCCTTCAGTGCCGGGACACAGTGGCACTGTCTTACACGGCATAGCTGACGACTGAGCTTGATCCGCGCACGACAGTTCCAGCATTCTTCGGATACCCCTGACAAGAGCCGACGGAGCAAGGCATCTGCGAGTTCTTGACTGAAATGTGACTGTAACGTTATGGTCTATCCTGGGAGGCTCGGCATTCCGCTGGCACCACCTCGACCCCTTAATTAAATCGAATTCTGGCCTCTCCCACTGCGATGCTGCGCTGTTGTGTCGCCTCTGGCTGGGTGTGGCGTTTACAAATGCCTGCACCCGCTTAGTCGCAATGACAGACTTCAGCCCGTGAGAACTGCGGGTGCGATAAGACGACTGGGCACCTACTTTCGGACTGCCCTCGGTTCGAGCGTGAACGTGTAATCCTGGCTGCAACGCTCCGCCACTTGGATACTCGGTCCGCCTGCAGAAGCCAAGATTCTGGGGCCTTGAAGTAAGCTATAAAGTAAGCGTTCATCTCAGATGAAAGTTGTGAAGGCGCTATTGCAATTCTTAAAGGACTCAAGGTTGAGTTGACGGCTATAAACTTTAAATCTGCGCCCTGCGTGCCCTCATAGCTATGGCCTACGGCAACGTGCAAAACTGACCTCCTATTCCTTACTTCCTCTTCCTTTGTTCCCCTTTCCCACGTGTAGGGTAGCATACTGGCGTCGCCTAGTTAACCTCCCTGCCTTTCCGTTCTTATATTTCTCTTTATCTTTCTGAATTACCTTTCTCCGCGCGATGGCAGCCAACCCAAGTGGTTGTGATCGTTCTACGTGTGTGCATGTCGCTCTCTTCTTTTTCGCTCTTTCTGCGTAATCAGTTGAGGGGCTTATAGATCCCACCTCTATGCGCTCGAGGCGTCTTGAACGCTTTTACTCTGTTTTTCCTGTTTACTTTCTATTGCAGTGCATGGTCACACAAAAGCTTGACTTGGAACGCGCACGGTACAGCAGCTCTTCTCGTTTAGCATATACTTTTTGCTAAACGAGAAAAGGTGCAGTCTGTATGAAAAGCGGCGTTTTTTAATCACATCCATTGTGGAAAACAAACGTTCAGATTCACACCGTGCAAAGTGGCTATCGAGAGGCCCACTGGTGCCCGGCGGTGTCGAGCGCGTCGATATGCGTGCAGCCGGTGTTCGTCATGCACCGCTGCGCCCCGACTGCGCAGATTGCCCCGTGCATTCTCGCGCGCCACGCACTGTTTCACCGCGCCATAAAGCGCTGCACAGCGCACGGCTGTAAAGCTGCGGTGCTTGGCGCACTTGATTCAAGCGCAACTCGGGACGTCATGTCCTAGCAAGCGTGCGTCAAAGGTCTCTTCTGGAGGCCACCCTTACCGCATCTCAACCTCTGTTTGGCCTACATTTATTTCGTCAATTTATTTATTTTTTTTTGCAGTGTGAGCAATAAAAAAGGGCGCAGAGAGGCGCCGATCCGCCAGGCGAGAAATTGCGCCCTGAAGAGGACGTGCCACCAGGAATAGGAAACTCTGATAACAGCCTGCTCATTTCAAGATGAAAATCAGTCGAGCGTTTCTGTGCCCCAGTGTCAAGCGCGCAGTGCGTTCCAGAAGATGGCTATCGGCTCTCGTTTTATCTAGCGCCATCAACACGCAGGATGATCATAGCGACTATAATTTGTGCCTTTTCCGTTTGCGTCAGTGTGGCACGCGTCACCAACCATGTTTTCAACCGTCCCTACCTGAGCCCCCAAAGCAACGCCTCTTGCAGTCAATGCGACTACCTGTGCTCTTCCGAGCGGAGCGGATTGTATGTAGTGTCATTCGTTCTGCCCACCCAACCTCTGGCGAAGGCGACGCATGGGCGTTTGTACCTATTAGACGCACTAATTTCATCCTTCCTGCAAAGGGCGAGTAGTCTAAAGCAACAGGTGCGTAAGGCGTGCCGGCGTCGGTTCGAATCGAACTGTGGGTGCCTAGGGGTGTTTTTTTTTCTTTTTATTTATGGCTGCCTTTCAGATGGAAATTCTTGTCTTAATCGGCTTCAGTTTCGGCACCAACTTCGGCAGGGTTTTGCTATTATGTTGGGCTGGTGTTGTCGAGACGGGGTAGCTGAAAGCATTTCATGCTTAAATCTAAGCGTAGAGGGGTAAAATAAGAGTATATGTGACACACTCAGGCAATGAAATGTAGAGAAGTCAACATGTGCAATGACTTTGGCAGGGGCTTTGAGAAAGCGATTGTTTTCAGTAATCCTATCTTATCGGGTATGTTTTACTGTCACTCTTATTTAAAAATATATATGTTGAAATGTATGTACATAAGCAACTATTAGAGGATATGCCGACATTAGTGTGGTGACGTATGTCTGTGGAAAGATGGGAGCAGCGCATGTAATAAAACTTTACGGGGGATTATTTTGGTGACGCATTTTATAGAACAGGCAGAAATGCGAATATACCAAAATAAAATGGGGGGGCTTAGTGAAGCAACATCGGCGATGGTGAATAAATTCATCACTTACATTATTCCCTTCTTTCTTTTTTTTTTGGTGGACGTTATTGCCTGAGGGCATAAAAAGGAAATGGTTATGTGAATGAAACAAGGAGGTTGGTTATAAAAATGAAAAGATGTTTGCAGATTGTATGAAACCTAGGGGTTACCGATGATGTAATATCTGCCTTCAAGCATCATAGGATGCAGAATTCCCTTTTGTTCTTAATGTAATTCTTCTTTCTCTCGCTTATGCCTGTGGGGTTGTTGCTCCACCACCAAAATTCCCAAGATTTGCGCTTATCCCGCGTCAGCCGACACAGAACTGAATCAAACACGGGAGAGAGGAAGAAGCTCCAGCACTGTTGAGCCTAGAGAGGAAAACGCTGACCCATTGTCATAAACTTTTCACGTTCAATCTCCAGCGCTGCGAAGATGTTATAACCTCCGTTAGCAACACATCTTGGCAAACGCCACTGTCCGCACTGCCGCTACATCGGCAACCACGGTACGCGGTGCGACAAAATGCTACTGTAGCGAATGGAACCGGTTAGCCAACAAGAGCCGGCCACCGGCCTACCGGTGCAACTGCGGCGCTCGCCTCACCTCTCTAGTCACGCCTCAGCGACCTGAAGGTGCTGACTTTGCTCATCGCTCTGTCCCCTTGTCGTTGTTGCGGCGCTCCGGTTAATGGGTGGGCCTCTTGGTCACCACTCATGATGCGCCGAGCTTAAGCTAGTTTTCTTCCGGATTCGTTCGCTGGCGAGTCGCAGAAAAGTTTCCCGTGTACCAGAGTGGTTGTTGCGGCGGCGAAACAGTGTGGCACTTCTCTTGTGGGCGTTGAATTAATAATTTAGTTGTAGCACATTGCTAGAACCGCAGTATAGACGATGATGACATTGCACCAATAAAGAATTTATTACTATTATTATAAAGCGTCTTCATTAACCACTGCATTCGAGTGGCTGAAGTGATTGATAAACATAGTGATTCTAACATTCACTGCGCTGTGAAATAAAAAAATAACGAAAATAAATACTTATCGACAAATCTTGAGCGAGTACTAATACCGCCCCGCCAGCAGTCTCATCTAAACTCCGCGCCAGAAACTCAAATACTCACACAGTGTCAGCAGTGCCTCGTCAACATGCATGTATTATCTACCTTGCAAAGACTCACTGCCAGCACAGTAGTCATTTTTTGCATATGTGCGTGTGCGTGCGCGTGTGTGCGTGTGTGTGTGTGTGTGTGTGTGTGTGTGTGTGTGTGTGTGTGTGTGTGTGTGTGTGTGTGTGTGTGTGTGCGTGTGCGTGTGTGTGTGTGTGTGCGTGTGCGTGTGCGTGTGCGTGTGCGTGTGCGTGTGTGTGTGTGTGTGTGTGTGTGTGCGCGCGCGTGTGTGTGCGTGCGTGTGTGTGTGCATGTGTGCGCGCGTAGCTCCATCTTGCTTGCCCATGGGAAAGGGATTACAACTGCGCCTGTTGCCGCTACCGAGCTCTATATTTGGCACGTGCCTGAGTGAAGCGTCACTCATGTTCCCCGCCAAGTCAGATTATGGAAAAACAGATTTTCCTGCCGTTGAGCAGCTTGTCCTATTTGGGGAGCCGCGAACTTGGGCACAAGCAACAGCTTCTTTGTGTAGCTTCAGAGGCTGCCATTCTGGCTGTCTTGGTTCTAAAAGCTATGTTACCATTCTGCGGGTACCCACAGGTGAATGACGCGAACGCTGTTCAGCTTTAAGAGTTCATATGTGTGAGTAAAATGTGTGTAGTACAGCCATCAGTTCCTTGTGAGGCATTTCACATCAGTGGATTAGAAAACGAAACATGTGGGTTTTGTACACTGCGTGGTTGCATTTTGTACACTTTCTTCTCTCAGTTTTTTTTTTCTCTTTAGTATGCAGCGTTTTACGTGAACCTAACAGGTCGAATAGCTGTTCTCTTTTCTTCTTCCGTGGGATGTCGTAAACAAGGATGCTGTCGCAATCCTCGAATGCTTGATTTATTTTTTCAACAGTTCCTGCCGGTTTTCTAAATATTGACAAATTTATCTCGCATCCTGTCATGAGATTTAAATTGTTCGTAGTGAAGTTTAACGTCCACAAGTGACACATGGGCTATGAGTGACGGCGTAGATGAGGGCTCAAGGTCAGTTTAGACCATCTGGGGTTCTTTAACTTGAGGTGGTGTCGCAAGGGCACACGAGCATTTTTATACTTCGCCTCCATCAAAATACCTCTGCCGCGCCCTGGTTCGAACCAGCGACCTTGAGATCAGCAGCCGAACGCCAACTGAGCCACGGCGACGAATCAAGATTTAAATAACGTAGCGGCGATGCCCAGATATATGCGCACTGCGTGCAGACCCGCTTTTTTATACCGCTATATTTTCGAGCGAATACAAGTTGTAAACTTTTTTTTTTAGTTTCATCGTTGCCAATGCAAAACGTATGACATAAAATGCTGCAAAGAAAGCTCAGTGCTTCAAATCTCAGAGGTAGATATAATATATTATAATATTGATTTCCATTAATTGACTATCTTTTTTGCAAGGTCTGCCGAAGCTGTTCGTCGGCACTTGGGACAACCATCAGTTGTTTTTTTTTTCGGGAGAAATTAAAAAAAAAAAATGCGCGTCCCAGTTTAATCTTCACTTTTCTTTTTAAACAAATAATCGGCACCGACGCTAATGGGAAAGAGGCTTGAGTGTAACATTACATGCACAAATGTAATTCCGTAAACAAGGTCGGATATGGCCACGCCTATGCAGGTACTCTGCATTCTATATCGGGCGTTTAAACTGCTGTAACATGCTGCAACACGTCCATCACCTTGGTGTTGCGGCCACTATACTACGCGCGTCGCTCAACAACTGAACGACGCCTATTGTACAAAGCGTTCACCGATCACTACTACATCGCAATTCAGCCACCATTAAAACCACCCTAGCCGCGCGCTGCCACTCTTCAAGTCGATCCGTCGTCGCGTTTCCCAAGGCATTCGTCGGAAAACTCGATATTACGGCCGCGTTTATCGCGCGCCCCGAGGCGAATGGTGCAAGCGGCGGAGAAAGGCCGCACTCTGGGAAACGCCGGAGACAGCAGCGGCAGAAATAGAGAGGAGCGGGAATGAGACGGAACTGAGGAAGGGAGGGGGGAGGGCTGGCAGCGAGCATCGTTGCACTTACGCCGCCCCACGGTGTGCGATCGAGTGCCGGGGGCCTTCCCGAGAAGCCGAGACACCGATTCAACGGCGTTAATTAGCGGGAAAGCTTCTGGGCCAGCGTCTACGGCAGCGGCTCCTTGGGGCGCGGCCCTCCTCTCTTTGAGCGGCGGGGCCCGGGGCCCGCAGTGACGACGGGGCAATCAATTAGATACACGCGCCACAGGCTGCGCTACCTTGACGCCAGCCCGGCAGCACCAACTTTGGTTTCGTGCCCCGACTGCTAATCAGCCCCTATGCTTGTGGAACCGGCGAACCGAAACGGCGTTAACAATTTTACCTCGCCCGAACAGCGTCGGCCGCTCCGCTGAGGTGGAAAAGGCGTTTTGCTGCGTCTCTTCCCGCGGCGTTGCTGCTGCTGCTTTCATTCTTGCAGGGCTACGTTTTTTTCGCTTGAATTCGTGAAAGAAGCCGTTACTATATATATATATATATATATATATATATATATATATATATATATATATATATATATATATATATATATATATATATATATAGAGAGAGAGAGAGAGAGAGAGAGAGAGAGAGAGAAACGGCAGCAGGTGCTGGAACACCACTCCGGGCCAGGTTGCCTTCTATTACCAGGGCGGAGGTCGCCGGCCAACTTGCGAGCAACGATTACACTTAACCCGCGCGCAAAGAAATGGGCATACAGAAGGAAAATAACAGGTATCAGAAGGCTGCGGTGAAAGTAGGTGGTGTTCTTCACGCGCCTAACGACGTGCGGCATCGTAAGTGTCGGAATTTATATATCTGGGTAGCAGGCAGGTTATATACTGTCATTTGTTCCAGCGCTGAATATCTCTTATGGCGCGTGCGCTGATGAGGATGGCGTAGGCTTGCAGCTGCAAGTAATGTATGATAAAAATAAACGTTCGATAAATGGAAACCTGTTCATGAAGCATAGTTTTTCTTCCTGTGCCTGATTATCCGTGCCGGATAGAGGGGTTCAATAAAATACTACGAGAAAGCAGTTCGCCAAGCATGCGTGCGATTACAGTGCTTACTTTTCCAGATATTTACTGGTTTCATCATCGCATAGAGGATAATCGAACTGAAGGAAGGCCAGTCTAAGTCCAAAGGAGCCGTGCGCAGTAGATTCTTTTTAACCTTCAAGAGGAACTGGACCTTTCTGCGATGCTGTTAACTATTCACCTAATTTTTGAATGCCTACATCGTCCTTCTCTCAAATTTACTAAAAACCAAATCGCCTTGGCAAGTCCTGCACAAAATATAATTTACTACAAAACTCTTGGGGGCGGCTCTGTGACCTGCATGAGTATTATAAGACGTCAGTTTACAAATCCAACTTCTTCGCAGTTGCTAAAAGCGAACCCTTTTGCTAAGTAATCAGTTATTGTTTTCGTTATTGACAGAAACTTCACGATATTCGTCGGTTGCGGCTGGCTCTGGTTGTCGAGAGCCAGCAAAAATGGTACCATCAGCACTGCGCACCCACCAATTGTCGGCTTCCATTTTACTTTCTTATTTGTGACCACAGAACTGGCAAAATTTCGCTTCGGAATCAGCAAATCTCATGTTGCCAGTTCTTCAAAACAAGCAGACGTAGGCGCCCCTGTGAGATCCAACAACTGTTTTACTCTCCCCTGAAAAATTCGTGGAAGCAGCAGTTTTCAGCAGTTTTGCAGGCCACATTAACAAGGCAGTTTGTTCAACTCGAAGCTATAGTAGCAGTGGGCCTTTTTTTTTTTTTAGAATATGCGATACATGTCGAGATTAGCAGTTTATACTCGGATCGTATTACTGGAACATGGCAACACAAGTTGGGTTGAGCAGACGCTTTAGTGGCTTGATATCAGCACTAGAAAGAGAGAGAGAGAGAGAGAGAGAGAGAGAGAGAGAGAGAGAGAGAGAGGAAAGGACGGAAAGGCAGGGAGGTTAACCAGGCGATGCCCAGTTGGCTACCCTACACTTGGGGAGGGGAACAAAGGGGAAAAAAGGAAAAAGAGCGGCAAGGAAATGAGTTGTCTAAGTGTCCAGCGACCACTATGTCACAGAGACAGAGGACGCGCACTGAAAACTTTAAGATTATAGGCGGGAATGCAACCCCGAGTCCCTTAAGAAAGTCAGGAGCGCTTTCACCGCTTTCCGTTGTCTGGAAGGTTGTGTCCAAGGCCCCAGAGCGTTAGACTCTGTTAAAGGACGCGAGTCCAAGCGGAGCAGAGATGCACTTAGAAGGCCGCGCTCTCGCTCAAAACGAGGGCAGTCACAGAGGAGGTGGCTGATCGTCTCGTCACAACCACACTGGTCACACGCAGGAGAGTCAGCCATTGCGATGAGATGGGAATAGGCGTTTGTGAACGCCACTCCCAGCCACAGGCAGCACAACAGCGTAGTATCACCG
The DNA here is from genome assembly GCF_055824585.1 of Amblyomma mixtum. Lineage (NCBI taxonomy): Eukaryota > Metazoa > Arthropoda > Arachnida > Ixodida > Ixodidae > Amblyomma > Amblyomma mixtum. The sequence continues at coordinate 170,816,502 of NC_143014.1, forward strand.
CGGGGGAGGCCGAATGGTATATGATGTTGGAGCAAGAGGTTGAAGTGATGCGAGCGGGGTGACCAACCTCCAGGGGCAGACCACGACGTTACAGTCAGGTTTCGGGCGAGCAGTTGAAGGTGCCTTGCTGCGTCAGCTCTTGTCACTGGTATGCGGACAGTGTTGGTTGCATCGTGAGCCGATCGAGCAGCATCGTCAGCTAAGGCGTTACCAACAATGCCGCTATGGCCTGGTACCCACTGGAAGATGATTTCATGATCTTGTTCGATTGCCTGGTGGTGCAGATATCGTGTCTCCGCTGTAAGTTGCTCATGGTCGCTATGTCTCAAGGCAGATTGAAGACATTGTAGGGCAGCTTTTGAATCACAGAAAACAGCCCATTTTTGAGGTGATTGTTGAGAGATATACTGTACCGCCGCAAGAAGTGCGGCCAACTCTGCTCCAGTAGAGGTAGTCCGATGCGAAATTTGTTGGTGAATTTGAGTCTGTCGCGCAGGAACGACCACAGCGCAAGCGGAACTAGTAGAGGTTACTGATCCATCCGTATAGACGTGAGTACGGTCCGAATATTCGAAGTGGAGCATGGACAGTGTCAGTTGCTTAATGGCTGGCGTCGATAAATTTGACTTCTTCGCTATCCCCGGAATAGCAAGGCGCACACATGGGAGCCGCATACACCACAGAGGAGAGGGAGGTAGTGCTGCCGGGGTGAACTGTTGTGGGATCGACGACTGTTGCGTCGTTATGACCTTTGCAAATGCAGAATGTGGTCTCTGCAGTGGCAGAGGCGCAAGGTGATGCTGTGGAATCCTTGAGATATGACGTATGTGCATTCGCAAGCAGTCTAGGACAATATAAGTAGAGATCGGGTGGTCTTTGGCGAGTGCAATGCTACCCAGTGTTGATGCGCTCCGAGGGAGACCTAGGCATGTGCGAAGGGCCTGAGCCTGTACTGACTGGAGGGCACGCATGTTAGTTTTGCACGTGTTTGAGAGTACAGGTGTACTGTACCGCAAACATCCGACAAATAGAGCTCTGTACAACTCCAGCATTGACTGGACCGACGAGCCCCATGATTTTCCGCCTAGAAATCGGAGTAAATGAGCGATAGATGTTAGCTTTTTTTTTTTCAGTAGAGTGCAATGCGGGCTCCATGATAAATTGCGGTCGATCAGGATCCCTAGGAAACGATGAGTTTTGCTGTAAGAAATGACTTGACCGTCGATGCGTACCGGATATGGAGTCATACATTTACGTGTAAATGCCACTAGCGCGCACTTTTCCGGTGAAACGCTGAGACCTTGCTTCTGGAGATAGGAAGAAGTGATCGATGCTGGCCGCTGAAGTCTTGCACGCACCTGGGGACGCGCCACAGAGGAGGCCCAAATGCAGATGTCATCGGCGTACATACACACCTGGACGGTGTTGGGGAGGTTCTCAGGGAGGGCGATGAGAGTCAGATTAAACAATGTAGGGCTAAGGACACCGCCCTGGGGCACGCCACGGTAGGTGTAATGCGCAAGCGTCGGGCCATCTTCACATTGGATAAAAAATGATCTTTTGGAGAGATAGCTCTCTATCCACGCAAACATCCGACCACCGATGCCCACAGTTTCCAGCGCATCAAGGATGGCCTCATGGGTCACGTTGTCGTAGGCACCTTTTACATCCAGAAATAGTGCCACTGACAAACGTTTCAAGCGCTTCTGTTGTTGAACCGTGGATACAAGATCAACGACGTTGTCAATAGAAGAGCGACCCTGCCTGAAGCCGGCCATAGCGTCGGGGTATATTTTGTAGTGCTCGAGGTACCACTCAAGGCGCGACAAAATCATTTTCTCCATGTCCTTTCCTACGCAACTGGCCAAAGCTATTGGCCTATACGATGAGAGCTCGAGCGGAGATTTCCCTGGTTTTAGTAGGGGTATCAATCGACTCGATTTCCATTCTTGAGGAACAGCACCGTCGAGCCAAGAATCGTTGTAACGTTTGAGGAGCTCTTCTCGCGCGTCGTGGCCAAGGTGGGACAGCGCAGCATATGTGACTCCATCTGGCCCTGGTGAAGACGAACGCCGACATCCTGCAAGAGCAGCGTCGAGTTCCTCGCGAGAAAAAAGGACATCCATGGCTGAGACCCGTGAGGCAGGAGGAACACGCCGGGAACTCGAAGCAGTTGGTACACCAGCAATTTTCCTGCAGTAGTCCGTTGCTACCTCAGACTGCTGTCGATCTTGATAGACAGCCAACGCATAGAAGGGTTGTCTTTGCTGCGGAAGCGTACGGAGGCCCCGCACAGTACGCCACATGAGGGACATGGGCTTGCGGGGATCCAAGTGCTGACAAAAGGACCTCCAGCGCTGGTTCGCCAGCTGATCCATTCTTCGTTTAATTTTTTTCTGCGTACGTCTCGCCTCCCGTAGATCATTTAAGCACTTGGTTCGTCTGTATCGCTTTTCTGCTCGCCGCCGAAGAGCACGCAGACGTTCTAGTTCAATATCAAAATCACTGCGTATTCGTGAGGACGTGATGTGACTTCTCGCAACGTTCATAGCATTAGCTATAGTGTGCTCCAGCCTGCCAGTGAGGGCTTCTTTGCTCGTCTCCTCCATATGTTTTCGAAATACTGCCCAGTCAATTCGCGCGAGTTGGGCTGGGGAGGACGCACCAAGGCCGTTTATTTTGAGGTAGGTAGGAATGTGGTCGCTTCCATGGGTCTCCACATCACAAAACCAGCGAACACTTCGGTGCAACGACCTTGATACTAATGTCAGGTCCAGGCAGCTGCTGTAGTGACAGCCGCGCAGGTATGTCGGACTGCCGTCATTCATAACATACAGATCATTGTCGGAAGCAAATAACGCCAGATGCCTTCCTTTGGCGTTAATTCTGGTGTTTCCCCATAGCAAATGGTGGGCGTTAAAATCGCCAGTAATGATCCAAGGAGCCCGGGTGTCTTCCATGATGGCCTTCAGCCTTTCGCAGTCTAATTGAGAGGAGGGTGACACATATACTACAATCAGTGTGAATTCTAGCGTTTTTGTCTTGATTAAGAAACACGCGTATTGATTGTCATTGTGAGGTGGAACTGAGCAGCAAACATACGTCATGTCAGTGCGGAGGTATACCAAGACTTGGCTGCGCTCCCCGCATGTAGGGGCGAAAAAAGATTCGTGCCCGAAGAGCCTGATTGCTTCTGATAATTTGGGCTCGCAGATTACCAATATCGGGAAGTAGTTAGTGAATACGTAAGGACGAAAACTTGACATTCGCGACCTCAGACCTCTTGCGTTCCATTGGAAGATCGTGGCGCCTCTGACTTCCTCACGAAAGGAGGGAAGGTGGCCAGCCATTATGGATTAAAGTCCTTGAAGTGCTGAACCCAGGGAGTCCAGCACTGGTAAAACGCTTCGAGCAGTTGGGGATTGCAGAGCCTGTAGGAGAGGCCGAATTGCGTTGACCACGGTCTTTAAAATCACGAGGGTTTGGCGGTCTTGCTCCGGGAGCCCGTCTGCAGCGGCCGACGTGCTCAGCGATGGGAGCTTACGTGGAGGGGCCTCAGGAGGACATAATGGCGGAAGCGCTTTCCAAGGATCGGAACCTGATGACATCTGGCCACCCTTGTCCACAGAGGGCGGACGGAGCACACTGGGGCGAGGTGGAACAGGAGGTGGAGGAGGGTGAGCAGGAGGCGCCAACAGCGCGTCGTTGCGGCTGTCATTGGCAGCAGCCTGTCTGGATTTCCTCTTACGTCGGGCACGTCTCTTGCGAACGATCGCGGCGGCTTCGCGATGCGTCGAGTTGTCTCGGACCATTTGTCTTAGGACAGCACGCTCTTCTTTTAGCCGCGGGCAGTCTCTAGATGAGGCGGCATGGGGACCGTTGCAGTTTGAACACCTGAGAATTTGTGCTGTGCATGTCTCAGAATCATGAGGCTCGGCACACCGAGAACACACACTCGCGTTGCCGCAGACTCCGCTAACATGGCCCAGTTTCATACAATTCGTGCATTGTAGGGGCTTTGGTATGAATGGCCGTACTGCGTGACGAAAAAGGCCTACCTTCACATGTGACGGAAGGCTGTCGCCTTTGAAGACAATCTTGACACAGCGAGATTTCCCAAGACGTGAAACCCGGAGAATCACGGTGCCTTCGTTTCCTGGCTTCACAAGTATGGGCAGATCTTCTTGCGTGATCGTCTCATCGACGTCATAGATGACGCCAGAAGAAACGTCCTCGCCGAGCGGGATAACTGTACGGACCGACATGCCTCCGAGTTCAGTGATGGCCCGCAGTGATTCGAGTGCTGGCGCATGATGGACGTCAACAGCAACAACGTTTTTGCGCGAGTTCACGCGAACGTCTTTAATTTCGTTCGGCACAAGGGCCTCAAGTTGCATTGAGACAGCTTGCCTGTTAAGCCGCCTCATGTTGTGGGATCGATGCGCAGGCAGGATGAGAATAGTATGCTTCGATGCTTGGCCAGTTGTCTTCACCGTGGACTGGCTCGATGAGGAGCTGGCTTTTAATAGTCTTCTTTTTGTCCTGCGGCTGAGGTATGTCTCAAATTCGCCTTCAGAACTGTCCTCGCTGAAGTACTCTATGGTGTCCTCGCTGTCGGGGTCACTGGGAAGGCTGCAACGCTTCCTCGAAGAACTCGAGGAAGGAGCCGGCAGTCTGGTCGGATGCCCAGGAGGATCCACATCCATCGCCGTATGACGGGGGCGGCGTCCCCGCAATACACACACAAAATACACTAAAAAACGCTGGAGACGGATAGAAAGCGATTCCACAAGGATGCACTTCGTCGTCTAGAAAAAGCACTAGAAAAAGGGGTTTTAGGTTTAATAGGGTTAAACTTCGGAAACCAAATCAGGCTATGAGGAATGCCAGGAATGCCATAGTGAAGGGTTCCGAATAATTTCGACCTCCTGGGTTTCTTTACCGTGCACTGACATCGCACAGCACACGGGCCTCTAGAATTTCGCCTCCATCGAAATGCGACCGCCGAGGCCAGGATTGAATCCGCGTCTTTCGCGTCAGCAGCCGAGCACCTTAACCCCTGAGCCACCGTGGCGGCTCTATTACAAAAAATGCTTTGCGTTCAACAATCACTCAAGCAACACAAACAACGGAGACCGTGCACATATAGCATAATAAAGCCTTTAGGTTTACCAGGGTCGGCTTTGGAACCAACTCCTACCATTTCTGCGCCGTTTTTGATACAGCGCGCAGGTCGCCGCTGATCATTTTGAAATCTTTTTGCGACCGTTGCAACCATAGACTTGGCGATTTCGTCAGCGCGCATCGTTAAAATGTGGGCGGATGCACTAAGAATTCTCTGTAGCGTGACCGCGCGGCACATTTTACTGACGGCTATTTCACGTGGCCGTGGAGAGCGGGCCACTCAACACGGCAACGCATAACCGGCGCAATCTAATCTCGCTACTTTCTGCTTTAGCCAGTCACGTCGCGTACCGCTGACGACGGCGGTGCATGCACCTGTCGCTGAGGGTTGGCAGCATCAAGCAAATTTGCGCTTACGTAATGTGCTAGCTTGCATTCGGTACACAGGAGGTTTTTGCGTAGAATAAGGGCAATCATTTTCGCAGCAGTAGTCTGATTACTACCGAGTCACATTGGGCTCCAACAGTTAGAGCGTGTATCGTCGAAGCAGCATAGCGTGACTTCCTGGTGTGCCTTCGGCCGAATATTTTTATTATGTGAAGTGAACTTCACAGGTTCCGCTGTGACCATCATCACAAGTCAAAGTAATTATCATTACCGTAATCGTCACCATTATCAGACCCGTTACAATCAGAGCAGACATCTCTCGCTGAGCTCCAGTTAATCTTGTCCTAGCCAGTTAATCTTGTCCTTAGTGCTAGCCATCCATCGGCGACAGAATTGAAAGAACACTTGACGCTCTACCAGATTCCCTTAAGTTATTGGACACTGTAGGAGAATCCCGTGGGGAGCTCAGCTTTCCTCGGAGAGACTGGGAAAACAGCGTAGTTTCAGTTCAAGTGGCATCGAATTCTTCTAGACTTCTCTTTCCTCTTTTAGTTAAAGTACTATATTACCTGTTTTCTCTGTGATGCATGTTTGAGATCATGTCGTGTGCAACCTCACTACGCCAACCAGCGCTGCCAGCGGACAAAACGCGCATGTAACGACGTGCGCATTGCGGCTTCAGTGAACATTATGAGAATGGATGAAACCTTGGAACATAAAGCAGTGCAGTTACAACCTGCATTTGCCGACGAGCTCCCGATACGCGCTGCTCGATTCACATTTACGAGGAGGAAGATCGAGGGGAACAGGGCGCGCCCTAAAAAAACCGTAGATCTGCGAAATAAAATGGAACCTTGCCCTGCATATTATTGCCTTCAGAGGCGCCAGCCGTGACGGAGGAGATAGCTGCCCTCTGCGAATCTTTGCCCGCTATCGCTTCCTCCTTCCCCCTGTTTTCCCTTCTTTTTTTTTGCATTTATCGACTTTCGTGGCTAGCGTGACGGCGACGTGGTCGGATGCAGGTCACGCGTTTCGAAAACCCCTGCTGTGCGATGGTCATATGTTTTCCACCTCGCTTGCCCTTGTAAGGAAAAAAGGGAGAAAAAAAAACTCGCTGGCACGGCAGATTGTGTTTTAGATGCTATGTGATATATGCGTGTTCACGCTCTTCTTCGCTCAGCGAGCCAATGCTGACCCTAAGGCTCACTCGTATTCCCGAAGCGCCGAGGTCATCTCGTTGATGGCATTCCACTTGTTCCTGTTTTTTTATTCTTGGAGCGGCCCTCATTCGCGCACCCTTTTTTCCCCTTTGTTTCATCAGCCGCACGGACTGGGTTTTCGCAATTGTGGGACGGCGCTTGCAGCATTTATATTGCGTCCTTGGAACTTGTTGGCTAAAGGCCTCTCTCGTGTACAGACTCAGACTAAACCTACTCCCGCGCAAGCGTCGGGGATTCCTGAAGTATGGCCGTGTGCTCTTGCAGGGGTTCTGTGTGACACGAGTGCCATCTCGAAAAGGGGGAGGGTAGATTCGGTGAAGAATGTAAGCAACAAAGTGTAATTTTAGTTATAAAACAACGGCAAGAGGACTCAATTAAAGCGCCTCTGACTTGCTCCTTGGTCCAGTAAAGCTCGCTGTGCTGTTTTAATATGTGCACATCGCAGCGCCGACTTTGGAGCAAAGGTCTGGAAGAGAAATATTCGAGCAATGCAATTCTCACGCAGCGTTCTTCACGGAATGCGCGCCTCGGTATCTTCGGCATACTCGGAACGTAGGCAGTGTTAGGCGTATATAAGGGGGGGGGGGGGGGGGGGGGGGGGGGGATGTGGAATCAGACTCATTTTGCGGAAAATTTCTTGGCTTACCATTCTCTTTACGCTGTATAAATTAAGTGCTCTCCGACTCAGCGGTCAGCAGAGTGGTGTGCTTCATGTTTGCAGGTTCCTCGCGAGCCTTGTAGTAATTAAATCTTCACACAGTCGCAAAAGCGGCTGCGAAATCGCCCTCGAACGTGCTAAGAAGCCATTACGCCAATTACTAGTTGAAGTAGCAGTCAGTTATTAACCATGTATGCTCCCCAAGACACGCCAGAAGGCCGGTTCAGAACACAAAACATACCCACTTTTCGAGAAGGTCAGCCAATCATCGACACCGCGGAAGTTTCGAACGGATTGCTCGTGAATTTCTTTTACTTAAGCGGACACCAGCTTATTTAGATATTCTTACCTCCTTTTCTGTGGCGTGCCGGTTCACCTTGCACTCTTTGGTATCCTTTATCCTTGCGCTTTCCTTGGAGCAGCCTTTGCTTCTCTATGAGCAAACCACGCCTGTTCTTTGTGCACATTTAATGCTTCTCACTGGGTTTTTTTTTTTAGTTCCTTGGCTAAATTTTATCCGATTCAAGGCTCCGGCTTAAAGGATGTCATTATTATTATATTGTTATTGATTCTGTGCTCCCACAAATTCTTTTTTCGTATTGTCTTCCCGACCACATACACTCCTTACATCGTAGGTGTCATTCTACTACGTCCTTTATGTACTGCTAGCTGGGTGGGGGCGTTGCTCCAGCAGTGGCGGCGTCGTACGGCGTAAACGAAAACTTCGCACCTCCTGCCCAAGGAAAACTCCTTCAGGTACCCCAATTTTGTGGAGTTTTTCTCTGCGAAGCAGTGTGATGCACCTTGCTTCGAAATGATGTACCTCGTCTCAAACGCGTAATGAACCTTGGCCTGGCAAGGTGTATCATGCGTTAAACGCGCTTGCCATCTCTGACGCTGCGCTGCACACGGTCGACTTAACTTTGACTGCAGAAGGAATCAGTTGAATGAGCAGCACTGACAACCCGCTTCGTTTGGTTCAGTTTCGCTGTCGGAGTGCGGGCGATGCGGCAATCTTTTCTGCGCACGCCACCACCGACGTCAGCTGTCTACCCGGGTTTTGCTTGGGAAGTACAACCGAGAGACGAACTGCGGTACACTGCGATTCCCAGCCCACTTTTGAGCTCTGTTATTTTTTCTCAGTGTAAATGGTTTCTTACAGTACTGTAGCTCATCGAATAAGCCCTGTCCTACCATTTTTGTCGTGAGCAAAAATTGAGTCCAGTCTGCGGGCTTATTTTCATAGGTAATACATTTTACGCTGCGAGAGGGCTCGTCTTCGGTGATTCTAATACTACTTGATACTTTCTTATACATCCCAGACATATACTGCCGTGCCCATGATTTTTTTTTTTTAGAAATTACTGTTTTTATTTCGTCTTTCTTTCTGATACTGAACTATGTTTTCTGTTCTGTGTAGTTCCTGGCCACGCCAAGTCTTACTTTATACGCCTTACCACCAGCAGCTGTGGTCTCGTACTACTGATTCAAATACAGATTTCTTTCGCTTTCCTCCGCTTCGGGGCCGTTATCAGCCTATATTTGTCCCAACGTCACCAGCTGCGCCGTTTAGACACTGGCGAATCAAGTGTAGCTACTCCTCCTGTTATGCAAGCAAGACGTTGAGTGAAGTTGTTATAATTCGGTTACAACCAACGACACTTATTCCAGAGCAGTCATACTTGCAGCGCGTCCACATTGTGAATGGACATGCCCTTTTTCGGCGTTCAAAAAAAAATAATATTATTCCGCCGTCCTTGAAGCGCGGCTCCTGTTTTCAATTTTTATACCAGTGTCAAAACTATTCCAAACTGAAATGCACTTTTTTGTCTGATTTCTCTACTTGATTCCTAATATAAACCTTTTTATGCATGTGTTGTTAATTATTCCTCAGCCTGATCAAGCTTTCGGTCTCTTGAAGCTGTCTTTAACGGTAGAGGCACTCATATTATGGATCTTACAACTTACAAAATTAATTATCATCGTTATCCCAGAGGAGGCTGGCCTCTCGTGACTCGCGTGTAGCTCTACCAAACTGCAAACATGCTCGATTTATATGGGTCATATTTTCTGCCACATTTCAGTAGCAGAGTGAACAAGTGCGGTGTTGTGAATTTTCCTCACGGTGGCTACGATGCGCACACCTAGGTTCGTAGGATAAATATTTTTTTTTTTTTTGCCGAAGAACGCAGTTACACATTTCAAGAGAAACATTTTTTTTTTGAACGCTCGGACCGCCATTTAGGATGCATGCACCTGGGATTAAAAGCTGATGGAGGCTGCAGCAATTTTTACTGCTGCACGGAAAGAGCACAGTGGTATAGTAGGGAAGTCTGCATTCTGGAAGCATTAGAATTGAGAATGATATGTCGGGCGTGCCGGCTTGTTCTAACGCTTTCCGTCCTACCAAGCCAAAACTTCGAGGCGATATTCAGGCTCACTGCGTGCATTGAAGGAAATGGAAGCGTTTCTTGCTATCAAACAGAGGAGCAAAGATTGATGATTCTTCTTAACCCAGCCTCGTACCTCTGGTCAATACCTCCGTTTTGGCGCTGGCCTCCTCGGGTGCTCAGGATCGCGGCGTTCCACTCTCTGCGCTCGCGAGGCATCTTGCGCAAAAATAAAAGGACCTTTCGTCGCAAGGTGATAAAGAGGTAAAAAAAAAGCCCGATTTTATTTTGCAACCTGCAGCGCATTGTCTTGTCTTAACTTTCTTTTTTTTTGTATTTCAACGTGGCGTGGCCAAGGCACGGAGGCAATAAGAAATAACATTGCTCACTCGATGGTTATCTTCCTACTCCTTCCTCTTCCCGGTGGCCGTTTCTTTACTGCACTTCAATCTCGCGCCTTTTGTCTCCTCTCCTTGTGGCTCCATGTGCCACTCGCAGACTCGCAGAACCTATGCTCTTTCAGTTTCATCGAGGCGACAGGTCGAGCTGCTCAGCAAACAGCTCGGGAAAGAAAACAAGAAAAGCAACGCCGGAGCCCGAAAGCACAGCTTCTGTCGAGCTTTGCGGCTTGTTTGAGCGCTGTGTATACCCCTTCCGTGCAGACTCCTTTCAAGCGAGCGCGTCGCTGCGCTTCTTTCACGTTTGCTGCCTCGCCTACATCGTGGCAACTCGGTTTCCTGCTCTGAACAAAGCCCGAGTTCGCGGTGGTCTCCTGTTGACTTTGCCAGTTCCCTTGGCGTCCGCAGCTTCACACCTGCCTCTGTATTCTCTTGCGGGAGAAGGCACCGTGGCGTTTCGCGCAAGTGGCTACAAAATCCCCCGTCTAGCCTCCGCCCTCGCCGCCAAAGGCGTGGAATCAACAGAATACACGGCTTATTTCGCCGTCTGCCTACGAGTGCAAAGTGGCCGCGGTAGTCCCGTAATTCTTGGCCGGAGGCCAAACCTCGTGCGCTGTACTTGTGCTGGTTATTGCGTTTCGTTGCGGCGAACGATCAGAAACAAGTCAAAAGCTAATATTAGCCTTAGTTGAGCAACTCCGTGACATAGTGTTCAGTCCTGAGCTAGTTCTCTGCGTAGCTCGGAGCAATTCCACATAAAACGCTGGGGTGGGGAGGTACACTGCTATTTTAATAGTTTCGTTTTTTTATTTGCACAGATTTAACGGCAGAACTTGCTGATATATGCTGAGATCTGGCTATTTCTTCTCGCAGTAATGAAGAAACCCCACAAGGACAGGCAGCATAATGCACAGCACAACATTGCTGCAACATTGCACAACATTAAGACACGACACAACACGTCAGTAATATTAACAAGCAACGTCAGACGAGGAAAACTAAGTGCAATGAGTGAACGCCAGCAGAAGAGACACTAAGCAAATAGTTCTAAATAAATCCAACAAGCAATGCGACAATGATAATAAGGATTGTCATAGTACATAGCACAAAATATTGCCTTCATGTCACCTGCCTCGTCTGGCGCCTTCTTGGAGTACACGGACCAAACAAAACATAAAGAGCAAGGGTATTTTCAGCCAGCCTGATAGAATGGGATTGTAAATATTGTAAATATAGTTCCGAAAGGAACGGTGCTGTGTGGTCGTAAAGAAGCGACCCTGACCTTCAGGACTTTCGAGATCTGAGCAGGTGTTGTCCCATATTCTTCCTTCTCCCTCATCCGTCATTTCAAAGGTGTATCGCAAACTTTCTTTTGTGTGTGTGTGTGTGTGTGTGTGTGTGTGTGTGTGTGTGTGTGTGTGTGTGTGTGTGTGTGTGTGTGTGTGTGTGTGTGTGTGTGTGTGTGTGTGTGTGTGTGTGTGTGTGTGTGTGTGTGTGTGTGTGTGTGTGTGTGTGTGTGTGTGTGTGTGTGTGTGTGTGTGTGTGTGTGTGTGTGTGTGTGTGTGTGTGTGTGTGTGTGTGTGTGTGTGTGTGTGTGTGTGTGTGTGTGTGTGTGTGTTGGGGAGGGGGGGGCAGTGGCTGCAGATGCCCATGCTTTAAAGTATGCATCATCAGCGCGGCGAAAACAATCATCAGTCCGCGGTTGAAAGCTGCAACGTGTCAGAAGAGGTCGAAGGTGCCTTCTGTGCGCGCGCGCACCGCCGTGCCTGCAAGGCAATGCCGTTCCCTGCTCTTGACCTCTTGCATTTTGCTGCTCTGCAAAAGCGCTAAGCTTTAACATCAAAAAAGAAAAATCAAAGCATAGCTGTAGGCAGCTGCCGACTCTGAAAGTGCAGAGCCCGGGATAATTCAATGGAGCGGTAACTTCATTACCAACCTGCGGAGCATGATGAAGCTGTGTGTGCGTAATTGGGAAACGAGCCAGGCGAAAAATTCATGAGACGTTCTCAGTGATACTTAGTATAAGAGACCTGCTCTAGCGTTTTACGCACTTACGCTGGGCTGTGTACATGTATTTGTAAAGGTCATCTTGTTACGCCCAGTTATGCCGCAGAAAAAAAAAGGGGGGGGGGGGGGGAATCAATACATTACGCCGATTGGGGAAGCCGCAGCCGGTGCTTCTCGTCTTAATGAGGTATCTTTTGGTAATGAACTGAGCGTAACATGGCTACAAAATATTGTCCGAAGTAAAGAAAGAAGGAAATGAAATTTTTCTTCGGCTTCATGTAAAGAACAACTCGTAGTCGTAGTTTTTTTTAATTTAAAAAAGTATTTTTCCGCAGTTTAATACTATTATGGACACCATTATGGAAATATGGATGAAGTTTCTGTGCCCATACCTAACACAGAACTCTGGGCTCCTGCGCTGCATTCACAAAACTTCATATTACGGAACAGCGATGTGCGCCTGTGCGTTGCTGGCTTACTAGCGCTGATCAATCATAGCGCCAAAAAACACTGCGCCCAATTGCCCTGGCAAATTAAAGGGCGCCGAACTGTTGCGAAACGCGCGTTACTCATGAGAAGTGTTGCGAAGTTCGCCACTATATCGCAATCCCAGCGGACATTTTGTTGTAAAGCGTGCTTTGTCTGTTAAGCAGATGAGTGTGAAGGGAAAGCAAACTAAATTTCAGTCCAGCATTTCCCAATGGCGTTCAAATGCTTGGTATTTATGGGGGCTCTCGCGTCTGTGGGACGAGAAATAATGGACGTCATGGAAATATTTAATCCTGCTGTAACCTGCCGGACGACCAACGCCAAACCCTTAGTGAAGGCACGTGGGAGGCCGGAGAGCTTCGCGCTCCTCTAATAGTAGACAAACCCGACAAACCACCACCGCGTACTCTTTATACTCCGGCACCACTCGACTCGTTGTTCTGAGAGTGCTGTGCGACTGACAAAAGTTTTATGAGTCCACCTACCAACAAACTAAAAAAGAGTTATTAACACATGAACTATGGAAAAACTAGAAGCTGCTTTATATACATCTATATTACATCATATAGGTATATTAAATGTACTATCTGGGACAACAGTGGTATACTCCACGCGGCGGGAGCCGGAACAACAGAAAACTGCGGCATTTTGGCGAGCTAACGCACGAAACATTGAGGCGAGCCGAGCGACATGCCTGCTGATAATAAAGGTCACGCATTGGCTGTCTCGATCCCAGATGCCGCCTGTAGATGGCGTTGCAGCGCAGTTTTCCGTTGCTCCGGCGCCGCGTGGAGTGTACCACTTTTGTCTCCGATAGTACATCTACTATGTAATACTTCAGAAAACTTTTCCATACCTTTTCTGCTAAAGGAATCAAATCACGGCGAGAAGGGCACGCGCGAAAGCAGCAGTGGCCTCATGATTAATAGGGGTGTGTCATCAACAGCGTACCGGACGCCGGACATCGATGACGCAAGCGCGAAAGGTTAGCTGTATAAGTTTGAAGCATTTAAAGCATTTTAAGACAGTGTTCTTAAACAAGGGAATTGCGCTAAAAAAGACACGGACGAAAATAGGACATGGACGTCCGTGCCTTTTTTAGCGCAATTACCTTGTTTAAGTATGTACGACCGACTCACCCAACAACGTGTTCTCTTAAGACAGTGCGCCTAGTGGGGACCTGTTAAAAAATGGCAATTTAGGCGCGTGCATAAATTGTTGCAATTTGTACACCTCTTAACAAACTACAAGCCACCGCTACATTTTGCAGACTCTACTGTATGCTTACCAGGACATTTCTGCCGCTGCAGGAATTCAGTATGGCTGCATACATACACTGCAATCAAATTTTTCTCACCTCTGGAAGTTCATGCATCAGATGAATGGAAGCATTTACCTGCCAACCAGCGCATAAAGCGCATTCATGGCAGGAGTAATGAAAACAGACATACGCACGAACGCACGCACGCACCCCCCCACACAGACACGCGTGCACACGCGCACACGTACACACACACACACACACACACACACACACACACACACACACACACACACACACACACACACACACACACACACACACACACACACACACACACACACACACACACACACACGCACACACCAGAAGGTCATAGAAACAGAACTCATCTCTGTCACTTACTTAGTCGCGTTCCTGCATTGTTTTTACGCACTCAGATTCAGGCACTCCGGACTGCGCTCACGTGCACACAAGGGCTAGAAAGGGAGAGTGGTTATGAAGAAGAGAGATAGACAGCTGCCGCTATCACTACTTCGCCATAGAACTTTTTTTTACTGGCTTCATCCTTCCAAACGCGCAGGTAGACTAGACTGGCTGTGGGCACGTTTTTGTGCTCTCGCGTTTTGTAACAACCAGAGCAAATTTTTTTGGTGCATTTCCGGTCGCACTGTAATTTTCGAGATCATCTCGCTCTGATCGAATGTAAAAGAAAGGCCAAGTATAAATACGGTTATTACCCTGTGAAAAGTATTTGTTTAGTCTGCCAGTTCTCTCTGTATATATATCTGTGTGTGTGCGTGTGTGTGTGTGTGCGTGTGCGTGTGCGTGTGCGTGTGTGTGTGTGTGTGTGTGTGTGTGTGTGTGTGTGCGTGCGTGCGTGCGTGCGTGCGTGCGTGCGTGCGTGCGTGCGTGCGTGCGTGCGTGCGTGCGTGCGTGCGTGAGTGCGTGCGTGCGTGTATTGTGGGTCCATGCAATATATGATATTTCTGAAACCGGCGATTAGTAATTGCTTTAGCAACATTTTGTAGCGCAGCAAAGCGCAGTTTATCAAGAGAGCTTGTTGTTATTCGTCACATGTTGCAATAACATGCTTAATTCAAAGTTCGCAACACGTTAACAGAGGAGGAAACTTTCTGTCAGCTCGGTTTGTGACGACACAATGAGTGAGAGAGAGAGAAATAACTTTAGTGACCAAGGGATTTGGGACAATGGTCACTCCAAGTGTCGTTGTCAATAAATCTTCATTGCATCTCTCGTATCATTCAGAGCTGATGGAAATTTTTATTCTTGACTGAGCACTCTTTTCAATGTAAAAAAAGAATGAAAGAAAAACTGAGACGAAAATAAAGCGAAGAAAGAAAAAAAAAAGCGAAAAAAGAAAAGCAGGAGAATAAAAGTTCCGAGAGCTATTCTTACACATTGGTGACGTGCAAGCTCCTGGCTTCAGAAAACATCAAAGGTCTATTGTAGCCACAGTGAAATATTGAGTATGTTTGCTGTTCTGCGGCTGCTGCTGTTTAGTTTATTCAAGGGGAAAAACCAATCAGTTCTTTTACATTTATTTTTCTTATATGCGGGCTCATTTGTAACAGAATCCTTTGTCTGGCATTATGGCAATGCATCCAGCCATATTTTCGTGAAAAGGGTTTTTTTTTTCTTTTCTGGGCGAGAAGCCAAAATATTGCATTCTTGGCTGCGGGTAACGTTAAACTCGCGACACTTTCAGAGTTCGTTTGGCGAGGATCCGCCCATACGAAGGATATATTACGAGCTGCAGCCCAGTGTTTACCAGCTTCTTGTTCCCAGCGTCAGCTGGCCCGGCGCACGCAAACAAAGAGGGTGCCAATCGAAATTCTGGCGCAGCTCTCAATACTGAGAATGAAAATATATGCGTACACATCACCGTGTTCCAAATAAGAATGATCTGAAGTATATGCTTGATAAGAAGTTACAGATAATTGTTCGAGCTTTAGCTGTTGATTTCCTGCCTTTAGAGCCCACTCGTTCGTTGTTTTTCTAGCGATGAGCACGTGACGATTCTTTATTTTCAAAAATTAGAACAGCTGTGTCGATGAGAACAGAGTACTGAACGACGAAGGAATAGTAAATGAGTACTTTTCGTCTGCTTCCTACTCTCTATCTGACTTCGCAACGAAGTTGCCAGAGAGCGACCAAGTACCTTTTTGCATTCACTGGTAGTTTTTTTTTTTTTTTTTTTGCCACAAACCGACACAGCTCGGGCGAACTTTTTCCTGAACGGGGTCAAACACTTCGTGGAGTTGTAAATATCTGAAGCCGAAACGTTTTCAAGGATTCACGAATAAAAAGAACGTAAATTTCTTTATTTGTATTGCTTTAATAAGCCAGCATCGTGCGTCAATCTTCGTTGTGGGAATATTCACGAGCATGCATGGCTACAGCCAGTGAGAGGCACGATTCACAAAGCTGCTCGCGAGGAAGTTCGTTTCGTAACTGACCTGAGTCCGTGCGCGGGCTAGTTACGATAGTCGATGAGACTATAGCCATGTCATCAGTTGTTCATGAACTAACTTTAGGTACGAAAAGCATTGTGAACCCGGCCTCACGTTTCTCTGGCTTACGTTCGGCGGAGCTTTCGTGAAGACAAGCTGTGCACCGTTGGAGGCGTTTACAAAATGGCCCAGCTGATATCAGACCACTGGTGAATTCCTGCAAGCACCACGTCACCCCTGATTTTCACATCAGCTGTTGTAGGCAGACCCATCCCCTCCTCAGTGAGGTGTCCTGCATCGCATACCGAGGTCACTCTCCTTCACTCAACTCATTCTTTCACCAACAAGACTAGAATGAGGCGAGCCAAGGAACGAGGACCACGAGTGCATCCCGGAAACAATTCGGAGACAACTCCTTTGGTTATAGCTGCTCCATGTGGAATCGTCTGTGGTCGCATACCAAGCAGAGTGGGACCAAGGGCATCTCCTTTACACATACAGTTCGGGCTGAAGCTTGTTTCAAATTTAGTTAAAACCCCTTCAGCTCTCTCTCTCTCTCTTTTCAATGCTGAATAATGCCTCATGGAAAAAAGGAGTGAATTAAATATGTGAAAATAGGTTTACCGGATGTGGGAATTATGTCTAAGGGTAGTATTCCATAAGTTGTCCATTTTACATTTTTCATTTCACCTCTGTTCGGTGCTGTGTTACCCACGCTACTGAATCAGCGGTACTTTCGTCACAATCTTAGACTGATTAATATTTCTCTCACAGAATTGCGCCAAATATCGTGTAATAGTTTTGTGGCTTCTGACACTTTGCCGACTCCTTGTGAATTACTCTATGCTTACTTATTTTCTCCTCACTGTAGTCCTTCTGCGCACGAATGTATCATTATTCCTCGTGTGATCTCATGCCGTTTTTTTTTCCTACCACAAGTGTATTACATGATGGACGTACATTCATGTTTCTCCATGCTTAACATAGGGTTACATGTTTTGCTTAATATAGTTTTTTTTTCTTTTTTTCTTGATGTCAAACTCCAGCTAACGTCAATGCTGCTCTGCGAAGAGGAAGCTAGGACCTCTCAAGATGTTTCTACAGCTTTTTCCCAGGCTTTCCTAGCAACACCTTGTTGCGGAAATAAACTTTCAAGCCTTCAAACCTGGTCATTCTGGTATGCCCGCGGCTTTCAATCGGCTGGGGCAAGTGGCCCGGCCATTGGGTGGTTGGCGACCGGATATTACCATTGGCTGATATTGGATGCGATATGCAGCCAATTGGTGAGGTGCATCGCAGCGCTCTGTCAGCAGCAGGCGCCTTGACCTGACCGCTGGCTGTCATTGGCTGAGATATGCAGCTAATAATGAGGTCCGGTCGCCTTCCAACCAATGGCCGGGTCGCTTCCAACACGCTCTCAAAAGCCGCGGTATATCTGGGTGACCAATGACAGAGGATGAAATGGACAAGAAATGGACAACGGGAAATAGACAGCTAATAGAATAGGGCTCAGTTGTAGCCAATGATGGGGTACAATCGGCAGCGGAAGTTTACGGGATGCGTTTGGGCTGACGAAAAAAAAAAATTCGACGCAGTAACGAAATGCAATAGCCGGAAATGTCTGAAAGCATGAGATGACATGAATGCTCCATTCTCTGGTATCGACACCAAGCGGCTGAGTACCGAGCCAGCATTATAATTCTTTTCTAAGGTTACCCATCCCGCAAGCTTTTGCTGCCGTTAATGTGTATGTGCCTGCAACTTAGGATGCTACGCACTGAAGCCAAATCCAGAATCTCGGTTGTTCACAATGCTATGAGGAGCAAACAAATCCGACTGAGTGGCCTTCGGCCAGTACTGGTTTCGGCTGCAGGCCACGGTTACAGTAACTATAACTGCCTACAAGGCACCTGCCTTCTTTTTCTTTCGAAATATTTTTTTCCAGGACAGAACTCTAGAGCGACTGCAAGATATAATGGACTCCCGGAATAAGGGGATAGACTGCCAATTTTTTATTATTTGAAACGCTTACATCACCATCACCTCGGCAAATTATTAACGAGATAGCGGTAAGTGTACCGTGTCGCAGAAAAGCCGGTGTTGTCGTCGACGTCGTTGGCTATGAGCCAAAAATCCTACGGAAGAAAATAGTTGATAAAATTGAGCTGAAACGAAACTTTGGTTAGCTTGGGCTTGGTTGGGCATAGACCCAGCACCTTAGGATTGCGAAACCAGCTCGCTACCCAGGCCACGAAGCTTTTTCTTTATTTCTTAGGCCACGAAGGCTCATTGGCTCAAGTTGAATAAAGGTCGAAGTAGTGAATGCGCTGGGGTTTTTGCCTTAATGAAGTGTCTTAGAGACATGTATTGATGCGTACGTAAGTAATTATAAGTATGCTGATTAAGAATTAGGTAACTGGGTAGGCGATGGGAACGGGACTCGATAATGCTATCGCGAAGCTCAAGCGTCCACCAATTTTTTCCAGCTAGCAATGATTCCCATCTCCCACCCATCTAGCAATGACTCCAAGCGACTCCCACTACCTGCCCTAAATAGACGTATGCCGTTACCACTTCCATCCAGCGCCTCGCTACCAATCGTAAACTACTGTTATCTTCTGAGATCGTGGCACATAACTTTAGTTTTATAGATGCTAATTTTTAGACCCACTATTCTGCTTTGCATGTCTAAGTCATTGATCATACTTTTTACAATTGCTCCCCTAAGTGACTTAGCAAAGAAATGTCT
This sequence comes from Amblyomma mixtum, assembly GCF_055824585.1. Taxonomy (NCBI): domain Eukaryota; kingdom Metazoa; phylum Arthropoda; class Arachnida; order Ixodida; family Ixodidae; genus Amblyomma; species Amblyomma mixtum. Next base: position 170,835,659 of record NC_143014.1, read on the forward strand.
TCAATGAGTCGCAGATTACTAAGGTATTCTCCATTAAATCTCATTCCCAACTGTTCCCAGTCCAGATCACTGAATACCTCCTGTAGACAGGCGGTGAATAGCATTGGCGAGATCGTGTCTCCCTGCCTGACACTTTTCCTTATTGGAATTTTATAGCAGTGTCCATTGAGGACTGTGGTGGCTGTGCAGCCGTTATAGATATCTTCCAGTATTTTTACATAAGGCCCTTCTACACTTTGATTCCGTAATGCTCGGATGACTGCTGAGATTTCCACTGAGTCAAATGCTTTCTCGTAATCTATGAAGGCTATATACATGGGTAGGTTATATTCTGCGCATTTCATATCAACTAATTGGTAGTGTGAATATGGCCTAATGTCGAGTAATCTTCACAACAGCCTGCCTGGTCATTTAGTTGACTAAAGTGTAAGGATGTCCTGACTACATTAGTGGTGACTTCCACTAATTCCCACTTCACTTGAAAGTAGTTCGGACGGCGCGAAAACAACAAAGACAAAGGAGACACGAATACAACAGGACGGCTTTCTAAGGCTTTCTTTACTTCCTATTTCGTTACTGGCGGGATGTCCAACTGCTGTGCACTGCTGCCTCGCTCATTAACATGCTGATTACATTGGCTGTTGTATGGATTTGTACAGAACTCTCTGGCTACTTTAAATGCTTCATCAATACTGCTAATGATATTGCCCGTCTTGACTCGGCACATGCATCTGATTATTACATAAGCCTAGTTTCCTCTTGACCGTTTTTAGGCTACCTTCGTTCTTTAGAACATGCTCAATACACTCATTATACATCATTATACATCATTATGTTGGTTGCCTTGCACTTAATGATTTGCTTTAATAGTTCTGCCACTTCTGTTGTGTCTGTGGGGTTGGAGTCTTTCCTACTTTGGCGTTTGTCAATCACATCTTTTGTATCATGAGAAAGCCTGCCGGTATCATGTCTAACTATCCTACCGCCTACTTTTACTGCGCTCTCTGTATGATAGCTGTAGGATTATCGTTAATTGTTTCACGTTGACAATTGCTTCTGATTAACATTAAGCCCAGTAAAATAACCACTTAAACCTCGGAACTACATTGCTTGATGAAACGTCCGCTCAGAAATGGATGCGAGAAACTGCACGCTGTTCGCGTTTATCGTTTAGCCGCGAACCTCAAACGCGATTCACCTAATCGGCCCAATCTGTCTCAGCGCATCCTCTCGAGCAAAGTGTGCAGGCCTGCCTCCTCAGATTTATCATAGTTTCACGCGCAGGTGGTCGTGACGGAGGGGCAGAGGACGCGCACTCCTTTTTACCCTCATTTTGCTTATCTCCAGTGTTGTACGCACAATGCCGAGCGTGCGGGTTGACGCGCCGTCATTCGTTGGCGGAAAAGAGCGGTCGCCGGCGGCACTGCCACACCGCGGTTCTTTTGCTCGCAGGAACAGCTGCTACTGAGTGTCATCCCCGCCTACATTGCAGCCGAGGTGAAGCGCAGCATCATGCTCAAAATGGCCGACGCCTGTCAGACTTCCGCGAAAAGGAGCCGCCAGCGCTTCCACGAGCTGTACGTTCAACGCCACAACAACGTCAGGTACGTGTCTTTGCATTTACTCCTATCCCCGAGGCGAGCACGCGCTTCTTTTTTCGATCGAAAGCGGACCCCATGCACGCTCTCATACACCGGATCCCAACAGTTACTTTTGGTCTCGGTAGGTTCCGCCGAGCTGCGCCGGGACATTTCAGACGTTGACAGAGGGCGGACAGTATGTGGCGCTTCAGGCCTGGATTCTTGAGGTGTTTCTTCCCTTCTCGTTTTTGGGACCACCCTGCCGACCGCTGAGAGAAAAGGATGGCAGCCGTGTAACGGGCATCTCAACGTACTTACATGTGCTGCCGAGTACTTGTTCGCCCGGGTGCCTAAAAGTCATGGTCTGGCGTACTCCGTCGCATCTACCGCGCTTTTGCACTTTAAAAATGTTTGTAGAAGATCTGAAGAAAGTGCAGTGTCTGTTGACTAAAACCTCTTAAGATTATCATATTTGGATTTAAAAACAAAATATATTACATGTGTTATTCGGCTAAATGAGTGAACTTTATAAAACATTTCATTGAATGACCGATTGCGGATCAAATCAACGCGCTATTAATGGCCTACTTCACCGAAATTTTGCAAACCATAGAAAGGTTGTTTTTTTCGTTGTACATCCCCGGATTTTGTTACCCACAAAGCATTACGTTCCAGTTTCAACCAGTTAAGGCGCCAACGACACGCAAAAATCAGCGCCTTCAATACGGAAACTAGAAAAACGGGCGCCATTACCACCCGCCGGAAGTGACGCATGTTTAAGGCGGAGTCCGAACAACGCCGAGTCCGGAGCACCTGCTCGATACGGCTCGTGCAAAGCGCTGGCAGCGGTAGCGCGTGGAGCATTTTGCTGAACACATACTGTTTATATATGTAAAAAAAAAAGAACATATGAAACTGCATAGCACGCATCTTCAATAGAACTAAACACCTCAGAAGAAGTTTTAAACGTGGTTTGTTTGCTTTGGTAGACTAGAAAACTCCTCGCGCAGCCTCAGCGAAGATCACGCCGCGATGCTAGTGAGCGTTGTTCGTCTGGCAGTATTCGATTACAGCTTGTGCAAAGTTCGGACATCGAGAAGGAAGGAAAGATAGTCAAATTGAGGCCAAGTAGAAAAAGTGCTTGTATTATTAAGACAGCATTTTTGAGCAGCCACGCGTCCTGCTTTCTCCTTTCTCTTCTCATTTTTTTTCCTCGTGGAAAGCTCCTCCTGCCTCTGCATAGAAATTGGAGCAGGTGCAGTGAACGCGACGTAAATCAATGAGAACTATTGGATGTCAAAAAAGGGAAGAAAATTAAGTGCAGTGTAAAGCGAAAGAATATACCGGAAGCAAGATTTGTGCTGCACAAAAAAATTTTTTTTTTCTTCGGGGACCATGGCATCGATGGGGTGCCGATAGTGGGCTGCTTCACTTTTGCACTCCTCGGCCGGGCAAGTCACTGCGCGCTGCAAAATACACACCAGTTACAAGTCAACAAAAACTTATGTGTGGCATTCATTACTGTACTTGCCTAGAACCACTTAAAGCCCGCGTACTGCAGAGACGGAAAAGTTTTCTTTTCTTTTCAACCACACAGCTGGGCAGAAGGACGTGGTTGCCGAGCCCCAGTTGACTATACGCCCACCACGCAAACTGCCGGTAGGCAGTGTGTCTGTATCGACTGAGAAATTATGCAGAACATATAATCAAAATTACGTGTTGTCTTCCTTTGGAAATCATATCACTCAAATAACTTACGCGTTCAGGTCTCTGAGGCTGCGGAAGCACGGGTGGTAATGCTGAAGCTTCCTGTATTCGGCCTCAAGTATTAGCGACGTGTTTCGGCGTTTTCAGTAACGCTCGTGTGGCCATGCAGGATTCTCGGCCTGACCTGCGAGTCTTCACGACAGCGGATACACTCGGTGCGTGACGGCATTGTTGCGCATCGGGTACAGCTGCACCTGCAATAAACGCATGCATGTTTATTTCTTTTCAGAAGAAACACACCTCTCCTTAACACTCTGCCTGGTGTCAACAACGTGACGCCAAAGGAGCCTTGCTCGATGAGCCAAACCGCTCACTTTAGCTTGTGAACCGACTAAGCTAGCCTGTGAAAAGCCCTCCCCCGTCGTCTTTATTCTCCCGAATAGAGACGCCTCGCAAAATTTCGTCTCCCGATAATAGCCTTCGTGGTGCGCTGCGTGCTTTGTTGATCGGACCAGAAACACGTGCTCTGGCGATGTAGGCCGGGAGAGGCCTATCGACAACCTGCAAAACTACGATTCCTGCCCTGCCAACAAAATGGATTAGCGCGACGGAGAAGCGTCAGTTGCCCACCATTGTTATCTTTTTTGAATAAGAGAGGGGAATTCACGTTAAAACCTGAACTTCTGACTGTTGCCACTATCTACGCATACGTCACAATGATGCCAGCAGTTGATTTTTCTTGGACACCATCTGGCTTCGCAGCGAAAATTGCGAGAAACGTACCATAAAAAAGGAAGGGCGCTTTGGGGCGCTCGCTGAATTGAGAACGCCTGACACCGGCGATGCCGGCGTCTCAATTGTGCGTCATTTCCGGTCTAGCTTGTGAGTTCCCCAACACACCGCTAGAGTACAGCCGTCGTCTGCTACAGAGGTTTTTAAAACCTTTTAACTAAAATACTAGATACTTCACAGCTGTAATATTAAAAATAAATACTGCTTATAGCATGCACACCACATCGAGCGCAAAATTAGCCGAAGTAAACTTTGTCAAGTGTAGCCTTTAATTCTTCATAGTTAGCTTGTAAGTGCAGTTGGTATCTAAGCATGAAATGCTTTTAGCTTCTGTTGTCGGCGCACCGGGGGCGATTTTGGCCCCAGAACGTAAGGAGAACGCGGAGGCGAACCTAAACGAACTTTGGCGAAACTTTCAGTTCACCGCTCCGGCGGTAGAGCAGCATGTAGGTACACGTGCTGCTCTGCCGCCGTAGCAGCGCATGCTCTACAGCGCCTTCGTGGTCCCGTAGTCCACGAAAGCCTATAAGTTCTGTTCTGCGGTTCGAGAGGCGAACGCTCAGTCCTGGTGTAATTTGGTAAGCGGGGTGACAGCGCCGCGTGAGTTGCCGTCATTACGTAAGGCGCGAACCCTAGAGCGCAGGTCCCGTGGCGACATCCATCACCAAGGCCAGTAACCAGCTCTAATTAGTGTTTCTTAGTGGTGGTCGGTGGATGGGGTGACTAACACCCAGCGTTCTGAGTATCACATACTGGCCCCATCCCCTCTTCTTCAGCACGTGTCGACCGCTGGTCGTCATACATAAAAAGCGGCAAAGAAAGCCGGCGTGCGGTCCTTCGCCAAGAAAAGGTAAGGGGAGAAAAGTGGCTGATGAGAAGCGCTCCCAAGACTTGTGTGCGGCTGTCAATATTTATGAGCCGTCCTAGAGTACGGTACGCCTTTCCTGCAGTGCATTTCATGCTTACGTCCACTCTTGACGGCGAGATTGTCTGTGAAGTTTTATTATTACAGAAGCTCAAGAGCAAGCGGCGTCGACAAACTTAGTGACAGCGCAGCAAAGTCATGCTTTCACTCCTATGATCCTTTGCTTTTGTAACTATTGTTTGAGAGATTACCTAGACGCGGCATATTCAAGTGCAGAAAATGAGAACTGTTGCAGAGTATCACCACACCGACAGTGCTTTATATGCACATGTGCATACCGCTTCTCACACCGAGTCAGGCATGCACAAGAGGCTGAAGAATCCGATATCCAACGGAGAAAGTTCCATGACCCAGGCCATCCACGCCACTGCGCATCACTGCATGTAGAAAGCTAGAAGAATTTTCTGTAGGACTTCGGGGGGCTGGGAGTTTTGTGATGCGACGCGCGTTCGTGCACCACTTCGTGGACCTTGCGCAGCAGCGGACATGGTTTACCCACGAGGCCAGCGAAGTCGTCCATGTCGGCGTCCCACACGGCCAGTCCCGAGCACATCTCAGCCAGGGCTGCCTTGTCGCCCAGGCTCTCCTCGTCCTCGTAGGCGACCCACTGCATGTCTTTCCTGGCGAACGGGCAGTGGCCGTAGTGGTGGTAGCCGCGTTTCCAGCCCTCCCTTCGCAGCCGCTCCTGAACTTCGACATAGCTGAGCAGACCGGACTCGTTGGTGCGGGCCCCCGGGGCGCCGGGTCCCGATGTCGCGGCGCCCACGCGGTGCAGGCTCCTGTGGCGCAATGTGAACGAGACGCCCGCAAAGGACACGCTCAGAACCGTCTTGCGGAAGTCGTCCGTCTCTATGGCGAGGTCGTCGAGTGAACGCTGCAGGCCGTACTGGCCCTGGTGCCAGGCGCGCAGCAGGGTGCGCACCGGGGTCGCGCAAGTCGTGAGCGGGAAATGGCGCGGATCGACCGAGCGGTGACCGTCCACCAGCACCACGTCCAGGTTCTCGTAGAGTGACTGCACGTAGTAGGATTCGCGCCGCAGCCGCGTGTTCAGCGGGAGCACCACCGATATGAGCAGGTTATCCCGCGCGTAAGTGTTGCGCAGGTCGGCCATCAGCACGCTGAAGTTGACCCTGTGCTCGGGGCCCGGGTGCTTCCAGTAGAGCAGCAGCCCCTGGAACGCGTTGCGGCGCAGCCACTCAGCCGAGTTGCGCACGAATGTCACCCGCGTGCGCCGCTCTTTGACCAGCGTCGCGAACCGCGGCCCGTCATCGCTGCTGCCGCCGAGGCACGCCCACAGGTTCACCTCCGGCTTCGACCGCTTCAGGCCCACGAACCTGGCGCCGGACAAGAAAGGGTCCCGATTAGAGCGCGCAGTTTTCAGCAACCACTTGTCGGAGTTCACATACATACGCATGGTTGTGGCTCTCGGAGAGCGAATTACATTTCGCAATCCAAGACCGGGTTCCTTAAGTGAAGCCTATTCGCGAAGCGATCAACCTTCCGTCTTTCTTTCTTTTTTTTTTAGAAGTTGATCTCGTGACAGTTTTTTTTTTAAGAACAAAACACTAAACAAAGCAGTACCGCTTTTAAATAGCAAGCTCTTCAGTCGATGTTGCATAGCCGGTACGTTTAAAACTAGTGTATAAGTCGGCAGTAGGCTTGACGTTGGGATCGAGTGGAAGGAAATGAGGTTTTATCCCCTCGTAGCTACTTCTGGATAATCACACGCATCAAGGCGTGCACGTTGCAGTTTTCCAAGGCGCCAAGGTCATCCATGAGTCGAAAGTATTGGTGTTATACCGCTGACAAGTGTAGGGGATTTCACTCACAGGCGTAAGTTCTTCACCGCCAATGCGTTAGAATCGATGGGTTCATAGACTGATAAAAGCGGCAAAGCCAGTCCCTTTGAAGATATGGCGAACGCGGACAAGTCTCTATTATGGCACCACTGATGCCACGGCAAAGTGCAACCTTGTCTTCAATGTATGGTGCCTAGGAACCGCCAGAATCCTGGCCGCACTCGTCGAGATTCTTTTTCGCCACATAGGGCTGCCTTGCAGGCTTGTGAAAAACCTTTCACAGGAGCCGCATGGAGGCGGCTCACTTGAAGTTACCTGCGTGGCCAAGAAGCCTGAGTGTCAGAAAGAACACAACATTGTGTAACTTTCAAGATTCGCCCTATTGAATAAAGTGACTCAGGCACAGTTATCAAAAAGTATTGTATACGCATGGCGCAAAAATCGCGTAAAGACGAAGACGGACCGAAGAAACAACAAGGACGAGCGTGACTTGTACACGCAATGCATCGTGACCTCGACGGTATAAGAATCTTGGAACAACGCTAACATTATTTAATTCAAGAAAGGGGGATGTCAAGCACTATGAATACTACTGAGCGACCAGCTCGCTGTCCGTGGCCTACAGGGTGTTTTCTAAGGAACTCGCTAATAGAATCAGAGTAACGTAAGACTTCATTCAACGAAAATAACAGGCTGGATTTTGAAAATACTACTGGACAATGGACCATATTAATGCGATACCGTTAAGGGTACAGTTCAGCGCGGAAACCGCTGTAGTTTGCATTGGCGTGTCGAGATAATCGGGATTGGCCGCAGAGTGGTGACATCACAGCAACATGACCTCTCGCGAGTAATCCAAACACCCCGCAACGATCATACAGTATAGCAGTGATGACATCACTTCGGAATTCCTCATTGGTCTGTAGGATAGTGACGTCATTCCACCAAAATTACGTACCACCTCTGAAGAAAGTAAAGCAATTGGGCTGAAAAGAAAATGGTCGAGCAGGGACCCGAACCGCTGCCACTTGGGCCGTGAGCCGGGAGCGCTACCCTTCGACCACTGAGCAAGGCTCATTCAGTGCGGTGGGTTAGGGGCTTTAATTAGGTTCGCACAGTTGATAACAAACCGAAAATAAAAATAAGTAAATAAAAGAACAGAGTCCGTGTCTACAAATTGATATGTAAAGAGTACATCAGACCGTACCTTAAGGCGTACCTTAGTTGTACCCCGAATTTTTCGCGCCATCAGTCAGATGATAGAGAAATGTGAAGGATATAACCAACCACTGTATACAGGATTCGAGGTAAAGAGAGGGAAAGAAGGTGGCATTACTGACAACACAAGGGCCTCAAGCCACACCTAGCCAATGTTTCGACAAGGAGACTTGTCTTTAATAGCTCCTGTCGGAACGTTGGCTAGCGGCCTGAGGCTTCCCCACAACGCTTCTTCATTTAGTTGTGTGTAGTCACTATACCGGGTGTTTCACCTAAAATGTTCTTCAACATTTAAACATAGACTTTTTGAGCTAGAACAGCGATTTTGTCGGCATAGTATTTTCAGCGCTATAGCGCATCAGAATACAGCTAAAACGCGTTAACTAGTAGGCTGGTTAAGCAATATTGAATAGTTAGCTTTTATCTATTACCGTTAGTCTCCTTATTTATTGAGAGGCGTGTAGCCCACCGCAAGTAATATACTTACCACTTTTTGTAATTTCGAAAGTACAGTTACCCTCAGCGCTGTGGCCCAACAAATTCTAGCTCTTTCGACAAGTTGCGTGCATGGTGGGGTTGCCTGCCTGAAAGCTTTTCGAAAGCGCGTGTATTTTGGCGTCATGTAGATTCGCCGAAGGTAACGGCGTTTTTGAAATTCTAAAAACTTTTATGAGTATTCTTTACAGTGGGCTACACGCCTTTCAATAAATAAGGGGACTAAAAGTAACAGTTAAAGCGTTAACAATTCAGTATTATTTAACCAGCCTACTGTTAGCATGCCTTAGCTGCATTCTGATGCGCTACACCGCTGACAATGCTTCGCCAAAAGGAATCACCCTTCTAACCCATAAAGCCCATTTTTAAAGATTGCAGAACACCTTAGTTGAAACACCTGGCATGCAGGGTGTTTCACGTAACTTGAGGCAGTGTTTCAAAAATAGCGGTAGACCGCTGCTGGGTGAAGCCAACGACGTATTTTTTGTCATGAGGCGCTCATGAGAGCATCTTTTTTATACTTCGCTTAAATACTTCATTAACTAAGATGAGTTTTGTAAAATTTTGAACATTCACGTTAGGGCCAAGTCCGTTTCGTTAAGTTGTGGAGGGGGTCCAGATACAACCGATCTAGTTTTTCTGGTAACGTACCTCCTGCGAGGTCCTTCTCCCCAGATTTTAAAGAAAAGCCGAGAAATATGAAAAAAAAAAACACGTGACCTCGCTCATGCGCTACCATATCGCAGCGCCCCCAACAGTGTTTTGAACGAACGAAACATTCGGTATGACCGTACCGAAGTGATCGGCCGCCGCTATCTTTCACGGGCTGTACAATAATACAAATAGAGAAAACCTCTACAATCACCTCTACAATTTAACGAAACGCTTTTAGGCCTAGAATAAATATTTCCAATTTTGCATTATTACAGTAGCTGCTTAACTAATTCGGCGAAATTTAAAATAGACTCTGAGAACCGCCTCACGACGATAAACTATAGTCCTTGGTTTCATCCAGCTGTGTTTTACAATCTTTTTTTCTAAAGCCTTGGTTGTTACGTTTGATATCCTCTATAGCCTTTACAGACTATGAAAAAACCCCTTCACTGAGTCGAAACCTCAACCGTCGTGAAAGCATTATACAGAACCGGGGTGGGCTTCATAATGAAAGGATAAAATTCAAATTAGGAAGGGCGTAAAGCAAGGAGACAGGAGCTCCCTGCGCATGTTTACGGGAGGTATTCAGAGTCTGGATTGGTAAGACGTGGGGATTAAAGTTAAAGGATAATACCCTAGTAACCTGCGATTCGCTGATGACGCTGCCTTGCTAAGTCAGTCAGCGGATGGACTGCTTATTATGATTAGTGACTTAGACACGATAAAGCAGAACGTTGGGTCTAAAAATAATCTGCGGAAAACTACAGTGATGTTCGACAGTGTGAGAAGGGAACAGCAGTTAACGATAGACAACGAATCTTTGGAAGTCGTAAGGGAATACATCTACCTACTTACGGCAGGTAGTAAGCGCAGATCCGAACCAAGGGAGTGAAACCACCAGGAGAATAATAATGTAGTGAAGTGCATTCGGCAGGTACTCACTGATCATGTATGGAAGTTTCACAGTATACCTCAAGAGGGACGTATGCTATGACAGCTGCATATTGCCGGTACTTGCCTATGAGGTAGAAACGTGGAGGCTAATGAAAAGGGTTGGACTGAAATAGAAGACAGCGCAGCGAGCTAAGAAATTGATAGGTGTAACGTTGAAAGACAGGAAGAGAGCAGAATGGATCAGGAAAAAAAACGATAGTTTATGATGTTCTAGTCGAAATCAAGTATATATGAGCATGAACAGGTAATCTAGTGCGAAGGCAGGGTGGATTAGAGGGCAAGCGTAGCAGGAGGCGGCAGGGCATTCTGTCCAAGCCTTTGGGTAGATTCCCATCACTAAAATACAGAATACTTAAGGTTGGCAACGAAAACAAATTCCCTCTTCAAAACATGTGAAGTTCTAGCAGAAACTAAGATGTGAACCGAGGTTTCAACCTTCTCTATTTGCTAACCTCAAAACCCCCGGGTGCAGCTTTTGAAAGACTCGTGTCATTCCTAGATTCATCAAGTCGCTGTGTTTTGCGGTGAAAATATACCTCCGTTGCCAAGAGTAAACATTCCATGTATTTAGGGGTCGAAATCTACTGGGGAACTTGGGGAAAACATCGTGCCCCTAAGAGGGAACATCCTGCACTAGAGGACAGCTTCCACCCTTTGTACTCCCGTATAGATTTATTCGTGTTTAGAGTGTACGCTGATGACGTCTTCACCTCAAAGCCAGGCAAAGGCTTGGGGATCGCGTGGTAGTGTAATGGCTACCGCAAGGCGGCGCAGCTGGTGGTGAAGAGCGATTTCATTTGCCGCGTTTTCTTTGTTGAACCTCAGTTTCGCTCTAGAAAAGATTTAAAAGGAAGAGAGACACAGCAGCCACTGCGCAATCTGCGAGCTGAGTACCAACTGAACATTTTATTTAAAAGTGCTTAGCCACCAGGACACGCGATGACGACGAGCAAACGGAGAAGAAAGAAGTAATGTAATGCCTCATGTAGTGCCTTTGAGGTAATAAATATATAAAGGTTGTCGTATCGGGCTCACAAAGTACTTGCTGCAAGCTTGACCAGCCTGCGCCGAAATCACTGTGATGAACCTCAAATCTCTGATGAAAATATAGGCCGCAATATTTAACAGTATAAGGGAACCACCCCGTGGACGGAAGTGCATGCGCAATGTTCCAGCATAGTTAGCGTATACCTCGCGTGATGGTTTGCCTGTGATGCCAGATAGAATACACGCAGACGAAAGTCCGAGTAGAACGTTGTTTTCATTTTGAACCACCGCTTGCACTTTACATAGGCGGCACGTTACGGAAGCACGGTAAGGCTACAGCACCTCAGACATGTGTGGGCTGCCAGCACAGTATTCCCATACTCTTTTATCTTATTCTTTACAGTTCCTAACTACTGCTTAATTGGCTAGCGCAGGCACCGAACGGCTGAAAGTAGAGAAGAATTCACAACGTTAGGTTATCTACAGCGCTGATGCTTTGCGACTTCTAGTTTTGCCCCTCAGGATTTGTTAATGAAATTTTAAAAAAATAAAAGAAACATGGCTAGTTTAGGCAACATACATGTGGTTTGACGCAAGAAGGCAACAAGTGCAAAGATACAGCCAGGAGCAGCAGGGCTGGCGCTGAACGCCGTTCTCATCTTTCCAGTAGCAACCCAACTGGCAAAACATATTTCACGGCAGGAAATAGATGCCGCGTGACTCTGCGCGCTCAGCGCCTGTTTAACGTTTCAAAACTCGAAGAGCGCTTCCAACTGAATGCACACAAGGCGCCGTCCAAGAGTTGGGCATATATATTGCTTCCCAGCGGCCAAGCGATCAGTTTTCTGTTGTCTGCTTTGACAAGCTCAGTTCTGTTTTTTTTCAAAAATACTCCGCATATTTATTGCCTTTAGTATGACGTGGGGACTTACCATAGCGGCAAGCTCGGGCGCTGTGTTCCGCAGCGCTAGATGCTATCAGGCTAAGGCGAGAGCTCAGAGCAGGGACGCCTCGGCGTTATTTTGTTCAGTGCTCGAGGAATTCAATTCTACGCCAGGGTAATAAGCCTCCGGCAGGGGCCCTTTAGCTATTATTTTATATTGGGCTATGACATCACTGAAAAATTCAATCCGGGGCTCGTCGGAGTAACATCTGGAACTCCTTCGAACGTGATGATGCGATTCCCGAGCGTTTATTTATTTAGTCCTCGCGCTGTTTTTCTCGGGCATCGCCGAGGCCAGTGATTAAATTTTGACATGGTCCGGAACAAGGCTCGGCGATTCAGGATCCGCTCGGCGCCTTTGTTTTTTTTTGTTTTTTTTTTGTTTCCGCGCGTTTTGTTTCAACACAGGATTGCTGCTCTCTTGTGAGACAGAAACGCTTGAAAGAAGTCGATCAGTGAGCGATCAAGCAAAGATGAATGAACGGCTCTCAGCAGTACCCGTACCGAACAGTGTTTTAGAATGACCACTGCTCTAGAGCGCTTTTGCTGCGGCTTCGCACTTCGTAAATTGGGAGAACACGCGTTATTTAACCGCTTCGTGTAAATGTCTCGCACACAATGTTCTGATAGAGTAAGAAACAATGTCGTTAAGGATTTCAAATATGGCCTTTAGGCTCACGCCGGGCATTTGTCACCCTGCATGTGCTCCTGCTTTCGCTGATACTTGCGACGGGCGCTGCGCATGCTTCAAAGAGGGTGCGAATCGAGAGAAGTGTCGAACTTTTGGCATATTTTTCGCAGTCTTTAATACGGAAGTGTCTCTCGACCACCAGTGAGTTTTCGGTAGCGAGACGCTTCTACATTGTTTACCCGGGCCGAAAGCATGTGCACCACTATAACGCATTCAACTTAGCATACTTTTTTTTTCCTGGCGCCAATGCATGAAAAGGGCTGAGAAAAAACGTCAGACACGACAAACGCTAGCGTTCGTCGTGTTTTCATTATCGTTCATAAGCGCCAGGAAAAAAAAAAGTAAATTTCGAGCTAGGTGTGCTACATCGACTATGCTAGTCCTCTAAATCTCCACAACGTACGACCTGACATGCAGGTCAAGCCACATCTAAAAAAAAAGAAAATGGAGCAGCCCGGACTTCAGCTAAACGGTCTCTCAGGAGACGCCTAACTAGCCCGGAGGTATTCCTTGCAGACTCACATAAAAAAGTGTTATAGTATGTTCATGGCACTGCATGCGTAGCAACTCGTTTCCAGGAGGGCCATCTAGTTTACGCCATAAATTTTAGATACATGTGCAGCAGCTGGACGTGCTTGCAAAAAGGGGGAAAAAAAGCCTGCGTAATCATAATCCGAAAGCGTTCATTATGCACACCATGCTCCCACGTGCAAAGAGCACATATCCTTGTACCCTGGCGCCTTCGAGTGTCGGTGCCGTTTTGTCTACAATGAAAAATGATTTCTCCACTGCAACATCAAAAAGACAATTGCAGTATCCCCTGTGTTTTTGAGTACGACAACCATCTTTATGCTTCACCAGCATAGCCTCGCCCTGGAGCGTTCGCTGCTCGCGTACAGTCAAGAGACATCGGTTGGGCGCATGAAACAAAAGCTTTGGAACGAGAGGTCTTGCTGGGCGTGGCTATAAATAAACTCGTCGGACCTGTACAGAGCAAAAAACATAATTTTTTCGTCCATCCACTTTGTCTCCCGTCTGCACGATTCTCCATTGGAATAGGCTTCATCGATTGTCATCGAAGGCATAACTGAAGCACACTTGCTTGTAAAGACACCACAACACTAAACATGATGGCAACAGCTCCTGCCTATTGCTGGTCGCTGTTTTTCGCCTGTCCGTTTCGTGCCATTGACGGTATGTACGCATCCCAGTTAGAAGCCACCCTGCAGGTATCCGTACACAGCGAGTGGACGCACCTTTTGAGGCCGTCATCGAGGAAGTCGTACTTGGGGTGCTTGCTACGAATGTTTGTGGCCGTGCCGTCAAGGCCCACGAAGCCGTAGACAATGTCGTCGCAATACTGCACTTTGAGGTCCTCGATGGTGAAGTTTATCGCCGGCTGGCGCTCCGGTAGGCGGTTGTTGTAGATGCAGAAGACGCGGCGCGCTTGGGACCATGGTCGCAGCCGCGATGGCAGGCCACCTGGGAACGGGCCGGACAGCGCCACGGGCTTCTCGGCGCCTTCTTCGCCGGCCAGCTCGTGCACGGCTGTCCTGCAGCAGCGCCCGCGGAGGTTCGTTTTAAGGGCAGCATGCAGCGGGACCGCTTGAAGAACAATACTCGCTGCTTCATCTAATGCCCGTCAGCGGAACTTATCGCTTTCGAATTAGGCATAGGAGGTTGTGGGCTGCGTTAGCTCACGTGCAAAATTTTCCGTTTCATGCAGAAGCATACTGTTCACATAGCAGGACAACTGGGATTAAAACAAGGGATTGTCAGCGAACACGCAGATATGAGTCCTAAAACACGCGGCTCGCATGAAATTACTGCGGCGACTCGGTACCTGTGTGGATGGCATAACTTATAACGCCAGTGAGAAGTTGCAAGATCAGGACTGCAACAGCGACCGGCATCCGAGTACTGCTTAGCTTTCACGATAACTTTCCTGAAAACGGTATGGTGAGCACAAATTTTACGTACAAACTTGCGGCCCATATTTTTTTTTTTTTTTGTTTAACACTGTGTCCAACCTTGGCGTTTGCAAAACTCACACCCAGCAACTCTGGACCAGATCATTTTTGAACGGGAGAAAGTTTGTGAACGCAATTTTTTTCATATGTTCTAAGATTTCACTATTGTAATCAACATAACCGGAGATCTCCCGTCGGCAGGCTTGCATTTCTTTGCTATTGACGTTTTCGCTGTCGCCAAAAACGTTCGCCATTGGTTTGCTATGGCAGTCTTAACTGCTCGATGCGAGCGATAGAAAAACTTAAAAAAAAAAAAAGATTTTGCGGCATATCGGAAGAATTGACCATTTCCTTTAATATTTCCGTAACAGCACCTTACAGTTTTCCAATATTCAAAATTTCTGTCCAAGAATGTTGGACATGTAGAACCAGGGTAGTATCGCACCTATATTCGTACAGCAGGGATTACTCGCATTTTTCTTCGTGCGATAGGCTACGATTCAGCACTGAAAAGCATGTGGAAGCGCTGACGGGAACGAAACGAAGGACTAAATTACAGTTTCGGTACAGCAGACCGTACCAGAAATATTCCAACTCAGTAACAGCTGCCCTTCCATTCACTTATCCCTGACCACTGTTTGTCCAATCCATTTCGGACGAGTTATTATGTCTTGTGGCTTTGGGAAGAAAAATAAACTGAGTTTTGGAGTTGCATTCATCATAACCCTGTTGGTGCGGTCATATGCGGTCGCCATCACTGTCATCATCAGATATGTCCCTTCCAGTACAGGACAGAGGCCTCTTTCAGTAATCTCCAATCAGTCAACCGTCCTGCGCGTATTGTTTAGGATGGGCCTGGTTTCGTTGGCACGAACAACCGTCTACTCCTACGGCACGATCCGCTTCAACGCAGGACGCCATGGCGTCGTGGACGCTGCTCGGTGAGCTAAGGAAAAGATAAAGTGCCCTGACGTGCGCAGACAGGCGGCAGTCTATAGTAATCCCTGCGCGGCGTACACAATTATCCAGGGCTGCTGCGCTCGCCATTCCCTCCCTTCTCACTCCCCATACGCGGAACCCTTATCATAGCCCTGTGCTGCTTTGTTTTCTCCGACAACTTCAGTTCTTACTACGTTTTTCTTTTCTTGTTCTTGGAGTCACTACACCCACACTAACCCTCTCCTGAAGGATCTCCGCCTATCTAGCCTCCCGATGAGGCCACGCAAAGAAAGAGAGAAGATGGCTGTTATGCCGTATCTGCACGGGATCAGCCACTCGTTGAAGAAGATAGTAGGGCGTGCTGGAGTGAACTTGGTCCTAACCGCACCCAGAAAGCTCAATATGCTTTGCAGAATGGTGAATGAAGATGCCCCAAAACCAGCGCGGTGCAGTAAGAAACATGAAAAAATGTTCACCATCTGTGACACGGAGATAATCTACGAGATACCGCTGTCATGCGGCGCATCTTATGTGGGCCAAAGTGGACGCTGCATAAACGACCGTCTACGAGAGCACGCCATTAACATCCGCACGGGATACGGCAGCACGCTGGCAAAACACGTATATGCCTGTCATTGCACACCTAACCTTGGACGAAGCCAGATTTTGAGGCGGTACAATCAGCAGCACAAACGCGAACTATATGAAGCATTCATCATAGACAGGAAAGGCGCGTCATGCGTTAGCACTCCATCGATGGCACTGACAAGAAAAGAGATTAAATATCTTAAATAACCTTTGACGACATGATGCGACAGGAGGATATCTCCTCGCCTTCCTTTGGTTGTTTTTTGTTTTCCTTTCCGGTATTTATTGCGAGCAATGCAATAAACCATGCAGTTGTAAGTTCAGCGCTGTGTGTGTGCGTGTCTTCTTTCTTCGTCCCGTGTAAGCGCGCTGTTTTACGGTGTGAACCCTCTCGAGTGATGCGGAATAACGTAGTGCGCGAAAAACGGCGCATGGAGGTTTTGTTATAGAAAGTCACAGCTGCGCAGACCGTCAACCTAGCGTGTGCTTAGTTCTCGTCGTTAATGAAGTACATAAACATGAGAAAGCAGTTAATGAAGCAAGTAAAAATAGAGAGCGACGTGCGCGTGGTGCCGCATTATGTAAAGAAGGAACTCAATGCTTGAATTTTAACGAAAGACACACCACTGAGATTTTTACTTGGATCGAGAGTTAGGCTCAGAAAAATCAATTAAATAAATGGCGGCCCTCTACATGATGTGCGGGATGCTGTACACCTGACGCTGCGGGAACCGACCTGAAGGCCCGTTCTTCTGACGGCGTTTGTCACAGATTTTAGGGCGTGTCCTATGTGCTGTCAGAAGACAAACTCTTTCAGTCGGCCCCGGCTAGGTGGTTAAGGCGGCGTTCGCTCACGTTATTGTCCGCTTTTTTACATGGTGCTCTTACTCTTCAAGGATATGGAAAGTACACAAGTTTAAAGCGCACAAGGAAGCAGCAAAAAATAATTGTACGCTATAGTCGGAAATAAGGAAGGAAGTTCGGTGACCATCTAGGGAATTTTTTTTTTTTTTAGCCTGAGACTGGAGGTTAACTGAAAGTGAAGTATCAGAACTCAGTGTCATTTCCATAATGGCTGCACATGAATCGCTGCTGCCACAGCTTTCGTTACGCACACCCCCTGTCAAAAGTATACAGCCCAACGGGCTTGCTTGTGAGGCCTGCAGTCAGCCTCGTTATGCATCCTCAGCGACCATAATCTCTCGAAAGAGGAATGGCTATGCGTCCTTAATTTTCGCTAGCTTTGGACTGTTAGACGTGCTAGGGGGCCCCGCTAAACAGCTTAGAAGCAAACCCCTCGGGCTGTATACTTTTGACGGGGGCTGTACGTGCGTATTTTCAAATATCCAGTATGATAAGCGTCGTTTCACTTATTCTATCCCCGATTTTTGCCTCCAGGTGAAGATTTTACTGGTGCCTCACACTGAATACAGTATATCTAGTTTTACAAAATTTCACTTGAACCGAACATTTCATAACTGAAATTTCCGCTAAAAGGCTCTTTGGAGCATTCAGTTCCCATGCAGCGTAACGTTTTTTTTTTTTTTCAGATCTAAGTTTGAAGGGGGGGTACATGAGCCACTATTGCTGGAGACCAGGTGGCCGGAGTCAATGACGCTGCTAAACCACGCCACTAGGAAGAGTGTAGGCCATCGCACTTACAACACTCTGGGGTCCTGGTAGTGGCCGCGTGGAAGCACATGTTTCGACGCATCCACAACTCACCGACACAAAGGGCAAGGGCTTAAATCATTATCAACGCCATCGGCCACTCTTCACGCCTGGTGCGATCATTCTGCTCATCCACGGGCTCGGCGATAGTAGCGCTGCGCCCGGTGACGGTGCTTAATGATTCTATAGCCATTAAGCACGTTCAGAATGTGAAATCCAACGCGGATTAGATGCCGGAACAGAGAAGCGGTCTACTGGTCGGCAGCGGCTGCTTCACGTGGAAGGTACACACGGATGTGAGAAAGCATCCGAGGGCGTCGCTAACGGCAAGAAACGCGCACGAACGCTGTGCCAAACACGCATATAACCTGTCCGAGATTCACTGAAAAAGCGCGGCTAGTATGGTCAATGACTCGTCTATAAGTCGGCTTCGCTACTTCTGAAAACCGTTTCATTCTGCCAGCTCTTTCGGTGATGAGGCAGACCACATGTTTTTTCTTCAATCGTAAGTGAAGTCGCTGCTCGATCGGATATCACTTTCATGTGGTCTTTTGCAGATATAGTTTAATTCATTAATTAGAGGCAACGCATGCCCATATCCAAAATCGTTACAACAAAGTTTCTCAAGGTGAAAGAAAATAAAAAAAAAAACAGTACGAGCTCAACTCAGAATGAAGCCGTAAGCCGCACACTTTGGGAAATTTTCCTGGCCTACCAGAACGTGTCGCGATATTTTTTTTTGTCACTTAAGCCTACCAGCACAGCGTTTTGCTCGGTACCACAAGTTTTGCGACGAGATGCGATTCGCATGGTGCCGCACAGAGTCGTGGAGGAACGCATTGCTATTCCGGTGTCTGACCTGTAGAGTACGACGGCCGTGACTGCGGCGAAACAGGCCCCGGCCACAGTGAGAACTCCGATGACGGCGAATATGGAGATGGGAATCCTGCGCTTGGTCAGCACCCGGGGCAGCTTCTCTGTCCACTCGGGGGCATCTCTCGCCAAGCTCGGGCGAATCTGCTCAGCGAAATTCATCGCCGCTGCCGGTACGGTCCCTGGTTCAGCTGCTCCTTCGCGTGCCGACGCAGGTTATGCTTCGACTTCTTCGCTTCGAAGCCATTGGCGCGTGTCGTTTGAGGTTCCGGCCTCGGGTCGCGCATCTGAAAAATAATACCGAGGAGATATTTTGCAAGACAACGAAAAAATGTTCACATGTTTTTTTTTTCTTTTTTTTTTCTTAGACGTACACAGTAGCAGTAGAACTTTGGAATGCAAAAATTGGGATTAGAAATAAAAAGCAGAAGTATACATTAGTGCGGCAATAACAGAAAGGCCACGTTCAAGCAAAAGAGGAGAAAAATATAGCTATAATATAGCTGAGACTGTATTAGCTAATAACGCGTTCCACTCAAACATTTTGTTTGAAAAGGAGAATTTTATTTAGTTTCCCCCACATATTATTTCTCTAACTTTACTACTGTGGTTCGCCCCACTTGAGACACAGGAAGGGGGTCTTCGCATTCTTGCATTTATCAATGCGGGTTATGTCGTTCGTTAAAAACTGCGTCCTTGAATATCAGCCTGTTTTCCTTCCGGCTGCTGTCCGAACGAAGTGCTCCCAGTGACGTCGGTCGCTACACTAGGCTTGGAGCGAGAGGTGACGCTGCCCACACTCACTTTCATGCTCAGTGA
Organism: Amblyomma mixtum; assembly: GCF_055824585.1. Taxonomy (NCBI): domain Eukaryota; kingdom Metazoa; phylum Arthropoda; class Arachnida; order Ixodida; family Ixodidae; genus Amblyomma; species Amblyomma mixtum. The sequence goes on from NC_143014.1 coordinate 170,855,264, forward strand.
AAAGGCTCTCGTTCCTCACGACATGCCCAATGCACTTGCCGCTGCAGCGGAGCACCGGGCAAATGTCTTTGGAAAAAAGGGCGGATACTATCAAGGTCTTGATTTCCAAGAAACGAGGAGGAAAACACAAAGATATTATGCTCGTGAAGTTTTCTTGCTTACGGCGGGCTTGTCGTTGTTACCATCGTTGCTTTAATATTGTCTTTTTCTTCTTTGGCACCCTGTAGTTAAAGCGCGCATTCTACTCGCCATCTTGCGGCATTAACAGAGAAGATCATTTATGCAGAAAACATGTAAAACAAAGCAAACAAATTCTTGGCCAGCTAACTTTCGCCGCAGCGTTCATAGCTTCAGTGTAAACCAGTTGAAATTAATCACTTGTGTTAATTAGCAAGCTACCAACTACGGCATATGTGCGTCTTTTCTGTACGCTTTATAGTATACGCGCAGCCAGTCGTTCTATAAGATTGATAAAATATACATAACCTGTTATTAAGCGAATTAGTAGAGACGGATGTTTCATGCGTACTAAGCCAATTTTGATAGAAGCGGAAAGAGCGGCGGCCCTTGCCGAACGACCACTCCCGTATTGTTGATACGGCTCAGAACCAGATTATGAAAGACAGGTTAAAAAAAAGAAACATTTTTTTTATATAGCTTATAGGGAGTATCGCAGTTGCCCCGTGTGATGTTTTTGTTAATAATGGGGTATCAACAGCAGAGTAACAACCCCAAGTTTTCAATAAAAGCTTTCTTTTGTAATTCGATTTAATATAATTAAAACAACCCAAAATACGGGTTAACTATAAAAACGCGAATTCCCTGACAGAGTTTCAAAGCTTGATATATTATTAGCCAGGCTTCGTTAATCAGTACTGACCGGATTTGCATGCGCTAGAAAATTGAACTCTTCCCATCCAACTCAAATGCACTCAAAACCTAAATGTAAGATCAAAAGGGGCAATATGGCGACTTTTAATCCTGTTGGGAGATTACTACACGCAGTGCTGCGCGCTTGCTATAGTTAAAAGCGCACTAAGGCTGTGCTGAGCGCAAAGCTCTATAGCAGTAAGGGCCGTAGTAGGGGCTTTTTCTCTCGCAAGTTTTGCGATATCAGTGTGTGTTGAGGCAGGACATAAAACTATGCTGCCAAAGGGTCACCTGCATTTTTGGGGCCGAGAGAGAAGAAGAGGAAGATTCTTTCCGCCCTGTTACTTTTGTCCGTATGACCAAGTTAGCACCCAATGCTCGGCGTACTCACCAAAACTCCTCACCGCCGATGTTCCCCAAAACAATCGGTCGTATATACAGTCTTACTTCTAATCGCAAATAATCTTCGCAAGTTATTTATGGTTAGAATACAGAATATTTTCTGCTTCTAATTACGATGACTGCCCTTAATTCTTGCATAATTACTTTTAACTGCTGTTTATATTTGCAAAATGAACTTTTACTGTCGATCGTAGCACGTGGGAATTGAATGTAGTCCAAATTTACAGCAGTACAGCAGTTATAGAGAACTGCGTCGAGCGACCGCGTCGTCAGAGGGCGTCTGCGACTACGTAACCACCTCGTGCACGTGGGCCGCGCCTCGCGATAACTTCGTCGTCAGCAGATGAGGACGCCTTGAAAGGCCTTGAAACGCCACGGAAGAAAAACATAACATCCTGAAGTGACTGGACGGAACTCAAACCTGCGCGTCTGTGTAGCAGCTTCCGCCAGCGCAGTTATGATAAAGCCTCCAGCCGCGACATCAGTCACATTACCATGGATGCAGCCGAGGCGGAGTGTCGTCCTGCTCGGAGCGTATGCGAGAGGCCGGAGCCACAGACGTGCAGTTAAAAAGCTATCGGGGCGCTACCCGCAGACGCGCTGCAGGATAAGATGCTCAATCCCCTGCCAACACATTTCTTACACCACAAATCAATCGTTGTAAGGCTCCCGACACAGAAACGCAATCGTCGCATACTCATGCTTGCCAGCAGCATTCAAAGCAAATGAAAAGAATTGAAAACCTGCCGTGGTGGCTTAGTAGCTTTGGTGTTCAGCTGCTGATTGCAAGGTCGTGTGTTCGATGCCGGCCTCGGTGGCACTATCCCTTCGCAGCTGTTGCGGTGGGGACCATGTCTCCTTTAGGCCTCCGGGAAACGGTGGACGAGTGACACCGGTTTATGGCCGACACGCGTCAGGGGCCACCACAGACCCATTATTTGTCCACATTGCTGAGCGGCCGCGTGAGCGTGAAAAGGCCTTGCGCGGGCTAACGGGTCTGTATTGCGGTAATCCGAGCTTGCAGTGCATCAACCCCTTGTCACAATCACGTTCCATTTGAGTTCTAATACCAGATAATTCGAACAAACAATCATCTCCCATCAGGTTCTAATAATCCAGGTTCGCCTGTATTTTATGTTTCCTTTGCATTATCAGAACTCAGGCATGTGTGTCTCCAGTAGTGCTGCCAGACTAGCGTGCTGACACAGCAGTCCCAGCACAAAGTAGAAGAAGTGGTCGCAGAATAGCCGAAAATTAAACATTGTTCTGTATTGTATTACGGTGGCTCTGCCTGAGCCACCTAATTGAAATAATGCGCCTCTGTTACTGTCCCATACGGCCAGTGTCCTCTAAAAACTTGTAGCGTGTTTTCGTCACTGCTCGTCCCTCAGTTCGAGATCCTTCGCATCGTTCATTATTCTCAAGTTGCAGAGGAGTGTCTCACGTTCGTCACAAAAAACAAGGGCGCACAAAAAGGAAATAAAATAAATCATCCATGGCAGCACAGTCGACGCATACAGATGAGGTGGAGTGGCGAATCTTGGGCATCCATACCAGCGTATGGGCAGAGTTCGTGCGCAGGCGATACAGGAGTGCGGCTGTGTCGCGCGACAAGCCTCGTGTAGCGCAAGAGAGATGCAGAGGCGGCCGAAGTACAGAAAAATGTTGCACCATTAGCTGCCTTGCGAAGAAGTCGTCTTTTGGGGCAGCCATTTAAGCTTGATGCGTCCGAGCTTCTTGGGCAAGAAGATCTGTAGCCATGTTACCAGCGACTACAACGTGAGATGGCAGCCACTGGAAGCAAAATAAATCCTTTGAGGTATATTTTCCAATTCCTCGTTGCGCTTCAACGCCCAGCCACTACAACCAGTCCCATCCGTCTGTCTCTTATGTGGTGTAGCCGTGCTCCACAAAGTGCACTGAAGACTACACTGCCACAGCACTACTGCGCATCTACGACAGAGCTCTAGTTCATTTCGGCCATGGCACCCAGCCAGCGCGGCACCGGCCACGGCAGCGAACACCTACCCGTTGCTGGCGCAGCGATGGAGCGCACAATTAGAGGCACACAGGAGCGAGCGCTCGCCTTCTACTGCGGGTGGTGGGATCATACCCACTGCTAGTTTCGAATGCCTAGTTTATCGCCCTGTCTTAAAGCATCAAAACAACGCCTATGCCGAGCGATTCCTCTCATCGCGCACATTCTATTGGAACCATACCTGAGTCAGATGCGTCGCAAGGGGTAGAAAACTGCGGAGAAACCTTCATCCACAAAAACCGTACCGCTGAGTTCCACAAACGAAGCCGACGTTCAGAAAATGCGTCGGTGCAGCCGTGAAAGTGATGATTATTGTTTTAAAGAGCACAGAGCAAGAGTATTAATGTAAAATGGCGTCCGCGGTAGTCTTAGTAACCAATGCTCCGCGTGGCACGAGATGATTTTGCGGTCCAGTGAAGATGCGATAACAGGTGCGCTGTGCGTCACAATCACGGTGCAAAATGCCACCTAACCGCGGAGGAGTTACCTAAAAGTGTATTCGTTCAGAAACAGGACGCAGTCAGGGGGAGATAGTTTAATTTTCGGCTATATGGGGTTTTTTATTTAAAATAATTACGCTGTTGCCGCAAACGCGCAATTCGCATTTTTGGCTTTCGCACATTTTGATAGAAATAGATCATATTGTAACGGGTAGAAATATATTTAGAAAAGGGTCTGCAGATATATACAGCAAGACAGTGAAGGATCCATACAATAAGGGCCAGCGCTCGAATACACTTCGTCCTCCTCGACAACTACATGCAAGCACCATAGTTCGTCATCTTCTTTGTCCAAGCCTACGGCCGTGACAATATATAGCGTCCTTGTGTCTATGTGCACAGGATTTGACAATGCGACCAAGGTCAAGCAACCTAAGAGGGTAAAAGACCCTCTGACGTGATTTAGCGGACGTCATTCATCATTTTAAATTTTCATCTCAAATAAGACTCTGCTGTTACATTTTTATGTTAAAAAACTCAAAGATTTCGTAAGTAGCAAGGCTGTTTTATAATTTATGGAATATTAACCTGCGAACAACTTACTTCAACTGGTCGAGAAGGAAGGTCTGGATGTGACCGAAGCTTCGCTCTCCTAACCCAGGGACGTAGCCAGGGGGGGGGGGGGGGGGGGGGGGGGTGTTTCGGTGTCAGTACACCCCCCGAAATTTTCTGAGCGCTGCCTTCCCCTCCACCACCTCCTTTCGGTTTTTTCCTGCCGTGCTATTCACGCTGCATCGATATATTAAAATGTAAAAACGAAAATAAAAAGAATGTTGGTTTGTTGACCAAATAGTTTGTTCTAATATTAAGCGGAAGTTATTGCAGAAAACTGTCACTCTTCTTCGCGATCGCACGACGTACGGCACACCTATTATTTGTAGGCACAGCTCAGCAAAAAAAGCATAACTTTTCACGTCAGCCTACTTAATCATCCTTCGCATTGTCGTCATATGATAATAAACTATCGTGAAAATAAAAATTGCATTTTTTTCTAAAAGCGCCTCTGCGCCCGGCTGCATGTTCACATGCATGAGGTAAAGTTTTGGCTAATGCCATTCGTTTTCAGTTGCTGACTTTGTTGCGGAGCAGAAGCTTTTTTGTTGTTATATATCGTGATTTTTGCTACAAGTGTTTTTTTTTTTTGTGCGAAGATGAATGTTCTTTACGAATCAACTCGTCGGAGTCCTGTGCGCGCTCTTATTATATAGATATTACAGAGAACCGTTTGTTACAGTGAACAACTAACCATTCGGCTTTATTGCAGCAGAAAAATGACTAAGATATTTTTTGGACGCAGGCTCTTTCTTTTCATTTTTTTTTATTACCGGCGGCATACAACACACCCCCCCCCCCCCCCCCCAACCCCCCCTAAAATGATTTCTGGCTACGACACTGGCTACGACACCGTTAGTTCTAGGGACCCATTTGAAAAGGCGCACTAGCCCTAGGGACCACCAGCTAGGTGGGAAACTCTCGAAAAGCATGTTCAACGCGATAGCGTTGGAGTTCCCGTTACCCAGATAATCCGGTGTCGGCGTTGTCGGCGTTGAGAGCGAAAGCTAGGATGGCGTAGGGTTGCCCAGGTGGCAACCCACCGGAGAAGCAACCTAGGTGGGCCACAAAGATCACCTGACCTTGGTGCTGTCACTGCAACCTGCACACACCGGATTGTGAGCAAACTGACCACAATGGTAGGTCACTGTTGAATTAGTGATTAATTGCGAGAGGTTGCTCGGGAAGAGCAACCTGGGCGCATCCCTCAACCGCTGCACCATTGCGGAAGGAGTGGTGTGAGGACTCCAAGGGACCTATGAACGCAAAGTCGGGAATGACCAATTCCTAATATGAGGGCATTAACTCATTAACTCTATCGCGCCGTATCCTTAAGGCGGAACTTAAGTGTCCCCTCCAATTTTTTATTTGTAGTATTTACAGAATTATGAACCGTTTTTAGTCTGTCGCTGAATATTTGTGCATGCATTAGAACACATTTTTTTTGCGCGGTACATGGCATTCTCTCTGCGAATGTTGACAAGCCACATAGGCACGTGTCTGAGCGTTGCGTCATCCTGTGACTTTCACATTGTTTGCTGCGACACAGCTGCGTCGCTGCCGTCAATGCGGACGCAGCTGCCAGAATTCTCCAAGCCCACACTATTTATTAAGGTATGCCGGCGCACGCGCAGTTCAGCGGCAGTTTTCCGGGCTCTTTCTTCTTCCTTACAGTGCCGTGCAAGCCTCGTGTTCTCTTTGCATTATCGCCGCCGCAGGCGCGCACTGTTGGTAAGCTGTACTTTGAACGCAATACGCACCGTTCTCACATTTTCCGTTGGCCGCGGTTTTGTGAGCATGTCGTGGAGCGCTCGCGGCGTACAGTACTCAGCAGAAATTACCACGCCGCTTGGAGTTCCACCAGCAAAAACAGCGGACTGCGCGTGGGGGCTAAATGCAGCTTTGATGGCGTTGTGGACGCTTTATATATAGGCTTGATACCGAAGAACAACTGTCAGTGCCTCCATAGCAGCTGGTACATCAAGCGGCGTGGCAGCTGGTACGTACAGGACCCAAATGATATTTACTCTATAATTACCTGCAACAACTGCACTCTTGCCTGGTTACTAATTTATTTTGCTGTCGGTCTATCATACCCAAAGGTGATTTTCAACTCCAATAGAGAAATAACCAAAAAATCGTCTCTTCGTACAAGTTTTTTTTTCCCTTTATTTTTTTTTTTGGGGGGGGGGGGATGTATGGCCTAAAGCCATAAAAGGGTACGTAATGAGGAATTGAAGAATAAGATAGTTAAAATAAATAAAAAGAGGTTGGCCGGCGTAATGAGATCGAGGAGTCCCTGCGTCCAAGCAGTATATGATGAAGGATTGATCGGTGAGAGTCGCACTGCGGCAAGGTGCCGGATTCTCGTCTACTTCAGTGCAGGGCAAACCGACAGCAGGTGGTGGATATCGGCCACAGCATTCCAGAACTTTTGGACTAGACACCCGGGGTGAGGATACAAGTATCGGAATTGAGACCACTTTCGAGTTATTGCAGGAGTGAGGGCAACCCCGCCCTGGAGAGCACGTATGCGGCGCCGGAAGCTGTTTCCTGTTAAATTGGTTGTTACCTTCATAATGTAGGTACCTGTACAGTCGTGTACAGAATAATGAGAACCACAGCTCGGCGGACAAACTCATTTCACGCGTTAAGTAGCGAAAATTAATGGGCGTTTGATACCTATGCAAGTGAACGGTGCTCACGCGTTTGCCCTTGAAGAGAGCCAACCTCAGAATTCCGTTATGCAACTCGAGGGAAGAGTTGGGACGCCGAAGCGTGGTCCATGTTATTCTGTTGGCAGCTGTACATATAGTGTACCGGGGAATACTTGATGACTGGCATGAATACAATCATGACTAGAGCGGGAACCCGGCGTATCCGTGATTCTCACACTACAAAGCGGCTAAAAGCGAGAGCGTCCACTTTTACAGACTGGGACACCCAAAGCTCTGCGGTACGCCCCACTGCCTTCCTTGTCGTGCTTTCCACTTCACCTTCGCGCTCCTCGCGCTAACGCTCTGACCAGCACCGATGAACTGCCGTTTCTGTATACCATGGCTCGGCTACGCAGCATTCAAAGTCTGTCTTAGAAGCTCGAGCACAATCGACTAAAGGTTTGCAAGCGTAGTACTAAGCTACGTAGTACTAAGTACTAAGATACTAGCATCATAGTTATCCACAGTGGTAGTAGCAGCAGCAGCAGCAGCAGCACCCATCATCATCATCATCAGCCTGACTACGCCCACTGCAGTGCAAAGGCCTCTCCCATGTCTCTCCAATTAGCCCTGTCCTTTGCCAGTTGTGGCCACCATATCCCGCAAAGTTCTTAATCTCACCCGCCCACCTAACTTTCTGCCGCCCCCTGCTACGCATACCTTCTCTTGGAATCGACTACGTTACCTTTAAGTTATCTTGCCTTCGCATTACATGCTCTGCCCAAGCCAATTTCTTCCTCTTGATTTTGACTAGGATGTCATTAACCAGCGTTTGTTCCCTCAGCCACTCTGCCCGCTTCTGGTCTCTTTACGTTGCACCTATCATTTTTCTTGCCATAGCTCGCTGCGTTGCCCTTAACTTAAGCTGAACCGTCTTCGTTAGCCTCCACGTCAGCAGCACTAGAAGTAGGAAACTCAGCCTTCACCTATCAACTCCGCGAAGAGGCCTGCAACAATTTGTCCATCTAAAGTGTTCTTCGGCACCCTCCAGAACGCCAGGCCATGACACTGGCGCTCCCAAAGGGTTCCGGAGTGCTGCCACATTTAACGCAGGCAGCCAATATTAGCCCCTTTTACCCAACTCGACTCGTACTCTGCAGTGCAGCGAGGAAAAGAATAGCGGTAACTTCGTTTCACTCCAGCCGAGCCTGCCTTTCATCAACCATTGGAATGCCTCCCCTTGCCCTTTCCCCAGCGACCTCTTTCCCAGCAACCTCTTTCCCCAGCAACCTCCCACGATTCCAGTCAGGGCCCAAGCCGCGCTAGCATCGACCTCCTTTTAGTACCTGGCACTCAGAACGCGTCGCAGGAGCCGCTTATTCGAATGTGAGGCCTTTTATTTTTCTTTTTGACACATCCACAGTGTTTATCTTTTTCCGTGAGTTTGTCAAGTGCACACTAAGAGACAGCTGCATTACGCAGAATAGTTCTGACAAATAACTACGAACACCGCACGAGACAGCATAAAATGTCAACAACTTGCCCGTTGTTAGTCAAAGTGTCTCTAAGTGGCTAGCAACCACAGCAGGCTGGCATTGTTACAGCAAGGTCTATCTGACGAAATGCGTGACAAAAATGCGATTTTGCCTCTAGGGGTTCGGTGTAAGTGCTGCAGAAACATTGAAGTAAACACTGCAGTAAGCAGAGCAGCATTTTGAGAGAAACTGCAGAAGGAAATGCCACTAATGGCGCCGTGCGCTGGCGATGGCTTCTACATTGGTTAGACAGAAGCAGTATTTTTTTTTGTGTGTGTGTGTGGCACTAAAGTTACGGTTTATTGTTGTTGCTTTTTTTTTTCTACGAACGGCATATAAGAGCGACGGTGAAGCTAACGGCCCATGCGAGAAGGTGGGAGGAGGAGAGAGGGAAGGCAAGACAGGGACGGTTAATGCGATGCTTGTAAAATAAATGATTAAAGTCCACCAGGCAGGTGCTACGAAAACAAATGAGCACGAAACGTCTTTATTGGCTTCATGTGACGCCTAAAGGCGTCGTGGGACGGTGCAGGTGGGATTGGGGTTTATGCTAACGGCGCTTGCTCAGAGTTGTTCCTGCGTTTGTCATGCCCAACATTCCTCGACAAAAAAGTTTTAATACTGGAAAATTGCAAGGTACTGTTATGGAAATATTTAAGGTAATGGTCCATTCTTCCGACGTGTAGCAAAACATTTCTTCTAATTTTTTCCATCACTCGCATTGAGCAGTTAAGTCTGCCATAAAAAAAACCATTGGGGAACATTTTGAGGATAGAAAAAACGTTAGTAGCAAAACAATGCAAACCTATCGAAAGGATATTTGCAGATATATTGATTGTTATAGTGAAATCTTACAGTATATGAAACAATTCCTTAATAAACTCTTTCCCGTTTAAAAATGCTTTTGGTCAGAATTGTTGATTGTGTGTTGCTTCAATTTTGTGTTATTTTATCACAATACATGGAATAAGGTTTGAAATATCACGAAGCAATGGTGTTCTAGATTTAAAATTTATCCTAAGGAGTAAGTCGAGTTAAATCCATGATCTCAGTCTAGTTCATTGCATGAATCGAAGCATTATTCTTTAGCGCCATTTGTCAAGGAGACATTGATTGTATGGAACGCAGTGCTGCAGCGAATACGCGCTGTTGGTAGACGCGAGTGCTTGCGCTTGACTGCTCAACATGTACTATCGAGGAAAAAAATCTCCATGACCCGCGAAAAGCAATTTCGGTGCACGGGTGGCACATTTTTGGCAACACGTGGGTCCAAGTTCCACACACGCAAGTGTAGTGGCAAGCCACCGGCTAACAACAGAGCTATCAGCTTTGTTTGAGGCTCGCCCGGCCTGGAGGCTTTTATCCCCAATAGTACTGCGCTCAACAAATGAAACTCGAGAAATAAAATTGGAAAATCTTAGCCGGGGGAAAATCAATACTAGCGCAGGTTATTTTCACTACGAAGGCGCGAAGATTTTCCTTTAGAAGCGTTAATCAGCCTCGTTTGTATTTCCTCTCCTAGAGCTAATACGTTCATGTTTCTATGTTAAATTTCCGTTTTCTTGTTCGCGTTTCATTTGTTTTGTATAGTACTTAGTATATGACGAATAACTACCTCCACCGTCTGAGATGAAGTCGGGGATTGTTGCGTCAGAAGGCCAGGGGCCGGATTTTACGTACAAGCAATAAAAGAAATGAAAGGGAACGCAAAGCGCATGTCTCTAATTAAATGATAAAAAATTGGCTCCAGAGAAGCTCACCTACGGTACTTTGTTGGCATCCGCGGTTTCAGAATAGATTTTTTTTTTCTTTTTTAGTAATTTCGCAAATTTCCGCAGGTTGTTTGAATATTTACGCATGAAAGCCTTTCACAACCTTCAATCATATTATCAAGGACTTCCACAATGTTTTGGATTGTATTTTCTAAGAAACTTAATTAACCACTTTCCCCTCTTTTCTTGCATCGCTCAGCTTTCATTTTTCCTTGAAAAAGCAAGAAATGCAGCTTTAAACATATCCTTTGAACTTTAGCTCTGGGCGATAAGGTTCCAAAGAAAATTGCGTTCGCTAGTATTACTAAGCTTTTCTTTAAACTCTTGAGCCTCATCAAGTGGCCTTGCGACTGTGTTATAACGTTAATGAAGTCTGTGGAAAAGCCGACTTCCGTGTTTTGAGTACCCCGTAATAAAATTATGCAATAAAAATAATAACGCTGAACGCACACACAGTTTTGTTTTTGCTCGTTTTTTTTTTCGAATAAACTAGGAAGTGACGAGGGGCGAGGAGCTGTAAATAATATTAACTTTTTTTCTGTCGCAAAAATTACTTGACTCTAGTTCATCTCGACCGGGCGTGAAAATATAAAATGACGCGCTTGAACGTAGCACGACATTTTTTATGAAGATGTGACTCGTTCACGGTTTCGGTTGTGTAGCCTGTAATGCTGCGTGCTTGCAGGAGGAATACGGTTTCCTGCTGAAGCTTGCTTTTTGGTTGCTCACCATGGATAGAAATCCATGCACTGTGCAAAATTCGTCCTTACCTTTTTCCGATTATGACATGTGTATTTCGAGGAGTCATTAGTAGTTCCCATCATGCCGGTCTGCGTAGTACTGTAGCCGCTCCTTTATGACGTCTTCCGCGTTGCGTTTACTGCTCTCGAAAAAACGTAGGCTCGTTCACACAGTATGTCAAAACCTCTTCGAGGCCTGAGGCCATCAACCTCGAGCTGAGAGGAGATCCATGTTGACAGCCGTCGTGTTAGTTGAATGATGATGATGATGATGATGATGATGATGATGCATTTTTATGGCGCTAGGGCATCTGTGGCCTAAGAGCGCCATGGCACCAAGTATATCCGTCTACACAAGGTGGGGTTAAAGACCCATTTCCCAAGCACTTCACCTCAAATAATCCGAGCACCAGGCCAAGGCATAGCTAGTACTTAATATATCACTAGTAGGTACCCGGTGACATTGGGTATGTAATCACTGGTGGGTAACCGGGGAGATTGAGGATCGAGTCCCACACCTCCCGCATGCAAGGCGAATGCTCAAAACACTAGGCCACCGCTGCGGTGTTACTTGAATGGACACACATGTGAAGCTTAAAATGGTATAGGCGTTTTGGGATGATAAAGCGGTAAATACATTAGTACGGCTGAAAAACAACATACTATGCTCCAAAACTCCCGCCTCTATAGCGAGGTGATAAGTTGAAGCCAAAAACGGCTGATAATCACTCAATTTTGCGGCAACATTGCTAATTTGGCAACACTGTCCTACGTTGCCTGGACGCTAAACAACCGCGGTTGCTATTCTAATTGCGAGACAGGCATGCCCTTATTCTGGTACTTGTCAGACCACTGTAAGTATTCAGATACTCGAAATCGACCTGAATTTCTGTTGCAGCTAACGGAACCTTCGGTAAAAATAAACGAGGCTCCCCACGTGCCAGTGCATTGCAAACATGTATCCAACTGAACTGCTTTGATGGAGGCATGGAGCAATTTATCCAGTCCTACAGTCATTAGTACGAATCAATGTTTCTGCGAAACAAGCTCGCATTATTCGTGTGCCATGCTATTTACATTTATGTAGGACGTCGATGTGAGATGAACTGCTACATAGCTCGTTGTGACGTCATTCCAATAGGGCAAACATAATTTAGCTATACCAGGTGTCCCAGCTAAATGTAACCAAGCTTTTAAAAAACACGGGGTGTCCTAGTCGTCTCAAACCAAATGAGGGTTGTTTAGAGTCGCGTGACCTAGTCTGCAGTATTTTTTTCGTTCTTCAAGGTTGACTAATCAGTTAAGCTTAATTAACAAACTTTTTAATTATTGACTTGAGGAACAAAGTGTCAATGGAAAAGTTGTAGATCGCTTTGAGAAACAGCTTACTGAAACATTTGCAGCAAAGTAATATTTACGTAAAGTAGTTTTTTTACCGGCCTTTAACCATAACCCGCACAATAAGAAAAAGCTTTCACATGACAACTGTGCCACTTCAACGTCCCAAGACGCGCCTCAAAGAATAAAATCCGTTTTTTCTGAAGTCCTCTCCTCGATGAGACTTTGGGTGCACATTGGGGCAGAGGAGTGAGCGAGCAGCTGATCACGTGATAACTTTCTTTTAAGGCCAATAAATGAAGCTACATAAATCGTAACTTGACGGAAACCGCACTACTAGCGGTTTTTCGAGGTGGTCTAATACTTTTGCATTAGACCACCTTCGCCTTAGATCTGGTAGCAAAAATTGATGCGACAGTGGTTTGAGCGGCGACGACACGTGCCCGTCTGAGTTGTGAGTGCAGCGACCGTGAGTCCAGGACATAGCCTAAAGTGCATTTTATATCCACGCTCTTCCCCGGCGCGGGACACGTTCGGAAGGGAGGGGGAGGGGAGGCACAACGGCAGCGACAGCGTCGTTCGCTCTCCTTTGTGTTTCTTCGGCGGTAACTGCGTTGCCGGGCGCACATGTATTTACTGTGCGGCTTTCCGGAAAAGGGCGCGCATTCTAGGCCTCCTCCTAATCCCGGTGCGCGGGTCGCGCGAGGCACTGCGTCATTCACTCGCCGGCTCCTCCTTGGACGTCTCGGGCCCAGCGCACGCCGGAGCGCGTACGGGAGCGCGTCGTCGCTGCGAATCTCCCGTGTGGTTCCCCGGCCGGCAACGACGCCAGAAAAGGCGCCGGCGTGCGACGCGCTCCTAAAGCCCCGTCCGGCCGCTTTTGTTTTCCGCCCTACCCTTTCTTGCTTAACGCGGCCCTCTGTGTTTGGTTGGCTGGGTGTTCACCGTTCTTTATAGAAGCTGCGCTCTCGCGAAAAATTCTGAGATGGAACAACCGGAGCACGCCGCTATTTGTTCCTTGCTGAACTCTCGGAGAGATACTAGGTCACTCGCAGGATATGCCTGCATTCCATCCGCGCCGTTTTCATGCATCAAACAAAAGAAGAACCTTGAGCCAATCCTTTTCAAAACAAAGAAGCACTTCAGAACAAAGAAACACACACCCTTTTTCATATCTTTTTTTTTTTGTTACCGTTGCTTTCTTCACTACTTGCAGCGCGGTTCAACGCAGTCGCGTTTCTCGAATTTTTCTTCTCTTAATTTTCGACACAAAAGACTTAAAATGTGACAGTATGAGTCGTGTTTATAGTTTCTTTTTTCACTTTGTATTATTTGTCTTGTGGTTTGCGTGCGTGTATAGAGGGGAAGTATAATGGCAGCGAGTGCTGAAATAGAACTAAGCAGTTACGGTACGCAAGACGACTCTCCAGGTTTTTCATATGGGCGCGTGAGTGCACCATAATGGAGGAACACGGCGCGGAGTCATCAACACACGGTGAAACATAATAAATGACCTACCACCACCATTCGGCTCGCGTCACCTCGCTGGATGTCCCCCATTTCACTTACTGCGTGGTTGAGAACGTGCTGCAATTTTTTTTTTGGCTGTTCTTCGCAATGATTTTTCGCATTCTTTATTGTTGCAAACAATGGGCACAGAAATGCGTCTAGCGACACCTACTCTTTCTAATGTGTGCCTGCGCTGTTTCGCACAGTCTTCGTGTATTTCAGTACAATTTGTTGTTCCCTGGAGCGCGCAAAACAAGTGTTTAACGTTCTTATTTTTACATCTACGCCTCTTTCGCTGCACTTTACCACGACCGTAGATGCGAAGTTTTCACATCATTTTCTTTCACTTCCTGCGTGTCTTGCAGTATCTTGTACGCGGACATCGTCAACTTCACAAGGCTGTCCGAGCAGCTGTCAGCATCTGACCTCGTGCAGACACTCAACGAGCTCTTCGGCCGCTTCGACCAAATAGCGCAGGTAAGCAACAAAGCATGCACTCATTGCAGCCTCTCGCGAAAAAGTGCACTTAATGGTGCATGCAAAAATCAGTAGCGTAGCAGCAAGCCACTGGCTCAGTGTCGTGTTTCCAGCAACGTCTTGCTGAAGCAAAGTGAGATGTTTCTTTATATAGGGTCCTCTGATCAGTGCCTCGTCGTAGCTTTCTTGTGAGCATAGCAAAAATAAAAAAGATCCTCAGAGGAATTCTTTAGAGGTAAAGCTAAAAGCTATTTGTATATAATTAATGAAATGACGTCGAGCTGGCGGATGCAACCGTAAATTTGTGCATTTGCGAGTGCGTTACACTGCCGAGAGTTGCACGACGGAAGTGTGAAGGTGGCTCTGTTCAGTTTCTTTAAGCCTTCCCACAAGACCGTCTAGCATCGCGAGTGCTATTCCCATCGTCGTGTGTCACGTTACAGAGTCATTTGAAGGCGGGCGTTAAACAATTTTCAAGTGGCGATGGGCTTAACAACGGGAACAATTAACCATCATCAAGCTGTTCTTTGTGAAATGCAACCACTCTTGAGTGCAAAAAAAAAAAACGTTGCTGACTAATCAGTAGATGTTAGTTTTGGCGATTTCATGAACAACACGTAGGAAAACGTCCCAAATGCACACAGTCACTTGTTGCCAGTCTGAACTGTGGTGCTTCATTGAGCTCCTCGTGCGGGCATTTTGGGAACTACTGCTCGAGTGCGTAGAGGGGCATGCAAGGAGCTTTGACGTCCTCTGCTACACTGCGGTCGCGGCCGGAGTGAGCTTGATTTGTGTGTCGTACACCAAACGCCGTCGGATACTTCGTCATTCCGGCCGGAATTAATTGCACAGAGCGGCTGAAGAGCTTCGTCCTTCGCAGGGATAGAATGTTGAGCCGGTTGGCGACACATTATCGAAAAAGTTTAACGCCAAAACACAACACGGACAATGATGCACACAATACGAGTGCTGTCCTTCGGATCATAGCTTTTATATCTTCGGTAATGAGGAGCATAGAGCCCTAGAGCCCTTCTCTCTTATCCTCATAACTTTTCTTGTTGCAGCCGACGAAATGTTTAAGTCGGGTGAAAATTTTCTGCAATGGTAATGTCGAAGTTGTTAGTTTCGACATTGGGCAGAACTTTCGATTGGCTGCTTCAATTCGTAACTGTATACATGTGAGCGCCTATGCCGAGTAGTCCGTAGCAAGTCTTCTTGAAATCAGTAATAAACGCAATATCCAAGGTAAAAACTGGAGGATTGAGTTAGTTAAACTATAGTGTTTAGGAATTCATCTTGCCACAAAAATGGTCGCAGACCGCTAATGAATCTTTGCGCGTATTCGTAAGAAAGAAGAAGCAAAGAACGGGGGGGGGCGTCAAGCGGCACAGATCCCGGCTTACGCCACCGCAAATATTTGGCCACAGCTTCGACATAATACCTGCGCGAGGGGACTTTTTAAACCTCTGGAATACGCATTTGCAGTTCACAATCACTGCGATTATCACAGCGCTTTGAACGAGCGTCACGATGAAATTGTCCCGTCTCCTCTTGGTGCGCCGTCGCGGCGTCGCGATGAGCCATCGGCGCTGCACCGCTCACTCGCAGGTGTCATCCATCGAAAACATGACTGCATAGGAGTTGCGACAGTGTCATCTAATGCGCTGCCTGTTGCCAACAGGCACACAGTGTGTTCCGCTGCTCATCATAACGATCACTACTGTATCAGCATCAGGGGCAGTGTTTTGTAAGTTTTTTTTTCTTTCCTTCCTCTTGCCTCTTTTCCAGTGGTCAGGCTCGGTCTTTATAACGGAGCAGGCAAGTGAAATGGCTTGCCTAATATTAAGTCGGGCGTTATGGGGCTAAGAAAAGAAAGGAGAGATACATCTCACAAAATGCGGCCCCTGGAGAAGTAGTCACGGGCATCCGTCGAAGCTCGTCGACTACAGCAAGACGAAAGAAGTAACTGTTCAGTCCCGCCAAACGCCCTCCTTGCCACTTCCCGAATACCCTCGTCCTACCCAGAAAATGGGCATTATGGAGCACATTTGCGTTTCATGGCAAAAAAAAAACGCTTCATTTCTGCAGCCTGAGTGCTATTGGAAGTCAGAGGATACTCGCTTTGCTCCCATGTACTTGGCTTTTCAAGAACTGTATAACAGCGCAGGTTCTGTGAGCAGCCTTGCAAGTTGGTTTATTTGTCGAGAGAAGACTTCTGCTCCCAGCGGCCGAATGGCTCCAAGAGTCTCGTTTTTTACCATGAGATCATTTGTAATTTTATTTAAATGTGCGTTCTGTCGTGCATGGATTTAAGTAAATAAACGTCGCAAGACTTTTCATGTTTGTGGAGGCGCAAAGGAGAGGTACATACGTAGCAGACAGGAAAGAGAAAATTTTACTCATAAGGAAGAACTATTGAACCAACTCTTGGAACATTTTTTGTGAAGGTTTATTTGAACACTAGGGCTCTAACATTATATTTGGATTAACATTGACCAGCCGAAGTTTTTTTCGGGTCTGACGAAGAAATAGATAAAAACCTGAGGCACTTTCGGCCTCAGTTGCTACCTTAGTGCCGTGAGGCGGATGATGGCCAAGAGCGTTTGGCTTTCTGTGCAGGAACTTTAGAAGCCAGAAATATGTGCAGCGACAACGCTTGACTCGTGGGAAAAGAGGCAACCTACCAACGGTGGAGGTGCGCAGAGTTGTCGCATATATTTTCAATTCCTTGCCCTCTCTCGGTGGCACACTGAAGACCAGCTTCCAACAGCTGCCTTGCCCAAAACAAGCGGAAAGTTTCTGTTACTGCAGTGATGACGTAGAGGTAGTAAAATCGCCTCGCGTGCGAAAGTACCACGGTTCGATTCCCGGGGCGGCGCAATTTTCCGCCGAATAAAAAAAACACTTGTCGATGGAATTGAATAACCAGGCCTGAGGGGCTGCCGAATCCTTGCGACCACAGCCGACAACGCACCCACTCACCAGAACGGGATTTGGCCACACTGGTGCAGTACTTCGACACCACCACTTATATGTACACATCAATTAACCCCTGGTCCACGTACAGTCTCCACCGGCTGCGGAGCACCTAAGCATGGCGGTGGTCAGACCTTCGACGCAGCGGAGGGTACTAAGAATCTTTGGCTGCGCATAGGTCTTCACTGGGAACTGAACCTGGCAATGTATAACGCTATAACCTTATCCAGTAAGGCTAGCCTAGCAGTTCCGTTGCAAGAACTATCGGGTAGTAAATGGGATGTCATAGGCTTAGTGAGGTTAGGAGGAGACATGAAGCATATCCAGTGCTAAGGGGTGGACACGTAGTACTATGCTACCGTTGTTTAGTGGATAAGCGAGAACTAGGAGTGTAATTCCTTATGGTTAAGGTTAAAGCTGGCAACATAGAGGAATTCTGTAGCATTAACTAGAGGGTGGCAGCTATCGTAAATAGGCTTAATAAGAGTTGCAAATTGAAGACAAGCATATGCGCCTACATCCAGTCATGAAGAAATATTCTACTTCTTGTGTTACATTTATGTGACACGTAGAACAAATAGCCAGACAACGTGAAGACGTGACATTTAGTTTATGAATTGGCGTACATTTGTTCCTTCCCTGTTTGTAGTTCCTGAACACACGCGTCGAAGCTGAGCTGCATGCTAAAGCCGGTGTTCGATCGGCGTAATTCTTTTTGCATGTTTTGTCAGGAATTAACAAAGCTTATGTTCTCGACGGACGAAGCAGGAAACAGATCTGCTGTTGCACTCCGTTAGACCAGACTTTAAAAGCTCTTACATAAAAATACAGGTGATTTTTTTTGTAGATGTTTCACGACGTTTCACGTTGTACTCTAAAGACAGCAAATACCTGCATCGAAAAACAAAATGAAACGGCTGCCTCAAAAGATCAATAAACAACGCAATGCGGTTCCCGTTATTAAAACTCCAGTTTCTTCGTATAAACCGTACTTTGACTTAAAGAACAAATAATACTGAATGACTAAAAAATAACAAATAATAAAGCGCGTGTTATTGTTCTGGCACAGCTTTCACGCTAGAAAAAGTGAAATAACTGTGCAAGCCTCAAGTGGCTCAAAATTTCAAGAAGTTCCAAATTTTCAGCAAGTGACAAAAATAACGTATAGCTTTTATTCGTCGCCATAAGTCAGACAACACAACATGCAAACGCAGCTGACAGCATTAATCTCTTGATGCGCGGCTGTTGTAATCTGACCGTCTTCGCTGTTCTTTCTCTTCGTAACCAGTATAAACAAACCGCCGCGCTCTTTAATAACACCCACAGCATTTTCTTAATTAAGGGTGGCTAATTAATCTCTAAAGTATCAATCATAGATGGTATATGCAAGAGTAAGCAACATAATTATGGTTAGTTGAGTCTTGATTTTGCTGGAAGTCTTTATGCTACTGGAAAGATCCGAGTGTAACCTAGTGCTATAGCTGCATAGCCACTTCTTCAGGTACCTGGACAGTCCAGGTTTGGAATCGAATTCATTTGTTTGAAATTGAATTCAGAGGAAAGCGTCGAAGAAAATTGAGCAAGTTCAGTATTTATGCGGGCAGCTGACGGTCGATATAGACGCAGACAACGGCTGTTTGGTCAGGACTTGCCGCTCTCTCATTTTAAAGCCATTCCCTTGAAAATACAGACACACGTCTGTAAGTTTTGTTGAGGTATTTCCTTGCATACGCGGAGAGTAAACTGCAATCGTCCAGTTCATCCGAAGGTTTTCTGTCCTTGACACTGCTTTTCTTCACATATAGGCTTCTCTGAATTGGTTGGTCGACAGGGTCTAACGTCTCAAAGCTACTCAGGCTATGAGGGACGCCTTAGTGGATCCGTTTAATTTCTACCACCTGGGGTTCTTTGACGTGCACCGACATATCGCACAGTACACGGGCCTCTAGAATTTTGCCTGCGTCGAAATGCGACCGCCGCGGCCGGGATCGAACCCACGTCTTTCGGGTCAGCAGCCGAGCACCATAACCACTATGTCACCGCGGCAGCCGCTTCCCTGAATTGCTAGCAGCACTTCCTATCAGACCATCCTCATTTACTGAATGCTACAGATGCCCTTTACAGCAGTAACTCCTGGGCACACGCGGGGCCGCCGCGGTGGCTCAGCGGTTATGGTGCTCGGCTGCTGACCCAAAAGACGCGGGTTCGATCCCGGCCGCGGCGGCTAGAATTTCTTTGGAGGAGAAATTCTAGAGGCCCGTGTACTGTGCGATGTCAGTGCACGTTAAAGAACCCCAGGTGGTCGAAATTTCCGGAGCCCTTCACTACGGCGTCTCTCATAGCCTCAGTCGCTTTGGGACGTTAAACCCCATAAAACCAAACCAATCCTGGGCACACGCATAGGCCGTCTGAACGCAAAACACAAGCGCCCCACCGTGGCAGCGGTGCTAAGCAGGAAAGAGGAAGAAGGCTGCGCGACACTTTTAATGCGAAAGCATTATATGGCGCATCAATCAGAAAAGCCGGAATTCCGTCCAAGAGAAGCGGACCTAAAACCCACGTGACCTCATTCCGTCATCGCCAGTGCCTACATTTTTCAGGAAAGAAATAAAAAAAATTTCTCGTGAAGTGGGTTTCGAACTCAGGCGGGCGCGAACAGTTTAGCTTTTCTGGCCACTTCTTAGATCACTGCGGCATCACTGGATTTTTTTTAAACATAGCATTGATTACACTGAAATTATGTTATATTTACACCAACTATTTACAAAGCTTTTAGGAAACGCCACGAAAGACATCCAAAAAATGCAGAGCAAAAGAGCCCTAGACGGGAGGCAAAGCTGATCGCACCACAAAAAGGAAGTGTCAATGTGGTTTAAAGTTGGCCTTTTCATCAGTCATTTGGCAGAAATGGGATTTGTGGGAACAACTGATTCACAGTGCCGGTCCATCATTCTAGTTTTCCATAAGCTGTGTAGTCCAATCAGAACATATCAAGGGGTTCATCAACATATTTCACTCCGGTGAGGTATCGTATGTTATGCGAAGTCGAATAAATTCGCTTTTTCAAGGTCCTTTGCAAGACATCGCAGAACAGATATGCGCCCTTACAATTGATGAAGCAATTATTAATTGTTTCACGATCAACACAGAAGCGGCAGTTCACAGATGACACCAAAATGCCTTTTTTTTCTGAAGCCAAGTCTTCACGGGCAATGTTTTCGTGTGTAGCTTGTAGAAGAAGGTCTTAGTGCACGGTGAAAGTAACATTTTTCGCACCCGCGTAAGCACATCATGTCCTGGTAATTCAAAGTACATTGAGCGGTAAATAGGAGGAGGGGAAAGCTTCGAAATCAATTCTTTGTGCAAGCGAAACTATGAACTCTATTGAAAAACGAACTGCCAGGAAAGGCTTAGCAAAATATACCTGATGCATAAACCCCGTAAACAAGGAGGTCAGAGAAGTTAGAGGATACAATCCGTGGGGGCAAAGCATTAAATAAACTTATCTGCAAAAACGCTCGAAGTATCAGGTGGGAAGTGGCGCGAAAAACAAAGCAGGCAACAATCTGCCGCACATAAAGATAGACTAAACCTAGTCCACCCGCGCTGACAGGCTGGAAAAGATGATCACATCGCATGGGTTCCATGAAACAACCCCAAATAAAAGTTTGAAAGCCCTGTGGAAGCGATCAATAGAAATCGTGGCGCAGTGAATAGTCTGCAAAACATAATAAATTTTTGTCGCTAGATACAAGTTACAGACGGTAACCATGCCGAATGTTGACAGACCATGTGAGACAAATGTCTGAACATAGCGCTGTGCAGCCGATACGCGATCTTTCTAGTAGTTTTCACTGTGCCTGTACGCGCTTAATGTTACGCCAAGGTACTTGGGCGGTAAACATGTCCATGCCACGCCAGCATATACAGCTGGTGTAGATCTCCACAGTACAAACCACAGACCTCAACTCTTGGAACGGTTCATCTAAACACCCGAAACTTAGCCAAACTGCTGAGTTAAGCGAACAACTTCACCCACGCTAGGCTTGTCTGCGCAGTAAAACGCCAGATCATCTGCATAAGCTAATACTGTGAGATCACTATTTAGGATATGGAAATCTCGAATGGCACTACTCTGCAGAATGCTCATACATAGCGGCTCTAAGTAGAGTGCAAACAGAAGTGGCGATAGTGGACATACCTGTTTGATAGACGAAAAGATGGACACGGGTTGTGAAAGAGAACCATTCACACTCAAGCGGGTGGAGTAATTAATGTAACATAGACGTATTCTTTCATAGACAACTGAATCAACATTAGCGTGTTGTACATGTGAGAACATCACCGCAGCACAACACCCCGTATGCATGCTTTCGCATTCACAGCACGTAAGTAGTCTTTAAGTGCCTTTCGTAAATTTTTATCCCTTCAAGATGCCTTCCGCAATGTCTTCTACAGGTGCGTGGGAAACCCGCTTGCCTTTAATCTTGCAGTCTGCTATCCCAGCCTCTGTGTTCGCGCGTCTTTTTGCTGGCCTGCTTAATCTAAAGTGGGTGGCCACTCTCTTCACAATCTTTGAATTGTTTCAATCGTACCTGATGAGTCTTTTCTCGCTCCTCGTCTGATACATGCAGTAGGTGTTATGTTATTTCTTGAATGCCTTTAGTTTCACATACGTCGAACAACCTGCGTGCTCCGGCATTTCACAGCGGCGACCATATACCACCGCGCATGCTCCCATCAGCTCGCAGATGGTCTAGGTAGCTGGCGCACGCGCACACCGAAGCTCATCCGGAGCACGTCGCTCGACAGTTCTAGACAGTCGTTGTGCGCTCTGTGCTATTGTAGACGTATATTGAACCGGCCGAATGCCAGCTACGCATGCGCGCTGGATAGGTGTTTACGAACACCTGCCACTGCGCACACGCAGCTAGTGCACGGCTTTTCAGAGTACGTCTACGCGAGTGTGCCTCCGGTTCACTTTACTGTTTCATTTACATACAATTTCTACGAGAAACGATGACCTGAACAACGCAGATATTCGTTACATGGCTAGCATTTTCTCACGGACATGGATAAAGTACGATGAGAATGACAAGCCTTCATCAGCCGAGGTAATAAGGAGCTGTCAACTATTTGACGACAATTAAGCTGGCTGGTACATACGTTCGATTTACACCACCGCGAACACCATTCCACTGGTTATTCAGGCAGACAGCATTTTGGCTGGCTATGGCTCTTTAACGTGTTGCCGATCATGTTTCCGCCTGCGCTATTTGTCCTCGACCTAATTCGTAATTCAGGAGCCTTAGGTATAATGTATACGCATTGTCTGATGAACTAAAACCTTAGAGTAAACACACGCATGCACTTGAGCAAGGTGAGGGATTTGTCTTCGGAGCCTTCTGTATATCCATTTCTCTCCACTGAAAAAAAAAAAAAAAATTTCAACAAGTCTACTTCGTCCAATATCCCTTTATGTGCTGCAGTTGTTTTAAAAAATATAATTTTACACATAGGAGTTATCTCGATGAATTGGTCAGTGCCATGCATACGGCGACCGACAAGAATATTGCGCGAAAAAAAATTCATCTGACCAAATATTAAGGGCATATTTCCTCACCTTACACGTTCTACGTGCTATAAACGTGTCCAATTCTTGCTTTGTCTGCTTTTAAAAAAATTGCGCTAATATATTAACAAGGCAAAAAACTGTCCATTTGAGTTTTGCTTCTAGCGTCTCAATTTATAACGCATGCAGATTTGGGAGGATTCAGCAAAGGAAACATTTCTGGAACAAAGCAAAAGCCTGTTCTTGCGCCTCAAAACCTGTGTAATAGTTAACGACTGTTTATGTTTTCGAGATTAAAAGCAAGCGTGAATTTCGCAGGTGCAGTAGGTCATGCTCCTACAAGCCTTACTTTGGGGGCACTGCAAGCATGACTCTATTGCCGTGATGAACGAAGGTCATAATTCGTTATATCGCGATAAGACACAGGCGTGGGGACGACACAGCAAGCTTCTACAGCAGACGAATCGGGCTGAAAACATCCTCTCCATTTATTCGATATTAGAAGTTGTTCCATTGAGTGTCATTCAAGAAAATAGAGCATCAGTACAAACTCGTGAGTGAATTAACGCATGTTTATTGTCTCGATTGGCTATTAGTTCTAAAGGGAAATAAGGGAAAGTACAAATTAGAACAAATATCTGCGTGTCGTGTGCGGCGCAATGCGAAATTTGCGGCTGGTATGGCTTTTAACGGCGTGACATCTGCGACAGCTTCGACGTGCCTACCTCCGCCCCTTCAGTGCACCCGCTGCAGTCAAAAATCAGGGTCAGAATATCAATGATAAAAAAAAAAAACAAACTCGTCGGTACAACCGTTAACGACATGCTTGCCGGGATAGTTAAGTGATCGTGAAGCACAGTCTACAACTGTACAGAAATACAGCAAAATTCCTTGGGCATGAAAAAACCTATGAAATCTCTAAAAGAACAAAACTGGTTTGGTTTGGTTTATGGGGTTTAACGTCCCAAAGCGACTAAGGCTATGACAGACGCCGTAGTGAAGGGCTCCGGAAATTTCGACCACCTGGGGTTCTTTTACGTGCACTGACATCGCACAGTACACGGGCCTCTAGAATTTCTCCTCCAAAGAAATTCAACCGCCGCGGCCGGGATCGAACCCGCGTCTTTCGGTTCAGCAGCCGAGCACCATAGCCACTGAGCCACCGCGGCGGCAAAAGAACAAAACTATACAATCACTAGAAATCATTAGGATTAAATTTTTCATAATGCTTTCACAATCAAGCACAAACACTGAAGCAAGAGAAAAACAAAAGTGCACTTGGTTAGAGCGCTCGGCTATTGAGCTGGAGTTCCCGGGTTCAAACCCAGCCGTGGCTGCCGCATTTGTATGGAGGCAAAACGCAAAGGAGCCCATGTGCTGTGCGATGTCAGTGCGCGTTAATGATCCCCTGGTGGTCGAAATTATTCCAGAGCCCTCCACTGCTGCACCTCTTTCTTCTTTCACTTTCACCTTCCTCCCTTCCCTTACGGTGCGGTTCGGGTGTCCACCGAGATGTGAGACAATTACTCTGCCATTTGCTTGCACGAAAAAAAAAAAAACATTTGGAATTTTTTGCTTACTGCTGTTAAAGTGATGCTCATTTTATTCACTGTAAACAGCGAGCAACTCCTTAGTGATGATGCCTCTCAACCTTCCTTAAGGGTTCACTATAGGAGCCTCGCGGTGGTATCTGCGGGCAAAATTGTCAACACACGCGGTGCATTTCGTCGCCTGGCATTGCCGACAAAATACTCGCTCTTTATTCGTGCATCGGGCGTTTTCTGCCACGGTTTGCCGTCTATCCTGCCCAGTGAGCCAACAACATGTTACTTTACATAAGCTACGGCAGTCAAAACAGCATTGCGTTAAGCAAATTAAAGCGTGTACTGCAAAACAAGGAAGTAATGAGCCGTAAGTGGATTTTCCGTCCTCATCCGACTGCCTGAATCCACCTCTGCAGCCGCTCTTTTTCGCGCGCCCACGATAGTAACAAGTAGAAAGCACTCTTGTCGTGGCCCCCTTCAATGTGGCACTGGCAAACGCCGCGATATGCCGTCGGTTTGGGCGTTTCTATCGGTCGGCCTTCCGCCCATCTAGCGGACTAGCAATCTTCATCCCATACTGTAAGTGTGGCGACGATAGTGGTCGGGGGTAGTGATAGTCACATTTCTCTGGAACATTCCATACTGGCCCAGGGGCATATTTTTTTAGTAAAAGGACGGAGTTTTTGAATGCTAATATAACACATTTTCAGTTTAAGACAACTCGACATTCAGCTGGTAATATAGTAGCAATGACCTTGTGTTGAATAAAAATACTGTTCACTATAAGTTTGCGGGATGTTTTCAACCGCAGGCTTTTTATAGTTTGCCATGCGAAGGGTCGCGCTCAGCGTCGTCGGAAAATCACTTAGCAAATCATGAATAGGTGTTGAAAGCAGACGGAGTAATGGTACGGCGGACGTCATTATGTTTAGCACAAGGCTTCACTCCTTTAACGGGTTAATTTCTTCATTATTTTTAGTCGATTTAGTTAAACATCTAGTCTTTCCTCTTTTTTTCACCCTCTCTTTGTCTCTTTCCCAAGAGTGACTGAATTTCTGAGACAGTGGCCTCAGAACCTTAATTTAAAAGTCGAACTCTATTGTGTGTCTTCAATACGCTGCTAAAAAATCCTTATTTGAAAGAAGCGAGAAGGCATATCCATTGTGAGTCTGACACATATCTGCAATCTATGCTCATATATTTTGCCATGTGGGCCCAGGAAGCAGTTGCTTCTGGCAGAACGTAGTACGTCCAATGTGTCTATTGTTGAACATAGACAATAGGTACCACTGTTACTTTTATATTTCTCAAATGTAGCATAAAGCCGTGCATCGCGTGTTGTAAGGTTATTTTGTGATTAGCTATCACTGCATTTCATTTCATTTCATTTCATTTATTTTACCCTCAGGGCTTTCAGTTCCACTAACTTCTGCTGCCTATAATTGTACTGCTAAAGAAAAAGCTTTTTGCCGAACTGCATAATGGCCTCTAACCAGTAAATAAAAAGTCATTATGTCCGACATTATGGCAGGTGTGATGATAGAATTGGAGGCTGAACCGACGATGTGAACCAGTTATTTCAAAGAATTTGTATTAAGAGGAAAATATGATGTGAATAGTTCAGTTCAATAATACTGACGCGACGCAGGGTTGCACAGTGTTATCGGCCGACCGCTGACCGAAACATGAAAACGACCGACAACTGGGAAACGTTATGATTGTGATGGAAAGGTTTTATTTTACATTGATTAATAATGCATGGCACTGCCACCCGTTGAGAAATTAAGTTCATTTCGGCGCAGGGAATTATGTGAAACGAAATGAAGCGATGTGCCGCAGTGGAAACCCGATGCTAATTGTATATCCCACCACTCTAAACTCGTATCACTACACGTAACCTAATAGCCGTTAAATGCACCGCGATTTTTTTTTTTCTTACAAAAGGTGCTTTTATACAAGGTCTGTTCTGAAAGTAGTAGGACTGGTTTTTTCCTGGGCGAACGGGCGGACGAGAGGTGGTCTGCGCGTGCAGGATCGTTGAAGGGGGATATTGGGAATGCTGGGGAAAATCGGCAGTCGGCTCTCGGCCGTTGAAGAGAGGAGGTCGCTTGTACTGTGAACCCCTGTCGAAACGTCTCGTCACGCAGAATCATCGAGCGTTTACTGGATCAGCGATACGCGATCAAATTTTGAGTAAATCTTGGTAAAACGGGCAAAGAGACTCACAACATGATTAAGGAGGCCTACGGTGACGCTTCCATGGGTAGATCAGGTGTTTTTTGAGTGGCACAAGCTGTTCCGAGAAGGTAAGGAAACAGTGGAAGAAGACGACTGCTCCAGACGCCCTTCGACCAGCAAGACCAACGAAAATGTGTAGCGAGTGAAACATTTACTTAACAGTGATCGTAGAATGAGTATCAG
Organism: Amblyomma mixtum; assembly: GCF_055824585.1. Lineage (NCBI taxonomy): Eukaryota > Metazoa > Arthropoda > Arachnida > Ixodida > Ixodidae > Amblyomma > Amblyomma mixtum. Next base: position 170,882,167 of record NC_143014.1, read on the forward strand.
AATGATTTCTGATGACTTCAGCATTCCTCAAACCCAAGTTTTTGGGATCGTGACAGAAAACTTATCCATGAGGAAAGCGTGCGCGAAGTTGGTGCCGGGAGTGTTGTCAGAGGAGGAAAAGGCCAACCGGTAGGGTCTTCTTCATCATGTGAATGAGGACCCCGATTTTTTGCCCAGCACAAGGCGGCAACGCTGCCTCTGCACCCCTACAGTCTCGACTTGGCCCCGCCAGACTTTTTTCTATTCCCGAGAATAAAATCGACGCTCAAGGGGAAACATCATGGATCGGTAGAGGTGGTTCAACAGGCCGTGACGAGGAAGCTAAACAGCATTCCGGTCCAGGCGTTCCTGGAGGCGTACGAAAACTGGAAAACTCATTAGCAGCAGCGTGTAGGTGCGGAAGGGTGCTACCTTGAAAAATTGTAATCGTTTGTACTATTCTCTTGAATAAATTTTGTTTTAAAAAATGAGTCATACTACTTTCAGAACAGACCATGTATTTTGTTAACGTCTCTCTCCTTCAGGGTTTTAAAACTAATGAAAGCCACATTGCAGTGAGCTGTTTTGAGATATATTTAGTAAAAAGAGATTAAGCTCCCTGTGGAATTCGGGGCATATAGAAAGTACTATCACCGTCAGCAGAAGATTAAAGTTTGAATTTTAAACTCTCACGCTATGAATAAAACAAACAACATAGTTTCTGGAACTGTTTTTGTAGTGAGGGAAACAACGAATCATATAGCACATTGGCATATCACGCCCAACGAAACAAATAAGACAACGCTTTGCGTCAACGAAGGCTACGAAGGTATGAATAATAACTTTACCGATATTGAAAGCCCTTGTAAGCTTTTCGTATTGTTGGTTCCAAACTAGCTCGTGACTGTTTAAAAGTAAAATGCGCTAAACACTCAGCACGCGCAGCCTCACAAAGGCTGCACTAAACGAACATCAGCGTGATGACTTATTAACGCTCTTAATTAATTGCTTCACAAAAATAGCTGCCTCGGCGCACAATATGCTCCAACATAAATCGCACGAGTGATAAGTACCGAACCAGCAAAAAAAAATTGTTTTTACAGTTGCTACTCCCACTAAGAGCGTTTTTATTTTGCTCATTTGCGCAGTTTGCAAGCTATGCTTAAAAACAACCCTGAACAGTAATCTGACGCTCCGATTTCTAACCTGCTCCGCGTCGCCGCAGTGGTACAGTGGATACGGTGCTCGGCTGCTGACCCGAAAGACACGGGCTCGATCCCGGCCGCGGCGGTCGAATTTCGATGGAGGCGAAATTCTAGAGGCCCGTGTACTGTGCGATGTCAGTGATGTCAGAACCGCAGGTAGTCGAAATTTCTGTAGCCCTTGACTACGACGTCCCTCATGACCTGAGTTACTTTGGGCCGTTTAAACCCCCATAAACCAAACCAAACTACTCCATTACGCAAACATTTGTATGGCGAACGCAATTTAACTGTGTTACTCTGCGATGCGGGTGAACTACTTTGTTCTACAGTTTTTTCCATGTTAACTGAAGAACCCGACATGTAGCGCTGCAACTTTTGTAACGTACAAGAAGCGTAACTTTTATTTAGTAATTTCCGACCGAACATTCAACATTCTATCTTCATCGCACAGCCAAATGAACGGAACCTTTAAAACTAACTTCATCACGTGGCAGCGACGGCACTAATCCGAGAACTGTAAATACAATGTTAACATTATTGTAAGCGCTCGTCTTCTGTGCACATTTCAGCACTCTCTTTTGACTGACGGAAAAAAATGGCGGAAAAAATTTCAACATTTTAATGCCGAAAAAAAAACTGTTCAGATAGATACGATGGTGTACCTGTGTCATGATCATATCCATCACTATAGCGTTCCATTCAAAACAATGGAGCGTGTAATTTCCTCACAAGCCGTAAAATTTTTACAGCCAGTTGAGTTTGTGTTTTTGTACTAACCAAAACAGTTATCCAAATGAGTTGGGCTGAATTGCCCTTACATCTCAGATTGCTGATGGCTGAAGCAGTGATATTAATGTACCCTTGGGCGGAACATTCCTAAGCTTTGAGAAAGTCATCGAAAAGGTCGCTCACAAAAAGCTGTTAGGTTCTTATGTTCAAGCCCCAGATTCTACGTTCTCGATTAATATATACTGTCTTTCTAGCCGTCAGAAGCTTCAACGGTCTACTAATCAGTCGTGTTTTATACCCCCTGTAGCCTCAAGCAGCGTGCTGTTTAGGACGTTTCCTGTTTTCACCTTATAAAAAACATCCCCTGTGCCCCTTGGTTTCTGCGGCTGTTGGCTTCTTTCATATTTATAACGAGCCCCTCATTCCCTTCCCTTGTTTGCTTAATTGCTTAGCGAGGGCCTCGGTTCTGGCAGCCTTGACGCCATAGGAAGCATAAGAGGGTTCTCACGCAGCTTTCACCCTCTCCGTTCGATGACGTTCTACGTCACACCTGCGGTAACTCAGGACGTTCTACGTCCGCCGCTTATGAACGTGGGTGGCGCTGATGAACACTCTCAAAGTTAGGTTACTTGTAAACATAAATACCCCCGAAAGCAGAAGATTTGACAGCCGTCGCCGTAGCTCAGAGGTAGAGCACCGGACGCGTAATTCGGAGGTCGTGGGTTCGGATCCCACCGGCGGCAGTGGTTGTTTTTTCTTCTGCTTTTCTAATCAATTAGCTTTAAGCGATAGCATATTCAGTAATATTCTAAATTGACCAACACCACAAAATAAATAAATTTAAAAAAAAAAAAAAAACATCCCCTGTGCCCCTTGGTTTCTGCGGCTGTTGGCTTCTTTCATATTTATAACGAGCCCCTCATTCCCTTCCCTTGTTTGCTTAATTGCTTAGCGAGGGCCTCGGTTCTGGCAGCCTTGACGCCATAGGAAGCATAAGAGGGTTCTCACGCAGCTTTCACCCTCTCCGTTCGATGACGTTCTACGTCACACCTGCGGTAACTCAGGACGTTCTACGTCCGCCGCTTATGAACGTGGGTGGCGCTGATGAACACTCTCAAAGTTAGGTTACTTGTAAACATAAATACCCCCGAAAGCAGAAGATTTGACAGCCGTCGCCGTAGCTCAGAGGTAGAGCACCGGACGCGTAATTCGGAGGTCGTGGGTTCGGATCCCACCGGCGGCAGTGGTTGTTTTTTCTTCTGCTTTTCTAATCAATTAGCTTTAAGCGATAGCATATTCAGTAATATTCTAAATTGACCAACACCACAAAATAAATAAATTTAAAAAAAAAAAAAAAAAAACATCCCCTGTGCCCCTTGGTTTCTGCGGCTGTTGGCTTCTTTCATATTTATAACGAGCCCCTCATTCCCTTCCCTTGTTTGCTTAATTGCTTAGCGAGGGCCTCGGTTCTGGCAGCCTTGACGCCATAGGAAGCATAAGAGGGTTCTCACGCAGCTTTCACCCTCTCCGTTCGATGACGTTCTACGTCACACCTGCGGTAACTCAGGACGTTCTACGTCCGCCGCTTATGAACGTGGGTGGCGCTGATGAACACTCTCAAAGTTAGGTTACTTGTAAACATAAATACCCCCGAAAGCAGAAGATTTGACAGCCGTCGCCGTAGCTCAGAGGTAGAGCACCGGACGCGTAATTCGGAGGTCGTGGGTTCGGATCCCACCGGCGGCAGTGGTTGTTTTTTCTTCTGCTTTTCTAATCAATTAGCTTTAAGCGATAGCATATTCAGTAATATTCTAAATTGACCAACACCACAAAATAAATAAATTTAAAAAAAAAAAAAAAAACATCCCCTGTGCCCCTTGGTTTCTGCGGCTGTTGGCTTCTTTCATATTTATAACGAGCCCCTCATTCCCTTCCCTTGTTTGCTTAATTGCTTAGCGAGGGCCTCGGTTCTGGCAGCCTTGACGCCATAGGAAGCATAAGAGGGTTCTCACGCAGCTTTCACCCTCTCCGTTCGATGACGTTCTACGTCACACCTGCGGTAACTCAGGACGTTCTACGTCCGCCGCTTATGAACGTGGGTGGCGCTGATGAACACTCTCAAAGTTAGGTTACTTGTAAACATAAATACCCCCGAAAGCAGAAGATTTGACAGCCGTCGCCGTAGCTCAGAGGTAGAGCACCGGACGCGTAATTCGGAGGTCGTGGGTTCGGATCCCACCGGCGGCAGTGGTTGTTTTTTCTTCTGCTTTTCTAATCAATTAGCTTTAAGCGATAGCATATTCAGTAATATTCTAAATTGACCAACACCACAAAATAAATAAATTTAAAAAAAAAAAAAAAAAACATCCCCTGTGCCCCTTGGTTTCTGCGGCTGTTGGCTTCTTTCATATTTATAACGAGCCCCTCATTCCCTTCCCTTGTTTGCTTAATTGCTTAGCGAGGGCCTCGGTTCTGGCAGCCTTGACGCCATAGGAAGCATAAGAGGGTTCTCACGCAGCTTTCACCCTCTCCGTTCGATGACGTTCTACGTCACACCTGCGGTAACTCAGGACGTTCTACGTCCGCCGCTTATGAACGTGGGTGGCGCTGATGAACACTCTCAAAGTTAGGTTACTTGTAAACATAAATACCCCCGAAAGCAGAAGATTTGACAGCCGTCGCCGTAGCTCAGAGGTAGAGCACCGGACGCGTAATTCGGAGGTCGTGGGTTCGGATCCCACCGGCGGCAGTGGTTGTTTTTTCTTCTGCTTTTCTAATCAATTAGCTTTAAGCGATAGCATATTCAGTAATATTCTAAATTGACCAACACCACAAAATAAATAAATTTAAAAAAAAAAAAAAAAAAAAACATCCCCTGTGCCCCTTGGTTTCTGCGGCTGTTGGCTTCTTTCATATTTATAACGAGCCCCTCATTCCCTTCCCTTGTTTGCTTAATTGCTTAGCGAGGGCCTCGGTTCTGGCAGCCTTGACGCCATAGGAAGCATAAGAGGGTTCTCACGCAGCTTTCACCCTCTCCGTTCGATGACGTTCTACGTCACACCTGCGGTAACTCAGGACGTTCTACGTCCGCCGCTTATGAACGTGGGTGGCGCTGATGAACACTCTCAAAGTTAGGTTACTTGTAAACATAAATACCCCCGAAAGCAGAAGATTTGACAGCCGTCGCCGTAGCTCAGAGGTAGAGCACCGGACGCGTAATTCGGAGGTCGTGGGTTCGGATCCCACCGGCGGCAGTGGTTGTTTTTTCTTCTGCTTTTCTAATCAATTAGCTTTAAGCGATAGCATATTCAGTAATATTCTAAATTGACCAACACCACAAAATAAATAAATTTAAAAAAAAAAAAAAAACATCCCCTGTGCCCCTTGGTTTCTGCGGCTGTTGGCTTCTTTCATATTTATAACGAGCCCCTCATTCCCTTCCCTTGTTTGCTTCATCTCCTAAGTAGTCTGTCGCTGAATGCTAGGTTGCTACCCGGAGACTGCATATCCTCCGAGGTATATGACTAACGCCACTAGTTCTTATTGTTGTGAATATCTCTTTATGCTTGCTGAACAATTTGGCACCATATGGCTGATGTACAGGATATCCAAGTGATAGCAAAACATCATTGATTTCACTTCTAAATCTACAGGCATTTTCCGCATCAACCTACACTATATTCGGTTTAGTAATGATCACTCTCTGCTCATACAAATATTTGCCATTAATTGACCATCCTAGAACATTAATGCGACCAGCGATCCTAACCTTGTACTTATTTATCTAAGGCTTGCGATTTCTCCGGCTTTTGTATGACTGCTCGGCTGTTTAATTCTAGGCCGTCTGAATTTCGGTTATGCCTGCACAATTTGGCACCCCCGTTTAACAATCATTTCTAAAAATAATTCTAACCCGTTCTAGAAATATTGCAGCAACGTCTCTATTTCGCATCTCGCCAAAGCAGGGGGGGGGGGGGGGGGGGGGGCTTTTAATTAAATTAGAAAAATGAATAAAACATGACAGCAATTGTAGGAGCAACAAAACAAAGCTTCAAGCTCCACAGAATATTTCGATTCAAATACATTGGAAGGAAGGAAGTTCCACTCACGACAGTCTTCGGTGAAAAAAGTCGGCTGGGGCACCTAAGTCTACTTACATGTGAAAGAACGTAAGATCACATGCTCACTTGGTGAACGCAGTCGCCGCGCGCTGAGAAGTGGTGTAACTAAATGCCACGCAGCTGGAAATTCTACCTCTGCATGGCTCTACGTAGCCGCCATCGCGACGCCGCTGCACCCATTCTGGTCTGCGCGCTAAGTCCGTGAAGGCAGTCGCCGCAGTACCGCGGCCCGCGCTCCGCCTTAAGGGTATGACGCGATAGCTAATGGGTTAATGCCCATATACGCCTAAATGGTCATTCTCGACTTTGCAATGATAGATCCCAGGTCTGGTAATCCTCATGCCACTCCTGGCGCAGAGGTGCAGCGGTTAAGCGGTGCACCACTTCTCTGACATGACAGGTGCTGCCACCGGTGAGACTTGTACGATCCAAGTTGTCCCGAGCAGCCTCGCGCGACTAATCATTTATTTAACCGCCACCTGCCAGGCTGAACGACGACGCCATCTTTTATGGGTACCATCAAGTGTCGCCCCCCCCCCTACACACACACACGCACGCACGCACGCACGCACGCACGCACGCACGGGTTTTCGCTCATGGGGCAAGTAAGGCCTTGAAAAGTGTACTTGAACTCATTTGCTCTTGCTAAAGCTGGGGCTAACGAGTGCTATTTACATGTCGCGTTCTGATACTTGTGAGTTTCATAGCATTCAATAGACTTTTTTAAGATGTCCAGAAATCTACCAAATGTCTACCAGCAGCATCGACTTGACATTTGTCACAAGTTCATTCGCCCACAACTTTGGCTGGTGCACTGATTTGGAGACACGCGGAAGCGACCATTACCCAATCCTCATATCGGCTTTCCATGCGCAGAGGAACCCAAAGAAATTCCTTACAAAATCTACAGACTGGGACGCATACAAGGGCGCTGTAAGCAGAGGAATTACTGCGGCAACTCGCAATGAGGAATTAGCATCAACAATAGCGTATTGCCTGAGAGCGAGTACACAAATTACAACTAAAAATGATAGCCTACCTTCAAATGATGACACATTTCAAAGGCTCTGCGCTATACGCCGGCGAGCTGAAAGGAAAGCTCTGCGCACAAAAAGCCTCGATGACCTACGTGCATGCCGAAGGGCACAACGTCACATTCGACGCTATATGGATAAACTCAGTCGGCAAAAGTGGCGTGACTTTTGTTCTACGCTGGATGTGCGCCAACCAGTAACCAATATTTGGCGGATAGTTAGAGGTATGCGCACGCCACCTCAACAACTCCACCCCTTCGCTGCACTCTCCCTTCACGAACAAAAATCTATAAAAGAAGTCTCAGAAGAATACTGCAGGCTACTGTCGACAGGGTCAGGGCATTCGACACTCTCCGCAAATGGTCAATCAGGCATCCCAAAGGCGGCAGTGCCAGCGTTAGACCTGCCTTTCACAATGGAAGAACTATCCACAGCTATCGCGGAGACAAATAGACACACGTCTCCGGGTCATGATGAAGTGACCTATGAAGCCATTGCAAAGCTACCCCACACCTCCCGTCTTCAACTCCTGGAGTATTACAATTCTTCCTGGATGACTGGTGAGGTCCCCACGGAATGGAAGCTGGCGAAAATTGTGCCTGTTTTGAAACCCTGTAAGCAGCCAACAAGCTACGCATCATTCCGGCCCATTGCCCTACTGAGCTGCGTAGGTAAGCTCATGGAGCGCATGATCTGCAAACGCATAACTTGGTTCCTAGAAAGCCGAAATGAGTTCCCCCAAGAAATGAACGGGTTCCGTCAAAACAGGTCTGCGACTGACAATATCATCTCCCTCGTCTCATCAATTGAGGAGTACCTTCATGCTGGGTACATCCCGACAGCCGTTTTCGTAGACATCAAGGGCGCCTTTGACTCTGTCTTTCACCATGCAATACTCGCCGCCTTTGCCAGTCTTGGCCTTGGAGGAAAGCTATACAAATGGATTGGGCATTATTTGAAAGAACGGCAAATTTTTATGACCACTCCAAACGGTCCAACACGCTTTCACGCAGTAGAGAGGGGCGTACCACAGGGAGCGGTGCTCAGCCCTCTCCTGTTCAATATTGCCCTTATACACATAAGAAGAAACCTTCCGCGAGGGGTCCGTATAACAATTTATGCTGATGATATCTGCATCTGGACCGCATCACGTTCGCGCTATATCACCCAACAACGTCTACAGAGAGCGCTATTGCACATTTCGATGTACCTGGCTTCCAGAGGTCTTCGTCTCTCGCCAGAAAAGAGTGTTGCAATGGCGTTTACAAGAAAAACGATGACCCGATATCCGCTGCTCCTAGGCGGACGATCGCTACCATATGTACAATCTCAGCGATTCCTGGGTGTTGTAATCGACTATAATCTGTCATGGACACCTCAGATCAAAAAACTCCGCGAGAGGATCACTGCAGCATCGCAAGTGTTTAGGTTCATGGCGGGAACAAGGTGGGGTAGCAACTGCCGATCAATGCTTCTGCTTGAAAAAGCCTACGTTGAAGGAACCTTGCGCTACTGTCTACCAGTGTTTCAAAGATTATCTACATCAAGCAATAAGTCTCTCGTTGCCGCACGGAACAACTTGGCCTCCCAACTTGGCCTCTTGGCCTCCCAAAGGGTTCCTCTGCATCAGGAACAGTAGCGGAGGCAGGATGTCTCCCACTAGAGGTGATTGCCGCCCAGGAAACTATGCGTAGCCATCTCCGCCATGTTCTTCAAGGGAAGAAGCACTTCCTGCACCGTGTCCACCTAACTCACAGCAACTCTAGCTTTGGCCAGGCAGTGCAGCTCCTACCCATCCCTACTATTAATCAGCCACAGAAACTACTACCTCTGACCTTTCCTCCATGGACACTCTCTCCTCTAAAGGTGAAGAAGTTTGTTCCAGGTGTGAATGCAAAGAGCCGCATGCCACAGGCAGCTCTTCTGCAAACTACTCTCGCCTACTTAACGGAGGAATATAGGCAGCACACCCATATCTTCACCGATGGTTCAACTACTAAAGAAACCTCTTCATGTGGCCTTTATGTGCCCTCAATAGGCCATGCCCTTTCTTACCGGCTGCAGCGGAGGACATCCTCTACGACAGCTGAGCTTCACGGCATTAAGGAAGTTGTTTCTTACATCCTGCGCCGAACCGCCGACCGTTGGGTTATCTTCACCGATTCGAAAGCATCTCTTCAGATCCTGGCCAACCTGCTGAAGAAAACGAATCACCAGCCAGTTTCCCTGGGCATCGGATATCTACATCATATAGCTATTGCCGCAGGCCACTGCATAACATTTTAGTGGGTACCTGCTCACTGTGGCATTCAGGCTAATGAAAAAGCAGATGAAGCGGCCCGTAAGGGCCACCAACATCGGAGATACATTAGAACTTTTTTTACGAAATCTGATGCGTCCCAGGTGGCCAAACGTTTTGCTTCCGAAGAAATGTATCGGCTTTGGAGTTTGCCGACATATCAGTACCAATTTCTTCACTCAATCGACCCACATCTTAGATCAAGACTCTCACCCAGAATTCCTCGACATCTGGAAACACTTTATCATCGACTTCGTCTTAATGCTGCTTATACAAACGGCTTACGATACCGTTTTAGACAAATGGACAGTCCGCACTGTGACAACTGTGCCGCGATAGAAACTGTGGAGCATATCTTGCTTGAGTGCCCTGCATATGCCAACGAGCGTGCGTACTATGAACATTGCATGCAGAAGCTCTGCTCAGTGCCCCTTACAATGGGCAAAGTTTTAGGTCCCTTAGCCTGCCTTAGGCAACAGAGACTTGCAATGACTTTTCTATTCACATATTTAAAAGACATTGGACATCTTGATAAGCTTTAAACTCACTTGCACGTCACCTTCATGCATTCTTCATGCAGTGAACTTCGTCAGCCCATTTGACGGACTATGCACTCCATCACTCCATAGGTTACATCAATTCTCGCCATTGCATCCTTAGTACCCATTTCATGGCCGCATTTTATCTTCGTTTTTTTTTACCTCTTCCACTCTGCTCTCCTTCTGTCTTTATCTCCCAAATTCCCCTCCCTACGCAGAGTAGCATGCCAGCGATTTTTAAGCGCCGGCTAAATTCTCTGCTCTTCATTAAAGAGTCTCTCTCTCTCTCCAGAAATCTAACTGTGAATCAGTTAGACAGCTTACTTTCCTCCGCAATTTTAAAATTTGTACCTGTAGTCAGTGAATCAATCCTTCTATATTTACTATATTGACAGTACGAATACCTGCCTTGTTCTGAACGCTGTCCAGTTGAACGATATCTTAATACACGGATCCCACACCGTTAAACCATGTTCAAGTGTAGACCTTACGCAAGAATTGCGCGCAGTGGTCGTGCTACTGGTGGAAGCATTTCTAAGTTTTCTTAAAATCCACAAGTTATTTAATTTCGAAGTACAAGCTGAGAGATAAGTGAGGATCAAAAAAGTTTGTTAATGAGGATTGCTCCGAGGAACCTATAGCTCTCAACCTCTTAATTAGGGCATTCATGAAATATATCATTATGTAGTCGAGGCAATGTTTTCCTTGTGCTAGGCAGCAGTGCAGTTTTATCTTAGTCTGCCTCCATACCCCGACGCTCACACTATCCTGCGATTACCGCAACTGATCTCTTCAAATATGGTCATTTTCAGGTAGTACCTCGTTTTAAAACAACGCACTAGTCAGAAAAACACCCTTTCAACATCTACGAAGTCATTCACGTAGGTTAAGAACGACACAGGTCCTAAGACTGCCTTCAAGAACACCTGAAGTCGCATTAAGCATGCCTCAGCAAGAATTCCGGATCACAATAAATGGTTGCCTATCTTTCAAGATTAGCGCGGGTTCTCAGAATGACGTTACTGGGAAGGCCTATCATTTCCAGTTTATTTACTGACACTTTTACACTTTTAAATACTGACCCTTTGACTAATGACCGACAGACTGACTAATGACCGACGCTTTGAGAGATTGACAAAGGCTTGCTGCGCTTACTAACGCCAAAATAATGACTAAACATAAAATGAGAGATGTTTCTCAGAAAAAGCTGCCTTTCACAACACACAATGCAAGCTTATCTCGACGTAACGCATTGAAATTCAACCCCTTACGTAAAGTTTCACCGTTACTTCGTCATTGATAGGCGTGGTCTTATACCGCAGGAGGGTTAAATGGAAAAATTACGGAGATGTTTACAACTCACTGACTGCCCCTGTACAGTGAAGCGATCGCCACCCAGTTATCGGAAAATTACGCTAGTTCTGTATTCTGAGATAATCGTTTATATTCAGCGCCTTGCTCATTATGCGAAGTGAACGTCAGCAACCGTTGTAACTGCTGACTCGTCTACAAACGAAAATGTGCTTATTACAGCCCCTGATGGTCGGCAGCGACCACCCACTACTCTACTGCGGAGAAAGAGGCGCTGCTTATTCGACAATTGATTGAGCCGCAGATCATGATTCGGTTGACGTTTCAGATGCGTGTACGGCAAACGGCTGTTGTCGGAGATCCTTCGGCTGTGACAGTCTTCGCTTCTACGATGAAGTGAAGGCGTGTCACCCAACGAGATTAATCGGCGGTTTAATGCTTAATCGACTACAATCCGAAACTAGCACGTTCTGGGCACGACAAATGCGGGAACTCGTCAAGGTTCTAGCTTGCTCAGCGCTTCCACGTCATTTGTGATGGCTGCAGATTGCGCCCAAATATGGTAACCGCTGCTTCCCTCAGCACAGCTACCTCCTTGCGCCCCCCCCCCCCCCCCCACCCCCTACGTCATTAAGATCTGATTTGGCCATTCGCGCATTTACGCAAACAGGCATGAACAGCACCGCACTTTGCATTCATCATTCGAAACGAGCTCAAGGGGGAAAAAAAGACGACGACGTCTTGACGTCGTGTTTGCTCGTCTTTGCATTGTTCGCTTTCTCTTTTTTTTTTTGAATAAAAATTAACCTCTCGTGAGAAAAGGCTTGAGTTGTTCTCAAGTCTTCACAAGTTTAATTACGAATTCCTAGAAGTTCTCTCTCTGAAGGAGTAATTAGTTTTTACTTCAAGGTTTTCTTCTCTCTTTTTGAGCGCAACTCAGAAGTTCTACTCTAATGATCAATTATGGTAAAATGAGGAAAAACCCGCACTAAACCTGCGAAACTAAACGCGAAAACTGCAAAGGACTAATGTGGAAGAGGAAGATCACAGCGCTGTCAGAAACGTACCTTTACATCCACTCCTTTCTACGCGTCTGTTTCTTTGGAACGGCATTCAGACGAAATGTATTTCTTATATTTATTGTCTCCTCAACAGTTCTAGCGCGAAAAAGTTTGGCTAAAGAAAGTAATTTATCTATGTGTCATAGGATTTAAAAATCGAACCGCATTAGCGCCGTCACTTTAGAAGCAGTTTTGTTTAAGTGTTCAACTGAGAGTGGTGTAATGATTGACCGTCGGTCACAGACACTGTGTTTAATGTGGGGAGTTATTTAAATATGGTGGAGTTTTTTTTAAGCCCGGTGCTCCGGATTGGCCTACCACTGCTGAGACTCTCCATAAAAGCGATGATTGCCAGTGGTTGTTTGGAATATTGCGAGAGCTATTCGAGGGTGTGACTTAAAAAAGGGAAACAAGCAATAATCTCCTTGGCCCGATTCTACATTTCCTAATGTAACAGACCATTATTTAGGTGGGAGAGAAAAAGAACAGAAAAAGTTTAGTAGGCCGATTTCAGGATGAGCATTTCGGTATCACCGTTGCAAAAGCAGTGGCCCGATAAAAGTTAACAGTCATGCTTGTTTTTCACAAGTAGGGCAACGCCTCTTCCTCGTGTCGCTGTGCGGTTGATATTGCCTCCTGGTGGTTTCAAGTGACGCCCGAAAGACGACGAAGTTGGATACGCTCTCGCGCTTTTCGGTCTGGGGCTTGCAGGAGACATAACTTGACTCTATTCTCTCTCTCTCTGTCTGCCCTTTTACCTTTTGTGTACTCCCCTGTTTTCGTGACAATATAAAAAGAATTATACCCTCGTATTCGCAGAGAATCACTATCGTTGACGGTACCATGTTTCGGTTAGGAAGATGATGTCAAACAAGATTGTTCAATTTGCTATAAAAAAAACGGGTCAACTGATCAGCCTTATTTACGGTTGGCTGCATGTTAAAATGTATTAGCATCAACTGCTTATTTGCATCTGGGACAACATGTTTACTAAACTGTGAAGATGTCAAAAAAAATAATGCTATTCGTACCACCCTCCAGAGGCGAGAAAAGAGCGAACAAGTCATATGTGAAGAAAAATGACGTCAGAATACGTCATTTTTAGCAAATCGATTTGAGAGCTTATCGGAATGGTATCGGAAAATTCTGTTTGGAGAGCAAGTATACTGCCGTTTTTTGTCCACACATACTTCCAAGAGATTTCATTTAGTGCGAAAGCAATAATCCGGACGTTCAGAGCCTAGCAAAAACGTCTCTTGTTGATGTTTGTGCCGCAAAATAATCAGAAAGAAAAATAAAGAAAAAATCGCATCACTATCCACGACTGGGAGTCGAACCCGTGGCAACGCAGAGAGATAAGCTTCAAAGGCCGCTGGGCGAGAGCTATCGACGTAGTTTTTTCTTTATTGCATGGAAATAGTGTCGAAAATAAAAATAAAAAATCGATGTTTACGCCACAAAACACAAGGTTGTGTAATGCGAGCCCACCATACCCCAGCACGTCCCCACCTACCCAAACATCGAAAGTCTGGGAGGCACACACATGCATCCAGATAGAGGAGCCAGGCTTTTCCAGGGAAGCATATACTCCCCGCACCAAAGTGCACTGCTCACGGAACAAAGATTTCGATGACCGCGGTGATTCGGCGTGGCAGCCCATCATACGGCGTTTCCAGAGACAAAATAGCCCCATCAACATAAATAGATCAAATGGCACAACATATTTTTATCAGTAGGCAAAAAACGGATACTGTAGGGTGTGATTTCAATGTCCTTCTTAAGCGTTCGCTGTAATATGTTCAAGAGCCGAACACACTTCGCGTTGAACTGCAGCTGATGATGATGATGATGATGATGATGATGATGATGTCCTCGGGCTGAATGGCACATACCCACGGCGGGGGATGAACTGCAGCTAACTCTCGCACTGTGCATTGCAGAGCGTCGTCTTCATCAATTTCCGTCTGCGGCGTGAAAGCTCCGCCCCGAGGCACTGCCCACTGATTGTCGTCTTCTGCGCAGCACAAATTCGTGCTGTCGCACTGCAATTTTTCGCACTGAAACATACACTGTAATTTTTTAATTATTTTCCCTCTGAACTGCGGCGCCAAGAAGACGTTTGTTGTTCGGTGTCAAATATTTATTGACGTAGGTGCGTTGTTCTGGCCCTGTATATCCAATAAGTAATTGGTAGGTTTGCCTTCTTTGCTGCCTCAAGAAAATGGTTTCGCTTCGATCGGGTCATGAATCTGAATAATAGATTGACATCATTACTCTTTTCGCGCTACGAGCGATGTCAATGTCGGTTGGGTCGAGAGGAACATGGGTGACTTGCGCAATTTGCAACGACATTTCAGCCGCTCTGTCTCTGCCGGTGAGTGGCAGTTATTTCCACATTGTTCAGCTGGCTCTATTGTTCTACCTCGGCAGTTCTGCCTTCATCTTTATTTATCCTCTCAGAAAGGTTCTTGTTTTCTTGCCTTAGATTAGCGCGACCCTTCATTGTCCCCTTTACTTCAGCAGTCAAAGCTTACAGCTGTATATTAGGGAGTTTTTGAAGTCATCAGTAAAATCGGAGGAAAATTTTATGCTTTGGGTCACTGCCAGCATTTCGGCGCGCATTTCGCGTTTGAGGTCTCCAGTGGCCTTCATAAGGCTGGAAGAAGTATCAGGCAGGGTGAGGAAAATGCTACAAGACAGTCACCAAGTCGGCAGTGGCAAATAATGGAAAATTCACCGTGTAGAGATAAACATGTAGACACAGGTGCACTCATCTACAGGGCGCAAAGAAATAGCATGGATGCAGTTAGTTGCCAGCACAGCGTGCAACTGCGGACTGCCGAGGGAGGCTTAGGTACCGGACTGTTGTTTGTCTCTTCTAAAGCTTCAATATATCACTTGCGAACAATTGGTTAACTGCAAAATTGGTCATATATATTATTTCGTTTTCGCATCGTCAAACGACTACTCCATGGCAAGGCTTTAACGCGAGGGCTTGTCGAATCTTGCCTTGTGTGCGGTACCGCTGTGTGCATTCATACATCCACATGGAAATTACATCACAACTTTCTAGGCATGTGTTTACTTCAGGACTAAAAAGAAGGAAAACAAGCTTTCTCTGGGCAGCCCCACGGTGCAAGTGGAATCGCAAATGTAATCTAGTTTCTGCTGTCCACTCGCCCGTTTTTTTTTTTAATTTTTGTTAGCCAATTCTGATGCTATTTATCTTTGTGCTAGGTATTTACAGATGACGCTAGCATCGTCATGCGCATTCTTTTATGTATCGACTTACCCTACAGCAAACGTTCCGAATGAATTTTAGCGAAAGGAAATCCAAGACAATCACACAGACGCTCTGGGCAATCACTGATGCATGGCGACCCACTTGATTCCAGATGGCGGAAAACGTGCGGAAGGATGTGGAAATCGAAAGCTTTCACAGCGGCGAGACTGTTTTCTGAAACGGAACTGACTTATTGAATTCCGCGGAATGACGTTTGAAATATGTAATGCCCATTGTGGCTCTTATTTGGCCTCACAGCCTGAAACACAAAGTTCGTAAGGGATCAATACGCAATTCCAAGTGAGCGATGGAAAACAGGTGCGCGTTGTTGCTGAAATATAAACTTTTTTCTGCCTATTTTTATCACCATTGTGCTCTGCATGGATGCAGTTTCTAAGAAGCCAGCGCTCTGCTATCACGCTTTCGTTTTGCGGTGAGCCCGCCCACTTCTATGAAATACGAAGCAGAAACAAAACTTCCAATCTAAGATAACTCAGTCTCCCTTGGTCGCAGCTGTTCATAAATCCAGCCATTACCAAAAGGTTGCTGCCAGAAGTTTCTCATATAGCTAGCACCATTCCATTTCTATTATTCGTCATTTTCTCCCCGTCAGTTCAGATTTTAGGCCTTCACAATGTTTACTAAAAGCCAGCTGTCCCATAGGCTCGTAAACACTCGATTATCACACGGGCTTTGAGAGGCCCCCAAAAGGCTTCCACTTAGCTCAAAGATTTGCAAGAGATTATGCGTTTCCCACAGAGATGGAAATGGATGTCAGAGATGAAAATGTAGCACTATGAAATAGGCAAGTGAATGCTACATGAGCTAAAATTCATGTCTAGAATAACAAAGCCTCTATCTGGTCATGATGTTGCTTAGTACTGCTTGCTAGATACCACATCAACACAAACAAAACTTGCAGCCCGTTGGCTAATTGCGATATATACCACAGGAAAACGCTAACACAGTCGTGGCTGCAGGTCAAACGCGTGTAAAAAATACCATACGAGCAATTGAAGGCCTGGTGACGTTCAGTAATCTGAAAAAAATGTATTTTTATCGATGTATAGTTGTCGGAACACGTTGGATGTTTCGCATGCAGACAAAATAGCCATACATCGGTGTTTTATACCATGCTGGTAATTTTGGACAAGCGCATTTTATAAGAGGAAGTCCTTTATGAACGCAATTTTTTAATATATCGTAAGATTCCACTATAACATATCTCCCCTCGCTCAAGCAATTGAGCGCTGCTTATTTCGGACGAGCATACAGACATGATAGGACAGGTGCTAGAATAATGCAACACTAACTAGTCCCTCAATGTGTTTTATTAATACTCTAGGTAGGCTTGATTTTTGTTTTGCTATCAGTGTTTTTTCCTATCGTCAAAAAGTTCCCCACTGGATTTCGATGGCAGTCTTAACTGTTCGATACTAGCGATAGACAAACTTTAAAAGAAAGATTTGCTACGCATCGGAAGAATAGACATTTGTTTTAAATATTTCTATAAGAGTACCTTCCAATATTCAACAGTTGCCTCACAAATAAAATTGCTGTTCAAGAACTCTGTACTTGGAGTGTTTCATCTAATACCTGCTGCAACTTTTAAAAACAGTCTTTTCGAGCTAGAATAGCGATTTTGCGGCATAGCATTGTAACAGGTGTGATGCATCAGAATACAGTTAATACTTACGTACTAGCACGCTGGAATAGTTAATAGTCGACTTTATAACTCTTGCCGTTAGGCATGTATTCAGTGGACTGTAGCTCACTGTAAGCAATATCCGTATCAGTTTTTAGAATTTCGAAAACGCGATTATCCTCCTCGCCATGGCTCGAAAATTCTAGCAATTTCTCACACCATTGGAAAATCGTATGCCTGCGGAGAACGAACAGAAACTTCGGTCGAAACTTCCTTCAACTCGCGTCAGTCCGTGACGCACGTGTCAGATGATATCCTCTACCCATCCCGCGCTGGAGCAACAAAGTGGCGAGGAGCGACAAGCACCCGGTCAGGCAGGGCAGAGATTGTCACGTGGCACGTACGCCGCGGAGTGACGTGATTGGCCGACGTTGCTGTTTGTACTCCGCAGGCGTGCAATTTCCCAATGGTGCGAGAATTTGCCCGAATTTGTTGGCCTACGGCGGTGAGGGTAATCGCGCTTTCGAAATTCTAAAATCTGACATGGATGTTACTGACACTGTGTAACAAGCCTCCCTAGAAATAAGAAGCCAAACAGTAACACTTAAAAAGTTGACTATTCATTGTTAGTTAACCAGCCTTCTAGTTAGCACATCTTAGCTGTATTGCTATGCACTACACCACTGACAATGCTATGCCGAAAAATCGCTCTTTATTGATTTCCTGAAACTAGCCAGCCAGAGTACTGCTAGCGCAATTCGTGTACCTTCCGACCAAAGTAATGGAACTTGAATAGTACTGTTCTAGAGCGAAGGCAGTGCTTCTTATACATTTCATTAGCCTAAGGCAACACTAGTCCGTAATGGGTCTAACATTCATCAGCGCCCATTGGCCGGGCCTTTTTCTTGTACTCAACACCTGATGAAAAGTTCCCGTATTAAAGTTGCCGTGTAATATCACATGAGTGCTCTGGATCACCTGTAGCGCTCCAGGCGTAGAATCTTCAGAAAAAGACGATACTATGTTCGTAATTTTGCGCTTCCTCGTCGTGTGAGCATGAGTGGAAGTTCATCCACAATTGCATGTCTTAATCTGGCCTCGCAGAGGATATATACTTCGTAAAAACTGCCGTTGAGTCGTTGGTGGACGAGTAGATCAAAGACATTGCTTGATACAGTAACTTTCACGCCGGCTTTTTTCAAAAAATCTCTCAGCGTTTGCATTCTAACGTCTATAACGTTCAGTCAGCGGTTGCGTGCATACATTTAGCTGGTCGGGCGCCGCAAATTGGCCTTGATTACCATTTCTAACGATGCTTGCCCCAACGTCTCTCTGCTCCAAACCACTGGCGCCCCAAATTTTCCAGCGTTTTTCCTTCACTAATCTGGTGCTTACGTCGATATAATTGTGAACTGCAGTGCTACGCTGTTAGACCTGCACATGAACTGGCTCGCTAGGAAGGTTTCATCTTTTGGCGCAATGCAGCACGTCGTCATCTGTCCTTCGAGGAACGCGGTTCGATAGACATACTTTTGTGTCGGTGAATTTTTTTACCAACACTTTTGCCTTTGCTTTGAAAATTTTGTCGTCACTGTTTACTGCTGAATTTCACAACTCGAGAACTTGTATGGCATATGATATGCGAAGTTTAACGTTCAAAATCGAAAAATGGGCCATGGGGAACGCCGCAGTGGAGGGCTCCGAATTAATTTCTACCATATTGTGTTGTGTTAAAGCTGTTTCTCCTCCCTCTGTATGCGACCGACTAGCACGTGTCAGGCGGCGCCTAGCTGGGCGAAGCTCACTCACAGGGAAGCGGAAGTTATGAGGGTAGTGACACCTAGACTTCTGCGCGAATTCTGGCAGCGCAAATCGAGGGTTCTTCTAGTTCAGGACCCAGAAGGGAACGGTAGTGACTGCACTCTTTCGCGACCTCCCGTGGCAGGCGCCCGAGGGTGGCTTTGCCCCAAGAATGCGGCGCGTACGGGAGAACGCATCTTGCACCGCCGACATTCTAGACGCGGGCAGACGCACGCCGCCTGAAATCGCGCCCCTTCCGCAGCCTTGTAAGTCGGCAGCCCTTCTTATGTAGCCTCATCTTTCCGAGGATGATGTTTTGTAGCTAGCTGGCCCACTCTGTGTATTATGTGCATGAACAATAAATAATATTTTAGTGTATGCATGTTAACGCTGTCCCCATCTGTTCCCTCAAGCACGGACTCCTCTGCGGTTAGCCAACGATGATGCCGCCTACGCTGAACTGGGTGTAAGGCCGCCCCAGACCCCTACAATGGCCTCACGTAGGGCGCTATTGTGGCTGTCAGGGGTGGAGTAATTTTGACAGAAGGAATTCTTTGTTCTGTAGCCTGTTTGTAGCTAACTGTCCCTTTGCGCCAGCTCTGACTTTTTCAGCGGGAAAAGGTGGTGCCTCTGAAAGCTACTTGTGTGGCAGACAATGAAGTACTCGCAGTTTAGTACTTGTTCAAATGTATACTTAGTGCAGCTGTATTCTTACGGTCAACTTATTTTGACATGTAAGTTCCGGCTCGCAAAGCTTGCGCAAGCAAGTTTTCGAGCGTTCGTCCTTCGATGAAAATGACCTGAGAGTACGCGCCTCTAGACACACGGATGGGATTTTAATTGTTAATAAAGGTGTCGCTTCCACGAAGTTCTATTATCTTACTATGAGCATATGGACTAGACAGAAGCATTTACTTAACGCTTCGCTTTGCATATAAGGCGCGAAATGTGATGTGCTGGCGAATGCACCCTGTACATATGGACTGAACGCGGTACACCGGGTTCACAGCAGAAACGCATTATAAAGGTTGTTCCTCGGCATATATACGCTCGTAAAAATTTCTGGCGAGCAGGAAATCCAAAAAAAAATAAAGAACGCTCGGCATTACATCAGCATATGTTGTCGGCTTCCTCCAGAAAAGCTGCGCTTTGCATATCTGCTGGCAGTTCGAGATAGCGTTCTCGAGCCATCGGTCGCACTCCCTCAGCAAAAAATATAAATATATAAAGCTACGCGGTTTATATCTTCACGGACTCCAGGCGATAAAGAACAGCCTGCGTCTTCATCTTTCTAGGCTCTGCATCGCGTGTCTCTTGGGAAGCAGAACCGCAATGGAGGCAGATAGTAAGAAGAGAGCATATCGAGATAAATTGCAGTAAAAAAAAAATGACAGACACGTTCTTTTTCTCCGAAAGGTGCCAACGGTGCACTTATGCAATCTCAGCATCTACGCCGCGCGAGACCGCGCTCCCACATGTTACTGGCAGCAGTGCCTGCAGACCACAGACCGAGGAAGAGTGGACGCGCGTTCGCATCGCGAATTCGATGCATTTTCGGAGACGGGCGCCGCACCGGAGCCTGTGCGTGGCCCTGGCGTGGCCCTGGCATGGCGCCAGAGACAGGGAGAAGGGAGAGAGGGGGATAAGGAGGGAGGACTGGACGCGTCGGCCGACGTTCTCCCGCCCTAAATCGTGCCATGTTGTCCCGCCCTGATGCGCCCGTTGCAGTCGTCGTCCGGTTGTCCGAATGCGGCGCGGAGGCAGTGACTCCGGGCCAGCCTTATCTGGCGATTTGGATTTGGGAGCGTACTCCGAAATATTCGCGCGTCGATATTTCACCCCGCTCGGGTGGTGTCGCGTGGCGCCTCGCTCCTCCTCTCCAGCGCTTCCAGAGCTCGTCGATTCTCCAAGCGCGATTTCTATTCGAGTCGCCAGCGACTTGAAATGCGAGCACCTCCGAGTTCGCGAGGAGTGGCCGAGGGCCTCGAGTTACGAGATACGGAGTTCCTCGAAAAGGGGAGCCTGGTGAGGCTGTGGAATTGTACTCGGGCGTTGTCGAGCACTTGCGTTGTCCTGAAACACGAGCCTCGGAAGCCGACTACTATATACTGCGGCAAGTGAGGTTAATTTTGGTGTTTTAATGGTCAACCAACAAAAGCCGGGGTCATCGTCACATGTGTGTGCTTTGGTATTCTATATATATACTTTTTTTCTTGGCTCTTCTGGATTCTTTCTGTCCGGTTTCCATGACTTCAGCTGCGAAAAGAAAAGGAAAGATTCTTCTTTACTTCAACACTCGCAAGAAGAGGAACGGGAGACACACTGTTGATGCCCCGCCGCGGGCTGGGCGTATTGAATAAAACATTTTCTCTGTCTCTCTCAAAATACATATTACACGGAGTCCGAAAGCTCAGTATTAACACAAACACTCGAAGAAGCACGCACAATGCTCCTTATTTAGCTCAGTCCTCTCTTGTCAAGACAAAACATTCTGCACTGCGTTTACCCCCCCTCCCCCCCCCCTCCCCCCCCCCCCCCTGCAGGGGACACTACACGAATAAAAAAAAATACAGAGGGCGCTTACATGCTGTGAAGGCGAAAGCATGGATGTGTCATCGTAGATTATATGTCGTTGGTTGGAATCCCTGTTGGAAGCCAGTTATCCCGTACGAACAAATGGCGCGTCGAAGGACTGGTGGGGATAGAGGCGATTGCTCCTGGTATCTGTTGTGCATGCAGTCATCGCGCTAACCACTTCGGTGGCTAGACAACGGCTGTTGCAACGCCATCTTTTTGGAACCATCTCTCAGCCTCAACAACGATGGTCGCTGACGGAACCTCGTCTAATGGGGCTAGTAAGGCGTTCGCCTTAAAAAGAATTGTAGGAACGACGCGAAGGAATCGTGTACAGC
This sequence comes from Amblyomma mixtum, assembly GCF_055824585.1. Lineage (NCBI taxonomy): Eukaryota > Metazoa > Arthropoda > Arachnida > Ixodida > Ixodidae > Amblyomma > Amblyomma mixtum. Next base: position 170,904,085 of record NC_143014.1, read on the forward strand.
GAGAGGTCAAGCAAAGCCGATAGTCGTGGCAGTCTGACTTACTGCATAACCACCGCGCGACAGACGAGACACAGAATAAATGACAAAACGCAGCGCTGTGTTCCGTCCTTTCTTCTGTCTCGTTCGTCGCACCATAGTTATGAAATACCGTTACCAACTATCCCAACAACTTGTCTTGGCTGGCTTACTGCTTCACTCTTTTTGAGCAGCGACCTCCTGTGGCGGGTGAATGGCGAGGGGGCTAGGAGGAAACGAAAACCGCAGTACCCGCCTCAAGGTGGACATCCGTACCGAGTAGTGATGGACTAAAAACATTATGCTGTCGGTACCAGCGAAAAAAGAAAAGCCCTCACAGGTGTGCCCCACAAAAAAAATCCTAGCTTTGTTTATGGATGCTTTTGAAAACCGCAGACACGATGGCCGCAGCAAGAAACATGCCTTGTAGCAGCCCCATTCTATATTTTGGAGCGCGTTATTATTTAAATGAATACGTGGCCTGACGTCAGGTTACCCTTGCGTTCCACTCTTCCTGGCAGGCACTATACAGAGGTTGTGTCCCAAGCGACCCAGTGGCTTGAGACGGAAATCTTCTGTTTTTTTTTTTTTTTTGCATCCTACACTTTGTCGTGAAATTTTTCTGCAAGTACAGTGCTAAGTTTCGGAAATTACGATATTCTTGCTTAGTCAGTACGCCTAAAACTCACTTTGGATGGCAATAATGGTGGGCTTGTTGGGCTCTAAAAACACGCTTTAGAGATTTTAATAAGAATTATGCATACAGTGTCGTAAATTAGTAAAGTTAGTCTAACAGTTTTAACACGAGGTGACGTTCGCCGATTCCTTCGAAAACTTTAAGCAACACCATCAACTTAGTGCTCACGCGCTGTTCATTGTAATTTATGCTTCTGAGGATTCGACGCGTACAATTGGTCCTGATTGCTCATCTCCCTTGTGCTGTTTTCACTTAGAGCGTCTGAAAGGCGGAGGTGCCTTTGTTTTGTGTTTTTCCTCTTCTCTGTTCACTTGATGGTCGCTCATGTGAGCGTGAACCCGTATCAGCCACCCCAATGGAGCCGTGGTCTTTTGCAGGAGAACCACTGCATGCGGATCAAGATCCTTGGTGACTGCTACTACTGCGTGTCGGGACTTCCAGTGTCCCGGCCAAGCCACGCCTACAACTGCGTCAGGATGGGCCTCCAGATGATCGAGGCCATAAGGTGGGTGGGCGCTTTTTCGCCTACTGTGCCAAACGGGCTCCCTACTTTAACTCATCAGCTATCAGAGGGAGGCCTTAGGGAGTGGCTTTCAAACGGCAGCAGTATGTTGCACCTAAAAAGTGCGCACAGCATCCTGCGTTCTGAAAGGGACAGTGCAAATCGGTCATGTACTCACACGCAGCCAGGAGTCTACGTGCATTGTAAGACTGCTTCACTGAGCGCCATTTTCCGAAAACAAGGTCCGGCATGTGAAAAGGCAAAGGCGAAGAGCTCTTGAAGAGTCGTAGTGGTATTACTTCCTTTACGTGGGAAAAGTTATCTTGCTGAAAGTTTTGAAGAAAAGGGGTTTTGGAGCGAAGAAGCTTACGCTTTTCTTAGTTGAAGCATGAATGATCTGTGACAGCGTAAGCAGTGGTCAACGATGATTCATCTATAATCAATCGTTTAGAAGCAGCATCAGGACGGAGGAGGAACATTCCGGCACAAGGTGGGCCATGCCCTTCAAAACAGTCAGCGTCTGCTTATATGCCTTACCTTTCCTCCCAATAAGTTTCTACTGAATAATAATCGACACGCACCGCAATATAATGAAATGACATGTGGTACAAACTAGCTTAGTGAATAACTGAGGCACATACCTCAGATTTATAATGACTAAGCACACCTTAAGTAATTTTGATATCAAAGCAATAATAAATAAAATGGGTTAGTGAGTCACAAGTAGGCTAAGTCGCCGAGGCTGTTAATGAGCGGGACAGACAAGTTTATCAAGCCTTCTTGACCTCTTTTCGATCCCGGAGCCCAGCGCTATTTAAACCAAAACGAGGAGCTAAGGAAAGGGGTCACGAAGGCGCCTTTTTCTCAGATAAATAGCAGAAAGACTGCTCTTTTGAAGCCTCTTCATTCATTGCATGCTCTTTTACCGGTCCCAGTTTCAGTAAAGTTGTTTTTGTTTTATCTCCGCAAAAACATGGCACATGCTTAGAGTGGGATTGAGCACACAGTGGATCCAAAGCCTAAAATTACATTGGAGGCTTTAGACGAAAGGCACAGAGAAAAATTTATAACAGAAAATATTAACAATATATTAGCGAAAAAAAAATTGACAAGAATTCCTTCAAAATTTCACGCTAGAGTAAGTTAAAAGAGAGCGATGTAAAGAAGTGAGGACAGTGAACACAGTAAAGTTGACGTTTGCAGTTTTTTTTTCTGCTGTTGACCGAGAAAAACCTTGCTGCGAAGCTTTAGAGAGCGCCGAAGCTTCCTGAGACAGCTCTTGGCAGCGCGGGGCGTTATTAAACGCAACGAGTGCCTCTTGGGCAGCCCCGTCCTCAGCTCTCAGCCTTACTGCTTTAACATCATTACCCGCGTGAATTATTTATGAGGTGCCCCAAGCGTCACGTAGCGTTTTGCCACCGAGCCCATCGCGGGGCATAAACGTGTTGCTTCCCGCGTAGCTGTGAGGTGTGCAGAGTCCTTTTTTCGTTGCCGTCTTCATCGCTTCCGCGCCCACGCGCTCAACGCGTAGGCGTGTGACTTTCCAGGGACCGTGTCGCTGCAGGGTGGGCGCGCGCAACTGTGCCTGTTTAGTAATAAAGGCGCCGTAAACGGCGGGGCCGCTGCGCTACGCGCGGAAGCGACTAATAAGGTTACGTCTCGAGCTAAACAAGCTCCGTTGGTCGCGCGTGCTTGCTGTAAATTCTGAATTACGAGAGCCATGCGAGACACCTCAAGAGCAGTATATATTATATACACATATATAAAAAAATAATCTGGGAACCGAAATGTTTGTGGAATGAAATAATAAAAATGAGGGGACGTACTCGTATACTGATGAACCTAATACTTGGCCGCTTGACGTGTCCAGAGCTAATGACCGCTAGGTGGATCTTGGGCGCCAGGAAATGACGAGATGCAAAACAAAAGAGGAGTGGGGCACGCTACAGAGTCTGGGCACAAAAATAAAAGAGGATTAGAACCAGTGTATTAGATTGGCACCTCAGATCTTAGTTACGAAGTGCCCGATGAAGTAGAGGCCGGTCGCAGACCGTTGTAGTGGCTCTTCGCTGGCTGAGCAGGTCAAAGATAAGGGCATCTACTAGGAATCGGATTTTCGCTGGTGTCTGCGAGGTTTTAAAGTCCACAGCTCTTCGTTCAGGTTCTGCTGCGACCTTATGCGTCCTCTCTCGGCCCTCATCAGCGCTCCATCAGCAATTGTTCCTTGAATATTGCATTTATTTTCCCTCTCCCCACTCTAGTGGATAACCGATCGATTGTCGAAGCATTCCTTTTCAATCACTGCTTTTTTTATTATAGAATGCCCCACGATTCATGTCCATCGCCTCATTTGTTTTTTGATCATTTATATCTTATAATTTTAATCGTCATGCCCGCTCTTACTCCCTGTGCCCATGACACGCGTCTTATTTTCCACCCCAGTTCAAACAGAAGGTGATGGCTAGTGAAAGTTCCTCCGCCTTGACAAAACCCTCCTCGGTAGTCTGGGACAGTTGTGTGCAGCTGAAGTATATGCTGCCGATCCTGTTAGCTGAGTATGTCTGGCGGCGTTGTTTCGCATCAGAGTGCTTCATGTTTTAATTATCCGCGTACTGATTTGCATAACCAGGCAGCCCCAGGAGCTCGCAGTGGCGTAGCAAAGAAATTTATACATTTTTGCCACAATCTCAACTTCACTGCGGTAGCTGCTAAGCTGTGAGGCTGAACCGCGCAACGAGACATTGTGCAACCATTTTCGACCTGGCATAAACGAATCACTGAGCGTTCAGCCCATTACATGACTAACTGACTTAAGTGGCCGCAAACTTAACTTGTCGCCACGCTAACCTGGCACCGAAAATATAACAAAGCCATTCGTCTTTAGGGCAAAGTAAATTACGAGATGATAAATAATGAACTTAACGCCTTTTTCGAAGCTTTTGTGCCAAGTTTGTATTCTCTATGTACTCATGAGAGTTTGTTACAGTTAGAAAATAATGTAGATAGTCCAATTAATTAATTAATCAATTAATTCCGCAATTAAGCTCTCGTGCTAACTCACGGAAATTTTGGTTTAATAAAATTCTTTAAGGGTTGAAAACAAAAAGAAGCTTCTCTTCTTCTCAGCCAAGTGTGAGCCGCAGTGTCGCATAAGCAAAGTAAAGCACGGACAAAAAAGTATCTAACCGCTATTCATGACGCGAACCACACTTTTATTAAAGTCAGATCTACCTATTGTCATCAATGACCCCGTAAAATTGTAAGAAGCTGTAAGCCGGCATCATATTCGCTCGATCGCACTCGCAGATAAATCTGGCACAGTTATCATTGAGACTGAGCGCACTACAAAGTTTAACGCCGCCTTCTCGTGCGTCTTTATAAAACTTAAAGGGCAATTCCAATACAACCTTCGAAGACAGAGCATGATATGCCACAGGTCAAATTCTTCTAATTGAGCATTTCTTCCTTTATTAGAAACAAGAAACTACCATATTCATCGCGTATTCACAGTATATTAATTAGAAACTTTTAAAGGATATTAGGAATGTTCGTGCCGAATTCTTGTGCATTTTTCAGTCACTGCCGTCTGGACAACTATTGTAAAAGCGGACAGGTTGTTCCAGTCTAAAAATCGGGCATCAAAAATTTGTTACTAAGTTGCCGTCCTATTTCCTTTACTATAGTGTGTCCTGCAAAAACAGAGCGCGTCATGTACGCCCAGTCCAGCTTTCTCGACTCGAATCAATCGTTTCTATTATGTACAACACGGATTTCGAATGAGTTTCTTATAATAAACGCAGCTGGCCATATGTGTTCACGATCTGCATTCTAATTTTGGCTCTAGCCAATATACAGACCGACGCCATTTTCCGGGACTTTGCGAAAGCATTCTGTAAGGCACCACAAGTGTTTTCAAATAAAACTTTCCCGTTTCAGAAATTCCCTCCGATGACTCAAAATGGATTCAAGAATTCCTAGCAATCCGCTTGCAAAACCGAAAGTTGGGCAAGTCGGATAACGTTCATGATGTAACAATAGCGCAAAATAGCGCTTGTCTGCGTCGTTTCCTTTTCGTCCCTCGTGTTCCTTGTGCGCTATTGTTACATCATAATCCGCCTGCAGTTTGTTATTCGTACCAATCACAATTCCAGTGCCCTACCAGGAACGTCAGGCGTTCCTGAAGGGTCTGTACTCAGTCCGCTTTTATTTTCAATATATACTAATTACTTACCGACCAATCCATGTTGTAATATTCACATGCCCGCCGGCGACTGCAGTGTTTATCCCACAGTTGCTAATGTATCCGACCACATATCTCTTCAAGACGAACTTAACCGCATTCTGGAATGGTATGACTATTGATTAAGGTTGGTTGGTTTATGGGGTTTAACGTCCCAAAGCGACTAAGGCTATGAGAGACGCCGTAGTGAAGGGCTCCGGAAATTTCGACCACCTGGGGTTCTTTAACGTGCACTGACATCGCACAGTACACGGGCCTCGAATTTCTCCTCCAAAGAAATTCAGCCGCCGCGGCCGGGATCGAACCCGCGTCTTCCGGGCCAGCAGCCGAGCACCATAGCCACTGAGCCACCGCGGCGGCACTATTGATTAAGTGAACTCAGTCACGATAAATGTAAGCTCCTGGCACCACTTTAACTGCCTTGATTTCTAATACGGAATCGCAAATGACAATATAGCGCAGGCGTAGCAAAATGTCAGCGGCCGCATTGTTACTGAAAATAATCAGAAGGAGCATGCAAAGTTTTAAGTGATAAGCACGAGCAATGGCAGCTTCATTAATCATTTACTTTATCTTTTTCTTTCCGGGAATTCCTCAATCGCTGGGCCTACCTTAAATAAGCTTTCATTGTAATGACTACCTTCCTTCACGTAAAAAACAGGAGGAAAATACGCACGATCAGATTTGTGTCCAGAGTAGGAAACCTTTTCTCGAGAATCAAAATCAGCGTACTCTGCCAGAAACCGCGACACCTGCTGAACGCACGCCCCCAGAACGGGGCAATAAGGGCTCGTCATTAAATCTACGGGAAAAAAGGTTTACTTTTGTTGTAAAAATGCGCCACTTTCATGTCACGTAGGGCAAGCTCTGACAGTTTCCCTGTGGCGCTGCATTATGGGGAGCAGCAGTATTAGGAAGCAGCGATGTCATGAACATTATTCCTTGAAAGCTGCTTTTTTTCTCTCCGCTTTTTCCTAAAATGCAATGCAAAGTCGTGCTGTCATTTTACTTCCCTTTCCATTTGATGTCTAAATCTCTTGTTTTTTTTCTGCACCACCATTTCGATTCACTTCGCATGTCATAACTCCTTTCCTTTATTCGTTTGTTTTCCAAAAGAGGCAAGACCATTTCCCTTCTGAGTGATCTACTTTGCGTTCGTTGCTGGCGTAAGGCCCTTTCTTTCGTAAGAAAAAGTCGGCTGAGTATGTAAGAGTAAGCCTAAGCCAAAACTAAAGTAATGAAAAGTAAACAAGACCCATCCTTTCAACTTATTTCAGTGGCGAACTGTCGCAAAATCCCGGCCAGAACCCAAGATGCGGAATGATCCGATTGAGCCACAGCGTCAGCTCCTATCGCACATCTCGTTAACGCACTGCACGTTTCAACCAAACGGCGAGAAAGCTGCGCTCGCATACCGGAGTGGGGTTTTATAAAGCAGAACGAAGAAGCTCGCTCAACATGTTCTAGTGCTTGAGGCCTCAGAACGCAGATTTTTTTTTCATCCCCAATATTTTATACCTCGTGACGAAGAACCAGTTAACCTTCCTTAAGTGGTGCATCTTGATCTTAATTAGATAAGAAAAGTATAACAAATCCCTTCTACTTCCGTCAAAACCAAGTCGTTTTGTTCTTCGTCGTAGGCCTGTGAGGCACTGTACCGCCGTTATCATCAAGATCTCCCAGTCAGCATGCCGAATGATAAAAATGAAGTAAAAGTGAACGATAAGAAATCTTTAAACAGAAAATAGTTTGTATACAATCAAAACAATAACTCCACTCTTTTCTTTGCGTTAAGGGCAGCTTTCATTAACGATGTTTACCCTGCAGAAACGAAGCCCGCCCATATCAAATAGCTATGCCTCCGGATCTGTCTCTTCGATTAGTCACCCCTCTTCAAGTCTGTTAATTTGTAGTACCTCATTATCAGAACTTTGACAAGTCAATTTTTCCTTGCTTTATGTTACGGTGTTTTGTTATTACAGTAATTTGCACGTCATTTGTTATTAAATAGATGTACGTTGCTGTCTGCTGAAGCTTACGTTAATGGGGAAGCTTGTTTCCCTTCCAGTGCTCAAGCTTGCTGGTTGCATTGGCACCCACTGGCTTAGAACCATAGCAATTGTGCTCCTGCAGATAAATCAAAATAAGCTACAGAAAACAGTGAATTTGCAGCATTTTCGCAGCATAATGAGTGGCCTAAGAACTAACTCCAAAATGACAACTCGGCAAGGGGGACCACTGAAAAACGAACTGGCGTTTTCGTGCGCCGCCTGTTGGCATGCACCCGGTAAAGCTAGTCATAGCGTGAAAGCTGCTCTGAAAAGCCACGAAAAACTGTAAAGTACCCAGGAAAAGCTTCTCAATCCCCGCTTTCCTTCTGTCGCCATGGGTTGCTGTGGGCATACATAAATGATGCGACACCACTGCCCAGCGAGTAATCATGCTTTGCTTTCGACACTCCGACTTTTTTTTTTTTTACTTAGAAAACTCTTGCAGGTAGTATGTCTCTCGGACCTGTTGGAGATCTGCAAGACCGAAGTCGCTAAAGTTAATCTAGGGGAAAGTACTCGAAGGGAGCGAACTGGGATGAGGAGGACAGATTAGGTGCTAGTGAAAGAAACAGTGCAATGAGAACATGGAAGTGCAAGGTAAAGAGGGGGCGGATAGTTAGAGTTGGCAAAGAGACAGGAGGAGGAGGAGCGGCGAAAGGAAAGAAAAGTCTGGCTAAGGTTCATATCTTGCTCGTACGAGCCCGAGTTGGCTCCTGCAGGTAACTTCCGCGTCCGACAGGTTGCTTAATTGGTCCCCGCTTTGCTCGTTGTTTCAGGCGCACATGCAAGAAAGCTACGAAATGCACACTTCATCCGGATCCTGAGGATTTAGCTCGGGGTTCCGGAACGACCGGAACCCCGGGTGAATTTACAGGAGAATAAATTTTTATTAACCACTACCTTTTCCGCAAAAAAAAAGAATCCAAACTCCCCTGTTTTTCTGAAAGGATTCCTAGATATTCCTGGTTTGTTTGATCTCAGCTAAATGGCTACTGTTCCGACACGTGAGATTACTTGTTCTATCTTGTTTTGACAATGAAACCAAGTGACGTTCTTGTTCGTGTCCTAGATAGTCTTAGTAATCTCAATGTTTTACGCTGTGAATTTTCTTTGAAAGCAGTGAAACCAAACGACGCTGGGAGTAACCAGTAAATTCTCCTTAAATACAGAAAATTATATTCGATTTGAAGAGATCGAACGTGTATACAATGCTTAGAGAATTGCCATTATTTTCATTGCGGTTTCTGCGATCGTATTTTTTTTACAGCATCGCAAGCGAGAACAGGCGCATAATCAAAACAAAGCTAACTCAAGTGAAGGAAAAGAACATTCGAAAAATTGTAATCACTGCAACTACTCAGAACTCATGGTCACATAAAACAACATGGAAAGTTGGGCGAGGCGGTATACGTTCATGACGAAAAATAGCGAAACAGAACATGACGGACGAACACGACGATACAGACAAGCGGCTGTCTCCGTCGTCTTGTCCCTCCTTCGTGTTTTCTCGGCGCTGTTTTTACTCATGGTTCACTTCCCATGTGAAACGTTGCATTAACAAAACAAAAGTGGCTCAACTCGAAAGCAAAGCTAACCGGCTCTGATTATGATTGTCCGCGCTATAAAAGCAGTCCAAAGAATGTAAATTCGCAATTCAAGCAGAAAATCATATTTTATAATGATGATATACCAAATCTATTAATAAATGACAGCAAAAAATTTTGGAACGTTGTTAATCGAAAGAATTCATCTAACGCCATGTAAAATAGTAAAGGCGACTGTGTCCTCTCACCATCAGAGACGGCAGCTGAATTCAATTCTTATTTGGTTCTGCATTTGCAATCGAAAATCCATTGTCACCGAACTTAACATGGGACTCCCTGAATTCTTTTATGGACATTACTATTATTACCTCCAAAGGGACTGTAGCTTCCATCTATCGCCTCGCTCCTAACTTGGCTCCAGGCCCTGGCGGCATGTGTGCAAAGTTATTAAAGATGACAAAACGAGTCATATGTATATGTAAAACCAGTCATACGTAGCCGCCTTATTTCGGCAATCAGCAGAAACGGCTCATGTACCCAATGACTAGAAATTAGCTAAGGTAACCCCCATTCTTAAATCCGCTAATTATTCTCATCTTCCTAATTACGGGTCCATTTCCCTCGCAAGCATTCCTTGCAAGCACCTAGAACATATTGTATCATCATCAACTATGAAGTGCCTAACGCAGCAAAACTGATTTTTGTTTAGCCAGGATGGTTTCCGATGTAATCGAACTGAAAACTGATCTCTATTTAGCAGTGCATGCTTCAATACCAATTGATGCCATAATCATTCACTTTTAAAAACCTTTCAATCAAGTGCCGCATAAATGGTTAATAGTCAAGAATAACGGCTTAAATATGAACAGTGATGTTGTTCTGTGGATTACACATCTTCTAACAGATCGTTATGACTCTGTTTCCATAGGTGGCATGAGTTCCTCTTTGGCTCATGCAAGAAATGGGGTGCCGCACTGCGCAATGCTCGGGCCCATTCTTTTTCTAATATGCAGGGTGTTTCACCCAAGATCACCCAAGACTTTACACAATTCTTAAAAATAGCCTTTATGAGTTAGAAGAGCGCTTTTTCCGGCATAGCATTGTCAGCGGTGTAGGGCATCAGAATACAGCTAAGATGAGCCAACTAGCTGGTTGGATGACTAGTATTGAATAGTTAACTTTTTAACCATTAATGATAGGCTCCTTAATTATTGAGAGGCGCATAACCCACCTTCAGTAATATCCATATCTGTTTTTAGAATTTCGAAATCGCGTTTGCCGTCGGCGCTGTGGCCCAACAAATTTTGGCTACATCGCGCCAAAATACACGCTCTTTCAGGCAAAGCAACCTCTCCAGTGCACGCAAATCCTCGAAATAGCCGAAACTTATTGGTCCACAGTGCCGAGGGTAACCGCGTTTTCGAAATTCTAAAAACTGATGTGGATATTACATACGGTGGGCTACACGCCTCTCAATAGTAAGAAGCCTTTCATCAGTAGTTAAAAAGTTAACTATTGAATATTAGTTAACCAGCCTGCTAGTTAGCACGTCTTAGCTGTATTCTGGTGTACTACACCGCTGATAATGCTATGCCGAAAAAAGCGCTCTTCTAACTCAAAAAGCCCATTTTTAAAAATTGTGTAAAGTCTTAGGTGAAACACCCTGTATAATAATGACATTATTAATAACTTTTACTCCCATATAAGTTCATTTTCAGACTATTGTGTCATATTCAGGAAGGTAAATGAGCCTTCGGATGAAGCTTCTTTACAGTGAGACTTTAATTAACTAGCGTCGTGTCGCGAATGTTGGCAAATGGAAGTTAACGTTAGAGACAAAGTATAAGGGGTTTATCACAAAAACAAACGCAATGTCATACAAAACACTTGTTCGTCCGGAAACAGATTTATTAATCTAGAATCCCCATCAGGCGCGCTTAGCAATAAATTAGAATCATTTCAGAATAAAGGTGCCCCGTTTATCACAAGAAATTTTAAAGCGAAAGCTTTACTAGGCTAGCGGCGCCGATTTCGCTGTATCTGCACGAATGACCTTGGACGGGAGGAGCGTATCTGCGTAAGTAACCACGTGACGTACCACGTGACTCGCAGCAGCTGCAGCCGCGAGCTCCGCCGTCGTCGCGGCGCTGCGCGCTGCCTATCCAGTGTCTGGCTATGGACGAAGCAAGTCAGCCGGAGCAGACGTCCTCGAGAGTGGGTACTCGCAGACATCGGACCGAGTCTGATCATCCGGTTGACATTGCCAACCGTGCGAGGGACTTAGCAATCGACAGGAAGCGTGAACGCGCTAAATGGGCAGCCGAAACCGATGAAGAGCGGGAGCTTCGAAAGCAGAGGAGATGCGTATAACTGGTCCCCTGGGACAGTGGACACCTCAGTCGCGCATTTAGCTACTTGGCGGTAGTGACACATGTGCGCTGTGTGCGTTGGCATTGACAGCGTTGTGGCAGAAACGCGGCACTGAAGCTATAGGCCATCGGCATTCATTGCGTTCATTGCCGTTGTAGACTCCGATGATTTTGAGGAAAGGAAGAGCGCATAACTGGCTCCCTGGGTCAGTGGAAGCCTCAATCGCGCTTTGAGGTACGTGGAAAAGGTAAAGAGAGATGTGGGCTGCATGCGTTAGCGCTGACAACGTTGCGGCAGACACGCGGCACTGCAGCAATAAGCTGCAACGTGACTTCGCGCTGGTTATGCAAGCGTGACTTTCACTTGCATAACCAGGGTTAGCTGACCTAAGCCGCGGTCATTTTTTTCACGAAGATCTAGTATTACAGGAAGAAAAAAGTCGCTTACTTTAATCTCTCTGGAAAAACGAAGAGTATGTTCTCATTGTTATGTTTCCATGCACCATCGTTGTTATCCGCCACCCTTATCTAGCCTGCACATCGCGTTTTTCTGCTCCTCAACCACAACTTCAACGATCAGCCCCATATTCGCTTGTACAAACCTAATTCGTTATTCACCGCTCTTTCTCACTATTCATGAAGAAACAACCGTCCGGATAACAATGCATCCGTTAAAAGCCACAATGAATTTATTCGCTTAGCAAATTCAATTTCAGAAAAAGGAAGCACTTGAACTTCTTTATTTCCGGACTTTTAAAAGGCTTTTGATCTCATTTTAACACGGTGTTCTTCTAAGGCAACTTCGCGCCGTGGTGGCTCATTGGTTATGGCACTCGGCTGCTGACCCGAAAGACGCGGGTTCGATCCCGGCCGCGGCGATCGCATTTCCATGGAGGCGAAATGCTAGAGACCCGTGTACTGCACAATGTCAGTGCACGTTAAAGAGCCCGAGGGGGTCGAAATTTCAGGAGCCCTTAACTACGGCGGTTATCATAGCCTGAGTCGCTTTGAGACGTTAAACACCTATAGACCAAACCAAACCAAACGTCAGTAAATCAAGACCTTGCATCTAAAATGGTGACGACCATGGAGTTCCCTGTAGCTAGATTTACATTTACAGGGCGCTGACATAAAACAGACATCAGCGTTTTAATTCCTGGAAATCGTATCCCAAGAGCAGCTGTCATATCACACACAGATGCTCTTGAAACATATGTGTCGTGCAATATGCGTACACCAAAAAGTACACATTTTACATAGCGTGTTACACCGCACTAAAACGAATACAAAGTATTCAACATCACTAATGCTGTCAAGTAAAACCAAACAAGCACATAAAGCTTTACGACAATACTAATAAGATTAATCACTATTTTAGTCACCATATCGACAGCCGCCTATGAGCAGAGAACTGAGGGTTAAAATGTGACGTTGATCCAGCTATAGACCGTTTTCGGTGCGAGGAGAAAGATAGCCTCGAACCGGCGCGCGCGGCGCCCCTTCTCCTGCTCTGATACGCACGGGCGGCACGGTCACCACAGCATGATGCATTGGGGAACGTTCGTGTCCTGCTGTATTTTGCGCGACAAAACAGGTTTACGAGTTTTGGCGCTATGACCATGTATCGAGAGCCGAGTTCTTTAAGTCATCACTCCAGTCAGTCACAACACTTGGATGCTTGTGCAGCTTGTCACCTGCAGACAAGTATGAGGATCAGAAAATCAGCGCAGTGGAAGGAGGTAGTTAAGATAAATAGAAAAAAGACCTCTCCAAATTTTTGTTGCATGCTACATATAACAACAAATGATATGCCACATTACAGCACTGCCGAATGATCAATGTTGTTGCAGCAGCGTTATTACAGCGAGCAAATGGGCCTTGGCAAAAACAAAAGAGCGTGCTGACTGCTTCAGTGGTTAAGCTACCAAAGCCTAAAAGCTTTAGTGAAGACGCGTAGCGTGCTTAATACCCGTGTCTGTACCAGTGTAACCTCTAATCTGACTTTCATTGTTCAGCGCGACAGTTGTTTAGGGCCGCAGCACTTTTCTTTAGTCGAGTGCGGAGGGGACACTTCGTACGAGAAAAAAAAAAAGCGACGAGGCAGCGAGAACGACCGCTGCTCGTTCAATCACTCAATGGCCAAGCCCCCAAGCAAGCGACGGTGACAAACACCACGTCAACTAGCGTAGACGTTGCTTTCGTTCGGTGCCTGCGCGCTCTGGCTTAGTGAACATTCTCGTACCTACCGCCTAGATCTGCGCGTAGGCGAGCATTTATCTCAAAGTCATAACCCGCTGTAGCGCAGAGAGGGCACCGGGGATCAAGCGCCTGAATCTGGCACGACGCGTACCTCGATGAGAAGTGCATTGTAGCACCCGCCCGAAATTGAATTGTATCCGGGTCGGCTTTCACGAAACGAAACCAACACTATGACTAGTCGAACAATAAAGTTCGCGTCTGCACACCAAGTGTACTTAAGCAAAATGAAGTGCGGCTAACGCAAACATTCACGAAGTGACTTTGTTCTCCAGGCTTGTAAGCGTAGTCTATTGAACTCAATCAAATAGCATAAAAGAAGCTTGGCGGCTGCCTGTGTCGCTTTCTCTACAGCCGTCGTAGCCAGCGGCCGACCTTTGCTGTGCACTAGAGCTTACAAACAACTCGTAAACAAATTTCGCTTACATAGGTCAATCATCGGAACGACGAAGGAAGTGCCTCCGGCCCCATCATCCGCTGAAGTTCCGGCCATCGCTCCACCAAACGGCGGCAGTCTTGCTCGAAAAGCTTTTCCCGCCATCCAGGAGCGGAAAAGCTCCTCACACAAAACTCACACAAAAAAATTCAGAAGCTCCGAAATGACAATTTGCGGAACCGCCGTGCTGCACCGTGTGCGCGCATACCGGCATGGCACTATAGGGACAGAAACAGAGCATAGACGGCGCCACCTTCCCTGAATGGCGGCGCCCCAGATAAAATATGTGCTATACTGAGCAGAAATTACCTGCACTTGCACATGACGCCTTAAGGGTAGATGGGGCAATTAAAGCAATTTCGTTAGATATGCATGAAATGGAACCAAATTTAGCGCAGATATCTAAAGTCTTGGGCTGATTTCAGAACTGCGTTCTTTTTTTAACTGGCTATTATAGTCGCTGAGCAATTGCCGTTAACAACCTCGTAAAGTTATCCCCGCGGCTTTAAATAGTAATAGCGGAAGTACACAAGTTGTTTTTTTATGGCAACATATTCACAAAGCCCTGTTCTGTGTAATCTCGTTCACCTCGTTTATCGCCTCCGTATGCTTTGTCTTTTGGTCTGAGAAGTGCGTCATTGTAACCAAAGGATATCTTACCTTCTGTCCTCGCCTCTTCGTGGTGATATTACGAAATCCGCGGAATTCGCAGTGCGCCGGGATGATCAGAAGCGCGACTGCTCACATTTTTTAATTATCGCGCAAAAAAAACGTGATTTTCTGAAGCTGTACTGCATAATACGCTACAACTTTTTTTTTTTTACGCCAGGCAGATGACGGCCCGGGAGTTGCGAAAAAAAAATTGAGAAATCGAAAATTTTGACCAAATTCGGACTTGCGAGATGTCAAAAGAAAATTGTAGAAAGCGCTAAATCAACAATTTTCAGAAGTTCGATGTAAAATCGGCAGATTAATCCAGCACGCAGGAAAGAGAACATGATAAAACACACAACACAGAACGGGTGCTGTTATATATATATATCGTCACGAATATATCAGCACTGAACGTATTTTCCTGAACCAACACCCCCAACATAACTCAACATAACTCTTGAATTTCTGCCCTATCGTGTCCTTTTGGGGGCGATTCTAACGAATTGCAAAGGAAGCTGTGCCTTGGCATGTAGCTGAAGTAAGTGGCGGAATGTGCAGTTTTTGACAGCTTTGTTGTGTCACTACCGCTGTAAGCTGTAGTAATGGCTAAGCTCGGACAGGAAGCCATTCCTTTTTATCCGCGCCCCCTTTTTAGACAACGCTGCGAAATTCTTTTGAGGAATCCAGGAAGGAAGGAAGGAAGAGCAGAAGCTAGCAAGAATTTGGAGTTAGACCATCGGCGCAATACTTCTATACCGTAGACTTAACTAATTGCGTTCTTATCAGGATCAATATTTTTGACGAATCGAAGGGGAGCTGGGCGAGTTGGCACTGCTTCATTCCTAAAGGAAAACAACGCTAAACTACGTGGTGCCCGAAGAAAGGCGCAGGATGAGCACTAAGGGAATCGAACAGCGACGATCGGGTGCAATATGGCCGGAGCACGTTGCGATAGGCCGTACACTTTAGCAACGAAACTGGTGCCACAGGAGAGTGCATCAGCTTTGCGAAACAGTTTTGTCTGCAAAAGTCGCGAAAGAAGAAATCGATGTTGCCGAAGAATATTATACCGCATTTGCGTTCCCTTCGTTCTCGTGTTTATATTTCCTTCAGATCGTGCGAATTTTTTATGAGAAATATTATTTTCTGCGGCGTACGTGCACCCGTAGCTATGTGCGAACAAAGGAAAATAGGAATTAACCGCATCTCTCGGGCGCAAAATCGCATTTCAGAGGCCAAAATATTTTGTTGAAGCTTGCCACGGGATCTTTTTTTCCCCTCTGCGGTATCCTCGCCATTTCACTTGTATGCTTGTGTTCAGTTCGCATGATGCCAGCGCCTGCACTTTCCAATGTGTGAAATAAATTGCTGTATTCAGAGGCTTGTATCATAATTTTCTTGCGCGTAATTTTCAGCCCTAAAAACTAATTAATTTGTGTCTGCACTACGCACGGACGGCTCTCAAGTTAATGAACCCACGAAAGCGTGTCTCAAAAAGGTCGGGACGTTATCCTCGCGCTTATTACTGCCTAGTTTGTTCACGTTGACTCACCAGGGTGCCATAATGCTCCCACAGAGTGCTCCATGACGGCAAGACGCGAACTTTGGTGTAAATTGCCGCCGAGGGTAATTAGGTTCCCAAGGGCGGCAATAAACCACCGGAGTTCGCGCGTTAAGGTGCCGCCATAGATTGGACTTAGTAAAACGGCACTAGGTCAGTGCTCTTGTTAAGAGAGCTTGGGTAAGCATTCTGCATGAGCGAGCCCAGATCGATAGCGTTTAAGAAAGTTGAGCACTGGCGACACATTAAAGCAAAATGAGTCATGGAAGTCTCGTACGCACCGCAGCTGCCTAGCGGTCAACACTACGTTACTACAATTCTTGGCGCGTACTTTAATTTCCCTTACATTTGGCCGGTAATAAGCCACTCTTCACAAGTATTGTCGGAGCTTACGCACTACAATCCCGAAGAGAAACTGGGCGCAGCTTCTCGCAGAAGTTCTGGGATTAACTTCGGAATTATCGTAGAAATAATAATGGGTCTCATGGCTACTTACAGCGAAAATTAGTCCATTTACATACCTCGCGGATAGTCTTTAGTGACTTTAAAAGAGACTTCCTCGCACGTTTGCTACTAAAGCTAGAGCAGCTAAATTTACATCCTAACATTCTTGCTTGGAACAAATAATTTCTAACAAACCGCTCCCAGTTTGTTTTTGTTAACAACCAAAGTTCTTCCTGCCTTGCAGTAACATCAGGCGTCCCACAAGGCTCTGTCCTTGGTCCACTGCTGTTTCTAATCTATATTAACGATTTGCCAACGCATCTAACATGTAACGTTCGCATGTTTGCCGACGATTGTGTCATCTATCGCACAATAACCAACACATCCCATCAAGGAGATATCCTAAATGATCTTAATCACGTTTACTGCTGGTGCGACCAATGTCTCATGAAGCTGAATGCTAACAAATGCAAACTTGTCTCCTTCCACCGTCGCCAAGAGCCCCTCGTTTTTAGCTATACTGTCCTCAATTCTGCTATCGAACTTGTACAATCTTATAAATACCTTGGCCTAACCTTAGGCAGTGATCTTTCTAGGCGCACTCATATCACTAATGTCATATCAACAGCAAACTGATCTTTTGTATTTCTGAAACGTCACCTACGTCATGCTCCACCGCACGTGAAACTACTCGCCTATAAGTTCTCATCCGGTCTAGACTAGAATATGCATCTCCTATCTGACATCCGCATCAAACTTATCTAGCTAACGCCCTTGAAGCTTTGCAAAATCGCGCTGTAAGATTCATTCACTCCGATTACTCTTTCAATACCAGCGTAACAGCATTAAAACTTCAGTCCGAACTCTTTAACCTAAGCACTCGTCGTCATACAGTTAGCCTTTGCCTATTCCGTAAGATATTTCACAGTTCGCTTAATCATCCCCCACACCTAGCAACACCTTCACGCGTAACCCGCCACACTACGCATCCATTTTATGTTGCTCGACCGCTCACTAGAACCGCTACGTTTGCTGGCTCATTTTTTCCCCGAACAGCTATCATCTAGAACGGCCTTCCCCACGTCACTGCTGCCATCACCTGCCCATCGCCATTTGCGACGAGTGTTCCTCCTCACAATCAAAAATTGTAATCTCACCCATGATATGTAACCCGCCCCTTATGCAATACCCCGAAAGGGGTCTTCAGGGTAATAAAACGACGAATGAACTACCTGTATGTCTGACACGCAGCTGGGATCAGACAAGGGACTATCCGTGACTTCGAACCCGGCGTGTTTACTTTTACGCGATGGACAAGTTTCACTTCATTTGGAGCCCGTTTAGCGAGAAACGCGACGCTCGCCATCAATAGGAACTGTCAGCCTTGCTGGCTGCAACGCACACTACCCGCTCTTAACTTCAGCTAGTGCATCCAACAGCAATGTTAACGTCTCGTCGTCATTACTGATCTGGTATGCTACACACGCATATTAACATTTTCTGCAAAAGAAACGTACACCAATTGAAAGTTTGCGTGACATTCTCGACGCGCCAACACATTTCACTGAATTGTACCATGTCCAAACACATATTTGGTATAAAAATGTGAAACACTACGTTCAAACACCGCGTAACGGAGTAAGCGGTAATTCTTTGCTAAGAGTTCTTTGCAATATATCACCGGAAACAAATGACGTCACAATCAACGAGTACATGCTCTAAACATTTACTTTTTTTTTTGTTCTAAAAGGGGCAGTGTTATTGTCCCAAAAAACTTGGGCCCCTCTTTCCACTATCATGTTCTAAAAGAAAGGTTTCCTGCGAGCACCTTGAAGGAAAATATGAAAGCGATAGCATTAAGAGTCCCGTTCAGCGTGGAACCCAGCGCAGTTGGCTTCGTCGCCGGTGTGTGCGGATTGGTCGATAGGGTCGTGGCGCCAAACGTCGAGCTGTGGAATGAAAAGTGATTCAGACGTTAGAAAACTGGTCATTAGAAGGTCGCAACATGAATCAAATGTCATTACGACATGAAAGCGCATAAGTTTAATGAATTGTGCCGAAAAGAAAATTGGGGTAATTAGTCAGGAATCAAACCCCTGAGCCTTGGGCTACAAGTCAGACACGCTACGCCTAGGCCACGCAGGCACGTTCGTACGGCTTGTGTAAAGCGGGGCTTTATACTACGTAGGTCGTGCGGTCATTCGCACAATATAAAACAATGTCCATGCCGGCGTGGGCAAGAGGAACCGCTGAACGCACCCATCAACGTTATCGCGTCATACCCTCAGAGGCGGAGCTTTAGTGTCCCTCAAATTTTTCAGCACTCGCTGGTACCCACATCATTCTGACTCGTTTCTTCCCATTCTGTACCATACAGTGGCGACAAAACTTACTGCGGAATGAAGTTAATCAAAGCGACCCTCCTTGAGCGGACTCCCTCTTCTATATGGACTGCCAAATAAACTAAGTAAAGGAACTATATAACTTTTAGTGTTCTTACGCGTACAGAACAATGCCTGCCAAACGCGCCATCTGTATGTACTATCTTCCACGCTACAGAGTTATTCCAGCTTCACTCAGTTCCCTAGGCAGGGGCTTTGGAAGCTGGCTGTCAGACGCCAGCACGTGTAAAATTGCGTGACATCTATTCACAATGAATGGGACTCGCTGATAATATTTCTTCAAGGAACATTCTGAAATTACCACCAAGCTAACGTCTACTGCGTTTATTGTTATGTTTTCAGCATACATTGTTTTACTGATTTGAGATGCCATATTGTAATTGTGCCATTTTCTATTAATGCACTGTATTGAATGTATCACTTTCTTATATACTGCATGTGTTTTTCATTCTTCGATTCCACCAAAATGGTTTGGACCCTGTCAACCTGTTCTGGCATCTTTCTGCTCGAAAGCTATCGGCATCGATAATGCCGCGTACACTTTTGCTTGATTTTATATTTGCAGCGGGAAATACGTTTGCTACTGGCAGCACTTGATAAGACCATCAATTTACGCCCACATCAGGTGCCAGCTGTCGGCTACATTTCATCGATTTTGTTGCGCCAAAACAAATAATTTAACCGGCATTCATCTAAAGGCAGCCCTGAATAACTGTTTGGTGTCGTAACTAATCGCGCACTTTCAAAAACGACGAATGCAATATTCCACGAGTCACGCAGTTAACTTGAACCCGCTGATCCTGGTCACGGCACCAGTTAACTTGAAACGCTGGTCCTCCTGGGCAGGCATCAGTTAAATTTCTTCCGTTGGCCGACGATCGTATAGCAGTTCACGTCCTCGTACGCTCGTCCTGCGACACGTTGCCGGTTGGGGCAGCCACTCCAAACTTCTTGACAACAAAACTAGTTTATTGAAGACTGGAACAAAATACAAGTACTAAGATAAAAGGCTGTTTAAAGAAAGGCTGTTTAAAAAAGGCTGTTTAAAAGAAGGGCCGTATAAAAGCGGCCGAGACTGAGACTCGGCGCGCTCCTTGCTCGTTGTTTGCAGCAGGTTTTAATGCCTTCGATAATTGGGCGGAGCTTTATCAAACCTGCTCTCGCCCAATTTCGACCAATACCGCTGCAATGACACTGTACATACAGGTGGGCGGAGCCCAGTGCTCGCCAGAGCCCGACTCTAGAGGCGCCAGTAAGCCCACTGCTTAGCTATTTCAGAAGGCGCCGACCTTACTGACCCCCCACCCCCACTTGACAGCTCATCTCTCTTCAATGTGAAACGGTCGCCGACCCTCTGCAGCCCTGACAAGGCTGTTCGCGGTCTGCTCCCCGCTTCCCGCGGCCTTGGAGAGCGTCCGAAGCGCGCGACCCGCTGTCACCATTCCTAACCCCTCCCGACTTCAGACGGACACGGTAGGGGGGGGAATTAGTTACTGGCGCCGTAGGCTTCTGCCTTAACACACGCTACGCCCATAAGCATTTGTCACTGGTCGCCAAGCCTTCATTCTCATGGGAAAATGACTGAATATTTTCTGTAGCAACTCATTACTTTACCTATTCACGGCGAAAAAAAGTAATGCGTTGGCAACTTTCCCGACGCCAACCTCACCCGACTGCAACATGATACCGTCGATTACTTCACCCTGGATTACCCTTTTGCGGAAAAGTTCCATAATAATTGAAAATGTTGATAGAAATAGCAAGTAAATTTGGCGAAAGGATTAAATGACCTGTACGTACTCACTGCGTACGTTACAGCGAAGTTCGTGCCACAGTTGTTTTGGCACGCCGTTTTAATAGCCTCTCAGAAGAAAGAACCGATTATAGGGCTTCCATTCATGGGGCTAGTTGGGTTCGAACATTCAATCTCAATACAAGCGTTTTTTTTTTGTTTTTTTTTTCAGAACTCTGTGTTGTATTGTCTTCTGAAACTTTTATCCAAGCGAACAGTAATTTTTTTTTTTTAAAGCTCTCGTCTTCGGGGTAAAAAATAGCCGAGGTCGGCACACTCTGCAAACCGCTCCATGAGGGACTTTTTCAAAAGCCCTTGTAAGGCTGATTTTTTTTTTAAATTCTTATTCTGAGTAGTTCTCCAATACGGGAAGTTGAGCAAGTTGGTGCACATTCATACCGGCTACAGCAGCACAGTCTTCTCATTGTTTCGTTTTCTTTGCGCTGCTATTGCCCGTATGACTCAGTAGTTCGCTATCATAGTACCTCAATATATTGCGCACATATCGACACGCCATGCTACTGACGAGGGAAACGTTCGATTTTGCGTTGTTTTAGAAGTAGGAAATGTTTTCAGCTAGTGAAACTAAAAGTAATATCAAATAATTAGAAAAGATTAATATCCGATGAAAATAACGCTTTACTTGCTCACCATCTACCTGCACATGCAGACCTGTTCCATCACGAACATACTTTCCGTAAGCGCAGAACTGCACATACGGCTGAGCCGCATGTAAATATTACGCTGCCGAAGACGCCTAATTACTGCAGTGGCTGTAGTTATCTACAGGGTATTAAAAAAAAGGAATCAGTACATACTGCGAGCGACGTAGAAATGAACAAGAAACAAGAAAAAAACCTAACAATGTAGTGGGGATACCATGCCAACATAATTTTTCGCACGTCGAACAAGGCTCGCTCGGAATGTCCAGTGTTGCTCCGTCCCAGGTAGTTTTCGTTTTTTAGTGAAATTAAGAGGAAAAATTTCCTGAAAAGGCAATTTTTACGCAATTTCAGTGAAATTTAAGAACCGAAATTGTCTCACTTTGTCCAAATTGAAGGAATTTTCAAGGTGCAGCTAGGAAAAATTCGTTTTCTTCAATACAAAACATCAGGGCAGGATTGCCTCGAGAAGCGTTTTCAAACCACTTTTAGTTTTAATTAATTTAAATTATATTGTATATTGTTTAGTTGACAGTAAATTTGTATCCTAAGCTGATGAAAATTAGGGGTTCATCCCCGGAAGATTAGAAGGTGACATCGACGAAAAAATTTCGGCCGGCGCTTTAGCATTGCTAAGCACGGGTTATTGTGCGAAATCACTTTTTTTATGTGCACACCACCACCACCACGTACCTCAAAGCGCGTTTAAGGAGTCCACTGACTCAGGGAGCCAGTTATGCGCCTTTGCTTTCATCAAAATCATCGGAGTCTGCAATGTTGCCAACGCCAACGCGAATACTCTCTCTCCGGTCACATATATATATACCCCCAATAAATTTGACGAGTCATGACCGTAGCTCATATAATTTTTTTTTCACGCCTCTGCTTCATCAACGTTGAGAAAGACAGTCTTGTCTACCTTGCCGTGTTTCTTCCAACGTATGCAGCGCACTTCTCTCTGTCACCACCGCCACGTCCCTCAAAGCGCGAATGAGGTGTGCACTGACCCAGGGAGCAAGTATGCGCGTTTCCTTTCATTTAGTGACTGTCTCAGAGGCTTCACGTCCACTTGCGGATTTTGCGGGGTAGGAGGCTAGCAGTCCTTTTTCGCGCGTATGGAAGTTGGTGAAGTCGATGACGTGCAATGCACAGTGCGAGAGTGGGGCAATTTAACACGAGGCGCGATCGGCTGCGGCTCTGTAGCTGGTCTTCAGCACTTGCTTGTTCATCAGCTTGTTTCAAGCTTTTTTTTTTTTAAACCGCAAACCATTCCTTGCTCCTAGCGGCGTTTGACCGACGATTAAGTGCTCATTTGCCCATTCTGTTTGCGCCCACTGGTCATAGGAGTGAGGAGCCTTTGTGGAGGTTTCTTAAAGAAGTCGCCGACACAGTCCATTTCCTCACTGTGCGGTTTTCCTTAGAATTCCTACGCAGTCTATCCAGAAGACAGATGACAAAAATTCTGATTGAGGCGTTGTTTCCTGTACCCATGTATTGGCAGCCTTACCTCTCCTTTCTAGACAGCAGTGTGTTGAAGCGGGTGCAATGAATGTGTGTTAAAGCGACCGCAAAGACTTTCTTTTTTAAACTTCACATGTCAACTTTACCTGTCAAAACGTGGCTTCGTGAAAAGGGTACTTTTGTGCAATGGTCTGTGAACTGTCGCTTGTGTCAGTCGCCAGAAACTATTGATCATTGCTTTGTGTTTTGTCGTGATGGCGGTTTTTTTTTTGTTTTTGTCTTCTTTTTTTTCGGGGGGGGGGGGGGGGGGGGGGATTGTTCAACGGACTGTAAAAAAGGACATTGAGATTACGCCCTATACTGTTAGATATTTGCCTACAATGGAAGCTTTTAAGGTTCCATGTGATCTTTTAGAGCTCATAGGACTGTTCAGCCTGTGGAAGAGCCGAATGATAGATCGCCACGCAGAGCCACCGCTTTCATCGAAGTCTCTGTTCAGAGAGCAGTGTGCTATGGGGGGGTATGTATATGCTGCGCAGGATCGACCTCCTACCTGACTCCCTTTCCTCGAGGCGTGCGTGCGTCTCCAGGAATTTTGACGTGTTGACAAAGTGAGAGCTTGATGCTGGTGTGATTGTGTATGACGGGTTGCATGATGCGACCTGGTTATGTCGGACCTGAAGCCTGTCAGTAGGCTTGTACTTCCATGCAATAAAGAAAAAAAAAAACTGCGGCGATAGCATAGTGCTCTCGTGCAGTGGCCAGCGAAGCTGATCTGTTCGCATCGCCACTGGTTCGGCACCCAGTCACGGCAATGTGTTTTTTTTTTTTCTGCAGTTACCTGCCTGGCTTCAGACAAATATCGCCTTTTTCAGGATTGCTAGCTAGGGTTGCTTTGGCACTAAAAGCCTCAAATAGAGATTTTTGGGTATCATTGAGGGAATTTTCGGTTACGGCATCGAACATCACTGAGAAAGTCTGTTATAGGGTTGCGATGTTTGCACCCGATAAGCTGCCAGACTGAATAAGAAAATAATACAGACCGTCCAAGAAGGAAACTAATGCTTCACGAGTATTGAACCAGGTTTGCTGAATGCGAAGAACGCATCCTATCTAATACGCTGTTAACTTACAACGTCTCTTCCGGAAAACAGGGCCTTCCTGGATGATAACCCGAGTCAGGGGTCGATTTTTAATTGTAAACTTAGAATTATGCGGATGAAAATATAATCTACAGGAAAGAACGTAGGTATACGGTTAGAAACAAACAGAAACTTGTCTCAGACAACCATCAAGGGATAAAAAAAAAGGGATTCGTTTTAGTTGTGCCGGACGCGTTTACACCGGAACTAGATCATGACTCAATAACAATACTATTCATGTTACCCACGTACTAGTCTGCATTACTTCGCATTCTTTCCACTGTTAATAATGACAGCTTGTCTACCTCGTTGGCCGCTCATGGGGTCATGCTGGTTTCCAGACTGACGAAGACGAGGGATTTAATCCCGACCGCGGCGGCCGCGTTTCGATGGAGGCGACGCGAAAGCACCCCCGTGCGCTGTGCGACCCCCCGTGCGGCGGTCGAAATTAACCCGGAGCATTCCACAACAGCGCCCCTTTCTTTCTTCCATATTTCACTCCATAATTAGTGTGTATTCCTCATAGCAATTAATTAAAGGTACTCGGCAAGAGGATGCTGCGCTCACATATATGAGTGTCATGAATACAAGCACACGTCCTTGACAAAGTTTAAACTAACACTCTCCTCACTCCACTGATGCTCTACAACTTCGGATGGCGTGGCACAGCTCACTCTGCTAACTGTCCAGACAACCATCCTAAAACTGTCCCGAGATCAAGACAGACACAGGACACAATCTCTAACCATGTAGCACGGCCATTAACTCTCCTTATTTCCCTTACCCTCACCCTCCTTCTTAAACTGCTTGGCTTCACTCGGGCTCGGCAGATCATCAGCGGGCCTTGGCCGAGCAAGCGCTCTTCTTTTTAGGGCCTTAGTGCTGGCCTCGAATAAAATTTTTGTAGCACTGTATGTTCAGCATAAATTTTTCTTATATCTTGCTGATGGGTGAGCAAGCTCGCATACTTCCTAGCCCACGACCTTGCCAGATATTCTTGCTTTAGCTCTCAGCTAAAAAAACTGCTAAGGGTTCAGCTCTGCTGCGTACACGCGTTGAACTAAGCGAAAGCTCCAAGCTCATGCGTTATTACAGCGCCGCCTTGTATGGTACCCAGACGGACCACACTGTAGTCTATGAAATAAGCACTTATATATTCCAACCATCGTAACCTCTTTCGATCCCAACTATGCAAAATTAAACCCGATTCGCAGTGCATGGCCTTCGGTGCCATATTCTACAGGGCGTTGCGCCTAATACTGTACGAATTTTTTTAAACTAGGCTTTTTGAGTAAGAAAAGCGCTTTTTTTCGGCATAGCATTGTCAGCGCTGTAGTACGTCATAATACAGCCAAGACGTGCTAACTAGGAGGGCTGGTTACTTAATATTGAAAAGTCAACTTTCAACTAACTGTTAGACTCTTCAATTAATAACAGGCCTGTAGCCCACCGCAAGTGATATCCATATCAGTTTATACAATTCCGAAAACGCCGTTACCCTCGGCGCTGTACCCAACAAATTTTAACTACATTGCGCCAAAATACAGGCGCTTTCGAGAAGTTTGGTCGAAATAGCAAAAATTTGTTGAGCCACAGAGCCGAGGGTAAGTGCGTTTTGGAAACTGTAAATATTGATATGAACACCACTTTCGGTGGGCTACACGACTCTCAATAATTAAGGAGCCTAACACTAATATTTTCGAAATTATCTATTCAATATTAGTTATCCAGACTGCTAGTTAGAACGTATTCTGACATACTACACCGCTGACAACGCTATGCCTAAAAAAGCGCTCTTCTAACTCAGAACGCCTGTTTTTAAAAATTGCGTAAAGTCTTAGCTGAAGCAACCTGTATATATATCAGATGTCCCACTGTGGCCGTTTCCAAAGCCAGCAGCCGCGTTTACATTCAGGTTGAGCATGAAACGTTTTTCAATGCAGAGCATTAAAAGTCCCCGTGCGACCTCCTACCTGGGGAGCAAAGATGACGAAGTGACCACGAGCGCGTGACGAGCGCTCGGGTTGCGCTGCCAGCTCTATTTACGGGCCACAACGAAGCACCGCCGGGTTGCGCTCCATATCAGAGCTTTGACTGTAAAAAGCACTTGCCTGCAGCACGTTTCTGCGTCCCCAGTACCTCATATCCGAGCCAAAGTTCCGTCTGAGCTAACAGGTTCATGCTTACTGAAACTTGGAAGCACAGGTCCACAGTAAGAACGTGGCATAAGTCTTGTGCTTCTGCATTGGATCGTGTCCTACACCAGCATTCCCACTTTGATCCCGTGTCCTAAGCATCCAGGTATGAACACATACGTAATCGTTTATTAACGAAGCGAATTGACTAGGTTTCAAGCATTATATTATTTCTACACGTTGTTGCTCTGTCATGGAGGTCCTTGAGAGACAATCCAGCTCTCATTACGGCTCAAAGCCGTTGGAGCGGGCTTGAGAGGTGATGTGCTTCACAGTGAGCCATCTGCCGTAATCAGTGTCGCAACCATGGCAAAAAAGAAATGTCGTTCGCTTATCCGACAGACGCAGCGTACAGCAAGCACATAAGATCAACTGCTGTTTCCTTTCTCTTTTCCTGTCCTTGTACCCCCGCGTCGAGATAGCAGGAAAAAAAAAGTGGGAATTTTTCGAACAGCGCTTCAGTTGCTCAATGAGACGTGATTTTTTGGTTCCATGTCACAATGCAAGTCGCGCGGTTTTTAGATCCTTCTGGCCGATTTTCTGTCCCCCTTGATAAGGCATCTAGGCTTTCCCAATACACGTCGTCTTTTAGGTCTGCCCAGATATTTGTTGCGATGCCCGTTGCCGTCCAAGTTGCAGCACATCTCCCAGCGTAAACGTTTTGAGGGCGCCTTTTTCCTTTCGTTAGACTTTTCTGCAATCCTGAACATCACGACAAAGAGAGCGATCACTGGTTCTGCTCCAGTACGATATGCCTGCGTTCTGGCGTATATCTTGTTTTCATTGTTTCCGGCTACTTTCAAGTTTAAACCATAAAACTCCCTCCCTCCACCTTTCCTCCTATCCTTCCCCCCCCCCCCCCCCCCTTTCGCTGGAAAAGCGGAAAGTTAAATCCTCTCACAGGCGTGTTTTCATCACGCTGCTTATTGCATTAGAGTGAATTCGGCGCACCGTACAACGACGCGTACAACGACGCGTTCAGCTCGCTTCAGGCAAGTGCGGTGATAAGGACGATTAAAGCTGGTTCACAAAATTGCGCAGATTCGATGGCTGACGCTTCTTATACGTCTTAACAAAAAGGAGCTGCCATATTGCACGTCTCAAAAGGGCGTTCGGAAGGCCTATTTTCTACGTATTTTTCGTGCATCGATGGCAAGTGAACAATCTCACAGGCGGCAGCTTGATGTGGGCACATTCCGGCAGCGGATCTCACACCGCAGAATGTGACGTAACACATCATATGACCATGGAGAATGAGCCGTAGAGAAAGAATTTGCGCGCATTATATGAGGAAGCAAGTGTAGTGGGAAGCGCGAATGCGCGGTGGCCTGTAATTGACTGAAGTGATGTCACGTTGGTTGATCGATCAAGCCACTCCTAAATTTGTTATGCTATGTTACGTGGCACAGCTATCAAAGTTAATAAATAAGCGCAAGGTAGCCGACATACGGAAGAGAATCGAGCTTGCTCTAAAGAAATGAGGTAGCCAAACGCGGTGAAGAGGACACTAGGCATACGTAAAAGCCAGACGTATGCGCTAAGAGATAAAAAGGGCAATGTCCTTAGCAATATAGATAAGATAGTTAAAGCAGCCGAAGAGTTCTACACAAACCTATACAGTAGACAATGTAATCAGGACGTTAATGAGAGAGGCAGTAAGACACAGAACTGGGACATCACGTCAGTAACGAAGGAGGAAGTAAAGAAAGCTTCAGGAGCAATAAAAAGGGGAAAATCAGCTCGTAAGGACCACGTAACAGCGTATCTTTTGACGGATAGAGGAGAGATTGTGCTAGAAAAACTAGCCACCCTGTATATGCAATGCCTTATGGCCTCGAGCGTATCAGAAGCTTGGAAGAACGCTATCATAATCTTAATCCATAAGAAAGGAGACGTCAAGGACTTGAAAAATTACAGACCGATCAGCTTACTGTCCGTTGCCCATAAGGTAGTTACTAAGGTAATCGCTAATAGGGCCAGGGCTGTAGACTTCAGTCAACCAAATGATCAGGCAGGCTTTCGTAAAGGATACTCGACAATAGACCATATTCACACTATCAATCAGGTGATAGACAAATGCGCAGAGTATATACATAACCAACCGCTATATATAGCTTTTATAGATTACGAGAAAGCATTTGACTCTATCGAAACATCAGCAGTCATACAAGTGTTGTGGAATCAGGGTGTAGAAGAGCCTTACGTAAAAATACTGGAGAATATCTATAACGGGCGCGCAGCTACCGTAATCCTACATAGTCAGAAATAAAATTTCAATAAGAAAAGGTGCCAGGCAAGGGGACACAATCTTACCAATGCTATTCAGCGCCTGTTTACATGAGGTATTCAGAGGCTTGGATTGGGAACAGTTCGGGATAAGAATTAATGGAGAATACCTTAGTAATCTCCGATTCGCTGAAGTCATTGCCTTCTTAAGTCACTCAGGAGATGAACTGTAAAACATGATCATTGAGTTGGACAAGCAGAGCAGTACTGTGGGTCTAGAAATTAATATGCAGAAAACCAAAATAATGTTCAACACTCTCAGCAGGGAACAGCAGTTTATAATTGGTAGCGTGGTGCTGGAGGTGGTAAGATAATAGGTCTACTTAAGACAGGTAGTGACTGCAGATCGCGATCACGAGGCTAAAATAACCACAAGAATAAAAACGGGGTAGGGCGAATTTGGCAGCTTCTCACAGATCATGAATGGCAGTTTACCAATATCCCTCAAGAAAAAAGTATATAATAGCTGCATGTCACCGGTGCTCGCATTTTAGGCAGAAACGGGGAGGCTAACGAAAAGGGTTTAACTTAAGGACAGCGCATAGCGCATCGAGATATGGAAAGAAAACTAACAGGTGTAATGTTAACAGACCGGAAGCGGGCAGAGTGGGCGAGGGAATAAACGCGGGTTAATGACTTCCTAATCGAAATCAAGAGGAAGAAATGGGCTTGGACAGGGCATGTAATGCGAAGGCAAGATAAGCGCTTCTCCTTAAGGGTAACAGACTAGATTCCAAGGGAATGGAAGCGTAGCAGGGTGCAGAAGAAAATTAGGTGAGCGGATGAGATTAAGAAGTTTGCTGGGATATGCCGCATCTGCCACTGGACAGGGTTAGTGCATTTTCCGGACTATAGTCCACGGACTATACATGTTTAAAAGTTGATATTTCACAAGGTGCGGAGTATCTATGGGTGCGGACTATACGTGATTTAATTTTTTTTAAGATAGTTAGTCATATATAAAGATGGCTAGCGTGGCTGTTCAAATGAAAAAAAAAACACGGGTCCTGAGTGCAGCTGCGATATCTTGACGTGCTAAATCACATAGCGAAACCAGCTCCGATATGCAATCAGCCTCGATATGCAAGCAAATGCTGCTGGCGGTGCTTACAGTGGATGCTTTTCAGTGCATGGATTTGTGAACACACGCGAAAAACCTCGATGAATAAAGCCTGATGCGTCGTAGTCCTTCTTGAAGAGCGGTTGCGATGGCCACGAAAAGATGAAGAGCCTTCCCGGTAGCATTCGAGCAGTAAAGTCGAACCAAGCAGGGGAGAAAGGATTTCATAGCGATAAAAAAGTTGCACGGATGTGGGCTGCTTCCTGGAAAAATCTGAAGAAAATCTGGGCTCCTTCTCTGACACATCAGCGGTCTATATGAAAGCTTATTTTAAGCCAAAATTCGTCCCTGCGGACTATATACGGAACAACTTTTTATTTTAGGCAACAATTTGCCCCCTTTTTGGACTATAGACCGGAAATTTCGGTAATTGGAGAGATATGGCAGAGGCCTTTGTCCTGGATTGGGCGTAGTCAGGCTGGTTATTATGATGTTATGCGGAGTTTAACGGCCCAAAGCTGGACATGAGCTATGAGGGAGCCGGTAGTGCAGGCCTCCGAACTATTTTCCACCACCTGGGGTTCATTAACCTGCACTTATAGCGCACATCAAACGGGAGTTTTGCCATTTCGCCTCCATCGAAATACGGCTGCCGCGGCCGAGATTCGATCCCTCGACATCGGGCTCAGCTGCAGCCAAACGACATCGCCGAACGACTATGTCCGTCAACGTCTGCTTGTAAAACATGGCACGTGGGGAAGCGGCACATGTTGTCGATCGCCTTTCCCCTTAGTTCCAAATGTAAGACTCGGAAACTTTTCAGCACACTTTCACGCGCTAATATACCCGTCCTAATTGACGCTCGGTTTTTTTTTCATGGGCTCTGACCTCAATCACATGATTATTGCATTGCATTTCCCCGGAATTTCTAATATTTATGGTAAAATCAGTGCCATACCACGAGCACATAGAATCGGGCTAGACCTATTTGTTTCAAACAAAAACGTGCCAGCCTCTTTCTGAAGAAGAAAATAATTTCAGTATACCGGGACAAGTCGCAGGCAATTATATAGCCATGCGATGTACGCAACACTTGCGACACACCACCGATCACAGTTACACCGTCTTCTTGTAGTATTCACTGTCGTCTTCTTCGTCTGGAGTGCTTATGAAAATGGTTTTAGAATGGTCTGTACTTCAAAGATGATCATGATTGAATCTGACTGACTGTAACCGAGGCCTAATGCAGGAAGGGGGTAGTAGGTATTTTCTCGCTTCTAGCAAAAGAAAAATCCGGTATCAAGAGTCTACCTGCTTTCATATCACAGTCTTTCAGAGGGACAAATAAACACATAATGCACACTACTGCATTCTGTCTCCTGCTCTCTTCGCAGCTGTCGTTATCTACCTTGCCCTGTCCATCATTATGATGCCTTTAAGATCAGCCGACAAAAAAGATCACAGATACTTGTTACGTGATTAGCCGCCGCAGTTTTCAGCGATGCTTGCCTTTTGTACTAAATGTCATCGGTGGTGTTTCGATAGGCGTTGACTGTACCGGAAGCTCTTTGTCTAAAAGATTTAACGCGCTACCACTGGGAAACTACACACAGGACACAAACGAAGACCGCAGGAAAGGCGAACTGTATTAATACACCACTTTTTTCAGAATAAAGCGCAGTTGACAGTGCGCGCTTGTCTTGTAGTCTTCGTCAGTGTCCTGCGTGTATAGTTTCCCAGTGGTAACACGTTATATTTTTCAGTGTGTGCAACCAACTAGCCTCAATCGCCGCCTTGCTAGCTCTTTAGCATCAATTAATTTCGTGCTCCGACCTATAGATGTGGCAGGTTATCGTTCCACGATTATTTGGATCGCATTGCTTCCCTGAGGGCACCCTTCAAGGGTGCCCTCAGGGACAGGTTACAAGAATACTGAGGTGACTTCGCTATGCAACCCGGGCATCGAAACTTGGCGACCGATTGTTTCACTCGAGTTTGGCTTCTTGAGCACGTACTCACCGGTGTGCTGAAGACAAGCACGAGGATTCTGCAGACAACTTTAGCACAATAACTCACGCGATCGCAGAAATTATTGATCGTTTCAGCGAAACGCTGGGCTGCCAAACTGCGGGCATTCGGTTTGCATGGTTGACAAAGCTTGGCCGTTTAAAAAAAGCCAAGCGAGGACGGCTACCCCGTATGCATGGGGTGAAGGGGTGCAGTTCTGAAGGAGCGCTGCAGCCTCGTGGATAAGCATACCTCCTTCTTTTCTTGCCCAGGGTTGTCCGAGAGGCCACGGAGGTGAACGTGGACATGCGCATCGGGGTGCACACCGGCAACGTGCTCTGCGGCGTTCTGGGCCTACGTAAATGGCAGTACGACGTGTGGTCCGACGACGTCACCTTGGCCAACCACATGGAATCAGGCGGCGTGCCGGGGTGAGTGTAATTTTTTTTTCTTTGAAGAGGCAAATTTGTCAAGAAATACGGTAGTACTAAGTCATGTTGCCGCCGCTCTGAAGACGAAAATATAATGCCACGCGAACGAACAGTACCCCTGCTTCCGCATCGCCGCCTTCACCGCACAAAGCTGCATGCCCGCATGTAAGAATGTAGCGATTTGTTTAAGCACTTGGTCCGTTTTAATGTATATAGAAAATAACATTGGCTGATTTCATTTCTGTGCCATTTATTTATTCCTTGCTCTTTTCGACACCATTTTCATCCGCCGTAATCCTGCATCATTTTCCAACAGACTAAAATTCTGAATGAGGCCCTGCGCTATTCTGCAGCGGCATTTCTCACGGTACGAAATTCCCACCTGCTTATAAAAGACTTGAGGGGATACCTAAGTTCCGCCTTAATCGTATGGCGCAATACCATAAATAGGTCCCTGCATCGGCGTGGGATGCTCCTTGTGTGTCACTTCGCGGACACGGTCATTCTCTACTTCACATTCATTGATCGCGGGTAGTCCTCAAACTACCACTGACGCAGTGGTGCAGTGGCTGAGCGATGCGCCAGTGCCCCGGCAGGTGGCTGTTTAAAACACAGCCACCGGCGGGATTTTGTGAGACCCAGGTTTGCTCTTCCCGAGCAACCTCTCGCGACAAATCTTTAATTTAACTGCCACCTGCCATGGTGGGCAGTTTGCTCAGAATCCGGTGGGCAGGTTGTGATGACGTCACAAGATCATGTGACCTAGTTGGCAGGTGGGTCATCTGCTTTTTCACCACTGGTGTCGAACCACGCCGACACCAGAGTTTCTACAGAACGGCTACCTTAACGCTATCCCTTGTGTTCCGGTAGCGGTCCAGCACAATATCAATACGTTCTAAATCGCGCAATCGTGACTTAAGTCATTTAAGAGCTGCGCGCATAACCAACAAATCGATATTTCGCGCAAACTCCGAGGTAAACTAGTGGTAAATCATCTTCTTTGAACGCAGTAGGCACTGTGTTTCGATCTCGATACTATCGGGAACCCAACAGCTTTTCTAATGGGCACGAGCGTCACCCATATTGATACCCAGCCTCACCACGTAATAACGCATGAAAAACGCGGCTTCTGTACGAGCATGTTACATTAGAATCTCAACAGGTCATGACACACTATGCTTGAAAAGTCAGTTAAAGTATAGGCTTACAACCCTTGCGCTCAGTGTTCAGAAAATATCACCAAAGCAATTAACACATTATTTAGACATAAAAGCTACGTTTTCCAATCGCCGCATTATTATTGGCTGACTGCAGCATGTAGTGGAAACGCCTTTTCAAATATTACATATAATTAAATACAGTCCATCCTACTTATAACGAACCTGACGGTCACGCAGATTGCGTTCGTTGTATCCGAGGTTCGTAGTAAGTGGACACCTCATATTACAGCCAAAAGTACACGTGTCGTTTATTTTTAAACACGTTACGCGCATCTGCTTCTTAAAGGTAGACCCTATGGCGGCGCTTTCCAAGCTCGCCAGACACGTCATGTGCTAACAGGCTGCTTTGGGGATGCAATAATGCAATTAATCGGGGTTTAAGCGTTCATGGCAGGTAGTGCTAGGTGGCCTGCTCGGCATCGCCTTTATAATATTCGTTTTCTTGGCAGTTTGAGAGGGCTTATGCTCGCGTGCTTTAGCCGCGTCGGTGTATGGCTCCGCTATGTCCGCGTCATCACCCGCGCAAACCAAGTCATTCTAAGGAAATTCATATCCGACCAACTCTGAATGACACGTCGCCGCAAGTCCGACTGCGTCTGAGCTCGTGGGTGTTCGACTGCGTCCTGCGTCGTTCCCGGGTGGTCATTTCTTTCTAAGCGGTTTTAATCATTTTCGCGGATGCGAACAAAGAGATCCGAACCGGGACATCGGCAGCTGGTCTCTAATTTACAACCGGCATACGCTGTGACGCGCCGCCAATAGCGCCAATTCACCTATAGCGTGTGAGTGATGCGCCCATGACGAGTGGCTGGTCTTTTGCGTCGCATTCGGTGGCAGAAGCGCTTGGTAACAGCTTTCAGCGAAGACAGCACACGGTGCTCCACAGAGTTATCGAGCACGAACTTTCTTGTTTGTCATCTAGTGCTCGAAATCGATAAACCACTCCGCGCAGAGTCATGCTTCAATCCTATACCCCACTCCCCAAACTAATGCCTAGTGACATACTCGTCGAATAAACAAAAGACGTTTGTGATCCAGGTCTTTGTGTTGGGCCTGTAGTGTACGCGCGCGTAGCTCACAAAGAACCTTGGCCTCATGAGAGACTTGCCGGTGACAAGTGGCAGCCGCCGATTGCTGCTGTCATAAACGTGTACGAAAAGATGGTAACGCGGAGCGTTGCCTTCCCAGACATGCATTTCGACGGCCGCATCTGGTAAGTATTTCCGCTTGCATTGCACGCATAACACTTTTATTACTACTTTCTCGAGTCGCGATGTTCTTTCCGAAGAAGAGGGGAGATAGCGTCACGGGGACTGGGAGGCGCTGTTCGATCACTGGCCCTACAGGAAGAGTGAGGTTTTCGACGGCGAGGCCGATTTTGTGGCGCCTCCTCGTTCGCTGCAACCAAATTGTGCGGCCACATTTTTTCGTTGTATTTGAGATGCAATACCATAGCCCTAACGCATATTTTTACGGTTGCATCGCCCTCGTTCGTAATAAGGGAGCGTTCGCTACAACTATAGCTGTTATATGTGGGCTCGACTGTATATTAATAAGGTGCTTATGTATCCACGCTTGCATCAGCGGCAGTGGTAAACCGCTGCATTTGACTTATCAGTTCATTATCAGACATCATGACTGAGACAAAATAACACTTGAAGTTTTATAAGCAGAGTTGAAAGGCTACGTGAGTGCCCAAACCGTGAACTTGTCAGCGAAGTGACGCGACAATGTCGCACTTATTTCTGGAAAACACTCTGTGCAAAATGCAACAAACCTGCTCACTGTCGCCATTTAATGTACTTCCATGTCCGCTCTCCGTCATTGTTATCGAATGTGTTCTGATGCTTCTTTTATATATATATATATATATATATATATATATATATATATAGAGAGAGAGAGAGAGAGAGAGAGAGAGAGAGAGAGAGAGAGAGAAGTTAAGCAAACAAGGGAAGGGGAATGAGGGGCTCGTTATAAATATGAGAGAAGCCAACAGCCACAGAAACCAAGGGGCACAGGCGACTTTTAATTTATTTATTTATTTTATGCTGTTGTTCGATTTAGAATGTTACTGAATATGTTATCGCTTAAAGCTAATTGATTAAAAAAGCGTGGTTGTTTTTTCTACTGCTTTTCTAATCAATTAGCTTTAAGCGATAACATATTCAGTAATATTCTAAATTGAACAACAGCATAAAATAAATAAATAAATTAAAAATCCCCTGTGCCCCTTGGTTTCTGTGGCTGTTGGCTTCTCTCATATATATGTATTCTGCCTCCTTTTTCTGTCTTTGCCGTTGTGTTGCTACCAGAGCAGGCGACTTGCACTGCCATCAACCCTGACGTCAGGCACGGCAGTGACCAATCGTAATTGGGGAAAGAATCGCTGTAAAATACAGGGCCTTGGACAGCCTGAGCACTGCTGCGGCAGAAAAGTCCGAGGCGGTTTTTGAACACTCGGCTCCCGACAGATGGCAGCCGGCACGGAGGGAGTCGTGAAGCACTGACTGACGAACCCGTGGCTCCTTTCTCGGGGTTCTCAGACCTGGCCCTTCGTCGGTGCCGCGCTGACCGAGCAGCGGGAACGGAGCTGTCTTCCGGAGGGCTGCTCCAGCCGACGCGCGTCTGGAGGCCGGCTTGATTGGCCAGGCCCGAGGCTCATCGAGGATCTGGCCGGATTTCTGACGCCCTAATCCTCTTAGCCGAGACTTTCTCGGCCGGCTCGCTTTTGTTTCTCTGCCTTGGCGGGGCACGCACGTTAGAAATGAATAGCGAGCCGCGTTACGGCGCGGCTCGCTCCTTCCCACAAGTTTCTCTTTTGCTTTGACCCCAATGCCCTTTCTTATTTCAGACCCGGATATCCCCATAGGAGTCTATAAAGCGCCAGTTCTACTGTCTTTTTCGCTTCTTAGAGCAAAGAATACTCACTCCTGCGGTCACTTTTGTCATCTCCCAGTTCGCCCTGGGGGTCTTCCCTAACCTCCAGCTCGTTGCGGCTATCGCTGCTTGCTTGGGCGGACCTCAACGCAGGTCAGAAGCTTACGCCAAATCGGAAATGCTCTGATCCGGCATTCACGACGCGCTGTATGCGCAGTGTCACCTTTGTTCCGCCTTTTTTTTTCCGCCGTCGCATCCTGCTTGCATGCCTTTTATTGCGTCCTTGAACTATAAAGCAACCTCGTTCCTGACAGAATGGCCCTCACGTAGCACAAGGAAGCGTGAGAGGAATTCAGTCTAGACGAAAGGAACGGAAGAGAAGGCAGGCAGCGTTGAGCAAGTTACTTGCAGTTTTTATGCGCCCCCATATTACTTTCATGCGCTTTCAAATAGGTCGGCAGCCGTGCGAGGGCGGTAGTCTTTCTACCTGGAGAACAAACGCGCACTGGAAAAGACAGCAAGAAGGGTGCGATGTCAGCTGCAAGAACTGACTGGTGGTATCAAGTAAATTGCTTTCCTGGCATCTTCTTCGAAGTCAGCTCGTGGACCGGCGGCTTGAATATTAAAGCTGGGAGACAGCTTGACAGCTGATCAGAATGTAAGAAAAAATCCTGCGTACGCCAAGCATACAAAGGTGATGCATTAGTTATTCTTCAGTCACATATCCGGGGGCCTTCACGAACTTATGTTTTGGTTTAACGTAATCCTACTTTTTGATTGAAAGTAATGTAATATGTCTACTTAGGGCAGGTAGTGATCGCTGATCCGGATGATGAGAGGGAAATATCTAGAAGAAAAAGAATGGGATGGAGCGCCTATGGCGGGTTCTCTCAGATCATGAATGGCATTTTACCAGTATCCCTCAAGAGAAAAGTATGCAACACGTGTAACTTACCGGAACTCACCTATGGGGAGACATGTGGAGGCAAATGAAAAGGGTGCAGCTTAAAGGGACACTGAGGAGAAATTGAAGTTGGCTTGTATCGATAAATTACCAGCTCCTGATTACAAAAACGCCATTCGTACTGACAACAAAGCTCTTGTAACGTAGAAAAGAGCAAGAACCAAAACACAGGTATCGCCGCCACAGGC
Organism: Amblyomma mixtum; assembly: GCF_055824585.1. Taxonomy (NCBI): domain Eukaryota; kingdom Metazoa; phylum Arthropoda; class Arachnida; order Ixodida; family Ixodidae; genus Amblyomma; species Amblyomma mixtum. The sequence goes on from NC_143014.1 coordinate 170,941,544, forward strand.
GAAACTTGCAAGTACAAGCGTGATGACGTCATAGGACAAGACAGTGCTGCTAGAAGACACGAGAAGCCACGAATCACTGAGGCTGACAGACGAAGGTTTCGCGGTTGAATACTGAAGTAAGTTTTGTTTTGAAACCAATAGTGCGCTTTTATCACACAAAGAAGACCGACAAAAGACAACCTGAATGTTGTAAGCAAAGAAAATCAATACTTAGTGGCACCACAGGCGGCCAGATGAGTTTCGGTATATCATGGCGCTTTGCGTCTATGCCCGCGTGGTTTCGTTTTTGACGCGCCTCGATTTACAAGCGCGGAACAGCAGAGGAACTCCAAGCGCCGCTCCAAATGCTAGTTAACTTTTGAAAGAGCCTGTTAATGTTGGGCAGATGATCGCCACGGTCAATGAAAAACTATGATGGCACGATTTCCGGTGATCATACAAGGCAGTTTGCAGTGTAAAGAGCGCCTTGAGTCTTCGTACGCACGCCCGGCGAAACGTTCCCGGTTGTGCCAGTCAACTTCCAACCACTTGACGCTCTGTGGGGCTGAGGTCGCTGAAGTGGAAGCCGAAGTTATTAGACACTTTTAGCATACCGTGTACCGTGTTCCCATTACCGGCACCTGAGTACCGAGAGCCCGCGCGCAGCCCATGAGCACGCGCAAATCTCTTTGACGTCGCCAGATGGCGCCACGTACGCGGCAGCTACGCACGCGCCTGCAGCATCGGGACCAATCAGCGCCTGCTCACCGGCGGTAGGCGGGCTCCCGGTACTCCGCTAATGGTAACACGGTGCACGGTATGCTAAAGGTGTCTGTATTTGTGGGAACTTCGTTGATGACTTCGGGAACGGAATCCATCGTAACGCTGGCAAAACGCCGGTGCAAACGTAAACGAAGCGACGGTAGCGACGGCCGCAATAGCCCATAAATGCCTTCAACGTGCGGCCAGCGGTAGCTTTCATTTCGGCTGCTTTAAAATACATTAAGTGTTTTAAAGTAGAACATAACTCCAAAATTTAAGAGGGTTACTTCTTAGCAGTCTTTGTAACTGGATGCGGGAATCGAAATCATTAGCAGATTTCATTTTAGTGCGAAGTTCTTTTTTTTTTTTTTTGCCGCGTGAAAGCGAGCAACAGTATCACGATTATTGAGACGAAGTGAGGAGAGGTAGTCACAGGTTTTGGAGGGAATTTAACCCGCTCTGCTGCGTTCTCCTCGGCGTTTCCCGCCGTTCTTTTTGAGTGGTGGAGTATTCCCATTATATCGGCATATCTTCCCTTAGTGTGCTGTCATTGAGAGCTAAACGCACTTCTGTTATTAAGGACTAGATGGGAAAGCGAGGACAAGTGAATATGCATACCTAGCAATTCTGTACAAAACCATTTACAAACGGGATAGAGTTCATGAAAGCAATTTTTACGTATATTGTAACATTTCACTATAACAATCACTATATCCGAAGATCTCCTGCCGGCAGGCTCGCAATTTTTTTTTGCTATTAAAGCTTTTGCTATCCTCAAAAACGTTTCCTATTGGTTTCCTAAGGCAGTCTTAACTGCTCGATGCGGGTGATGGACACACTTTTAATGAAAGATTTTGCTACGTGTCGGAAGAATGGACCATTACCTGCAGTATTTACGTAGCAGTACCTTACAATATGGCAATATACAAAATTTCTGTGCAAGAATGCTGGACACGAACTTCATGGCATTATCGTCTCTCACGCATCGCGTCTATCAGTGATGCGTTAGTGTCTGTTAATGTTCGTTTCTTTAACGGGGGAGTGGGGAACGGAAATAAGTAACTGTTAGTTGTTAGTCTATAGCACTGAAAGCGGTTAGTTAACCTTTATCTACCGTATCATTATAGGCGCTGGAAGTTTAATGCGTGGCAAAAAAACAACAACAAATAGAGCAAATGTACTCATCGTGTAAGTGAGCAAGAAACCAATGCGTGCACGCCGTTAGATTTTTTGCCTAAAAAGATAATCGTGCCCACTCTTTACAGAGAAGCTCGACCCCTTTTCAAGCTGTTTCATGAAGCACTCCTCTGTTTGGGCTAGGTGAAATACAATCGGAAGCAAGTTGAGGACACAATCGCCTGACAACTATAGTGATGGACCAGTACTACTTTATGCTAATGCGCCAGCGAATCGCTAAGTTCAAAAGAAAATGAACAAAGGTGTTAGTTTTTAAAAAATTCCATTTTCGCATTTTTCACCAGTCTAGCAACTTAAAACTTCTCAGAAGCTATATCCACAACATGCTTGGTTTGGTTTGGTCTGTGGGGTTTAACGTCTCAAAGAGACTGAGGTAACAAGGGAACCCGTAGTGAAGGGCTCCGGAAATTTCGACCACCTGGGGTTCTTAAACGTGCAGTGACATCGCACAGTTCAGGGGCCTCCAGCATTTAGCCTCCATCGATATGCGACCGCCACGGCTGTGATCGAACCCGCGTCTTTCGGGTCAGCGGCCGACCACCATAACCACTGAGCCACCGCGGCGGTCCGTATTTGTAACATATGCGAATGCATTAGCTGCTTGGTTAATGTAACCAAAAAAATATATTTTCTAAATAACTAGTTGGCACCGCTGAAGAACGGGAACGGATAGTGATGAGATGAGGACAGTGCTCAACTCCGCACTACTGTTAAGATTTGCCAGGGCACAGTTATGACGACTATCCCAGGTCCAATTCCACAAAACTTATACTACACGGTGAAGGTAGCGCGAAAGACGAGAACCAAAAGAAGAAAAGTGTGTCACGAGCGCTATTTCGCTACTTAATCATTATTGGAACACGAAATATAATCCACCTCGAGAAAAATTTCTAAAACGAAAAGAAAAAAGGAAGAGGTGGGGACCAAAGAGTCAACATGAATATCGTTGAACTAGATACTGTGAGTATTTTATGGGAAGAATAAATACGTACTCCCAGCTTAACCACTGCTGACACAATTCAAGACCACCGACCCCACCCCGTGATCGCGTGCGCTACCGAGCAACGCCTGTTGTTGGGCTAGTTGGTAAGCTACGATCTCAGAAGAACCAGCGCACGCCGACCGCGGCGGGCCTTGCTCTGAGGGGAAACAAAGGAACGACACTCTGGCTGACACAAATAATGCATTTATCGCTACAACTACAATAACGCCAGCTAGCAACAAAATACGCTAAGGAATCTATATCGTCCGACTCACCAGCACGGCTACGAGCGAACGTTCGCCCACGCTAGGGCAAGGGATATACTGGAGACACAAGGGAGCTGGCGGGAGAATGTTCCCACCATGAGGCCCCACCCCGCTGGCGGAGAGCAAAGCGTCGTTCCGACACGTCAGCGCGCATCGAGTTCCGAAGAGAGAGATACCCCCCCCCCCCCCCCCCGCTCAGCAAAATCACGCCGTCCATGGCGCTCTTGGCGCTTAAGGTCATTACGTCATTACGTCATTTATAGCTGCGTCTTTTAGCAACGCCAATGGGGTAATCTCCCCAAGTGAGGCGGCAACACAGGACAGCACAAAAGAGAGCAGCTTAGAACTGACTAGTCTTAACTGGGAAAAGGCGGAAGCGAATATTCCTAAAACCACATCCGCAGGGATAGACGAAATTCCAATTAAGCTGATTAATGAACTTGGCCCAAAAAGCAAGGGCGCGCTGATAAAAACATTGGAGGCAGTCATAACAAATCAGCAAATTCCGCACAGCTGGAGACAGAGTAAAATGAATTTGATTTATAAAGGGAAAGGAGATAAGATGAACATAAAATCCTTCCGTCCGATTACGATAACATCTGTTATGTACAGGCTGGCAATGCAGGCGGTGAAATTAAAAATGCAGTCATGGGTAGAAGGGAATAGGATACTCGGAGAACTTCAGAATGGGTTCAGAAGGGGTAGGCGGTTAGATGATAGCCTGTTCGTGCTTACCCAATGTATAGAAATAGCTAAGGCGGAAAATAGACCTCTGTTTTTAGCCTTTCTGGACATAAGCGGTGCATACGATAACGTGAACAGGGAACTCCTGTGGAGCATATTGAAAGATTTAGGTATTGGTGATGAGGTAATTGATTTTCTACAGGAAATCTACCGAGATAATGAAGTTGAAATTACATGGGAAGGAAAAAAAAGTACCACAACTGTGGGGGTCCACAAAGGATTAAGGCAAGGTTGTCCTCTATCACCGCTGCTGTTCATGCTTTACGTGATAAATATGGAAAGAAGGCTAGAAGAAAGTAATCTGGGTTATAATCTATCGTACAGATTATGCGGAAATGTAGTTGAGCAGCGACTCCCGGGTTTAATGTATGCGGACGATATTGTACTGTTAGCAGATAGCCAGGAAGATTTACAAACTTTGGTTAATTGCTGTGGAGACGAAGGAGACGCTCTAGGATTCAGTTTTAGCGCAACTAAATCAGGTGTGATGATTTTTAACGATACAACTGATCAGGTGCTTAAAATACAAGGCCACGAAATACCCAAAGTGGCCGAATACAAATACCTCGGGATATGGCTAAACGAAGGGCAGATATACACGGAAAAGCATGAACAGGCTCTTAGGGCAAAAGGACGAAGAGACGCCGGGATAATGAAACATAGGGCATTATGGGGGTACAACAAATATGAAATACTAAGAGGTATTTGGAAAGGAATAATGGTGCCGGGACTTACTTTCGGCAATGCGGTTCTGTGCTTAAGGGCAGAAGTTCAGTCGAGAATAGACGTAAATCAGAGAGCTGTTGGAAGATTAGCACTAGGTGCCCACGGCAAAACCACAAACGAGGCAGTACAAGGGGATATGGGCTGGGCATCTTTCGAGGCACGGGAAGCTAAGAGTAAAATACTATATGAAGAACGCCTGAGGAAATTGGACGATAACAGATGGGCAGCTAAGGTATTTAAATATTTATACAGAAAGAACGTTGACTCACAGTGGCGGAAAAGAACTAGAAAACTAACCAGTAAGTATGCCGGTCATGAGGACGGAGAAAGAAAGAGCATTAAACGACAGGTTAAAAACGCGGAAGTTAAAAATTGGATGAATTCAATGGAAAAGAAACATAGTGTAGAACTATATCGATTCTGGAAAAGGCATATCAGGAAAGAATTTTTCTATGATAACTCAAGAGGCAGTGCCCTACTTTTTGAAGCTAGATCAGGGTGTCTTAGAACGCGCAGCTACAAAAAGAAATTTAACGAAGATGACACATGTGCAGTGTGTGGTAGATCTGTGGAAACAATTGAACACCTCATAATCAAATGTGATGGTATCCATCCGGATGTCGATGCAGGCACAGTCACTCTTTCTGAGGCCCTAGGGTTTAAAGATAACAATGGTCATGTAAATAAATCTGCAGTGGAAGTCAGCAAAAAGCGATTGGAGGATTGGTGGCTGAAAAGCAGAGATGTGGCATAAGGTTAGAATTGTAGGAAGCCGTAGGCAAAGGTGATGGAGAATCTTAATGAGAATTGCCAACACAGTAAACAAAAAATAATAAATAAAGAAAAGCTGAGCATGGTGGCAATTGCCACCACCCCGTTTCAAAGGGGGCGCTCCTATCCATCCATCCATCCATCCATCCATCCATCGTCCCTCTATAAATTATTGAGGGACTTTAGTGGTGCTGCGACGCCGGCGCCCTCCCTTGTTAGTTAAGTAACTAGAAACCGGGGAAGACGCATCGCGAGGAAGCAAGCCGAAGGGGGGCGGAGTTCGGCACGTCCCCACAATATTCGACTGATGAAAAAAAGTTGAGGTTTATGTTTATGGGGTTTAACGTCCCAAAACGACTCAAGCTATGAGTAACGCCGTAGTGGAGGGCTCCGGAAATTTCGACCGCCTGGGGTTCTTTAACGTGCACTGGCATCGCACAGTACATGGGCCTCTAGAATTTCGCCTCCGTGCAAATTCTACTGCCGCGGCCGGGATCAAACCCGCGTCTTTCGGGTCAGCAGCCGAGCGCCATAACCACTGAGCCACCGCAGCGGCCAACTGAGGAGAAAAACTGAGTAGGAAGACATATGGTACACTATCTTGAAAACTTCGCTGTCCCAATCCAGGAACACCAGAAGTAAACTATTTCCACGTGAGGTCTAGGTATGTAGTTCATTCGCAGTAATAACTGATAATGTGTTTATACAAGGTACTCCCTGCCTAGATATGTAAAAAGCCTCAATAATCTAGCGTGAAAGTCGCTTCTTTTACGTTGCTAATATTTCTGCTTGCTTATATAGTGGGCTAAAACCTTTACAATCCCGGAAGTGATCAACCAGTTGTGAAGACTTTGTTCCTGAGAGCAAATTTTCGCAAGTTCAGACAACGTCCTGTTTGACCTACGTAGGTCTAGCCACAGGAAACAGGCAGTTCGTCAAACATAGGTCAAACAGGTCAAACAGGTCAAATAGGTCAAACAGGTCAAACAGGTCAAACAGGTCAAACAGGTCAAACAGGTCAAACAGGACGCTGTCGGAACGTGCGGCTGAAAGAACATGAAAACTTGCTCTCAGTATCAGTCTTCATATCTCGTTTACCACTGCCAGGAATGTTGCGGAAAACCTGTTTTCCCCTCCTCGAAGCGGCCGACCCAGCATCACCATCATGCGTCGGAACAGCATCGGCTGGGTGAGGAGGCTCCCTCATGGAGGTAACGGAAGCAGTGACGGGAGCGCCACCTCGGAGGCTACGCGAAACTCCGCGGAGTCAGTGACGAAGAGATCCGGCCTGCGTTGTGAGCGGTTGCAGCGGCACGCTCTCGTCACTTTCCGTGGCAAGCCCACGGAAGATCCTTCGTACCTTGCCTTTGGCCTTCTGGCTCTAGCGTGCGCAGCAAACGCGCGCTCTCGTCACCCCCCCCCCCCCCCCCCCCCCCCAGCAAATGCTCAGGGATGGCTTTGCCCCAATAATGCGGCGCGCACGGGAAGACGCGGCCGCCATAGTCAGCGCCGATACCTTCAAAGTTTCGCCCCTTCCACAGCCGGTAAGTCGGAAGCCCTTCTTGTGTAGCCACGTTGGTGTTTTGTAGGTAGCTGGCCCACCATGTGTATTCATAAATGTAGTTCATAATGCAAGTGTAATAAATAGTATATGAGTGTTCTCGCTTTGACGCCTCTCCCTTTGCTCCCTCGAGCACCAACCCCTCCGCGGTTAGCGAGCGGAAACGCTGCATCCGCGGAGTGGGAGTGCGGGACGGAAGACTGCCCTCCAGCATTTCCACAATGTAAACCTTGCAGCCCACTTTATGAGAAAGCAGAAATATTATAAATGCATAAGGGGCAACTTTCGCGCGAGATTATCGAGGCTTTTTACATATCTAGGCAGGGAGAATCTTGTATGAGCACACCATCAATTGCTCTGACTGTAAATGAACTAAAAGATCTAGACCACACGTGGAACTAGTTTACTTCTGGTGTTCCTTGATTGGGATAGCGATGTTTTCAAGATAGTGTACCATGTGTCTTCCCACTAAGATTTTCTCCTCAGTTTCATATCTAGCTCAGCGACATTCATGTTATCTTTTTGATCCCCACCTTTCCGTTTTTATGCGAAGCATATTGCTAGAGCTACCACTCACGCCGTCGCCGTGGGACCCCCACGTGACACCGTGACGTCACACCACGTGACATCGGATGAGAGAGCCGGCCTCCACCTCGCGCCGTCGCCGCGAGACCCCTAGCCGTCGCACCACGTGACACCGTGACGTCACACCACGTGACATCGGATGAGAGAGCCGGCCTCCACCTCGCGCCGTCGAACTGTGTTTCAACCAGTGCGGACAGTGGTGTATCGACTCTTGTGCAAGAGTTAAACTGTGCTTCAATCAGTGTGGACGGTAGTGAGTGTAGTATAGTATGTCGACTCGTTTGGAGCGTCGGAATGCCTATAGACGACAAAGGCGCGCCATGGAATCCTCCGAAGAACGAGAGCACCGGCTGGAAGAGCGTTGTTTCTAATACAACCACTTGAATGTCCTTGTGTCTCATACTATAAAGAGAAGTTTATTGACTTCCAAACGATCAGGACAAAAATCTCTGCCTCTCCCGTAACCGAGAGTACAGTAAGCATGAAATGTTTACGGGCCTAATGTCATCTCGGAGGACACCCGAACCGCACCGTACAGGAAGGGAGGAACGCCACCACCCGTTCAGCGCGATGACTTGCCCTTTGAACCCAAGGTTTCTTGAGGAAAGGAAATGGCGCAGTAATTCTCTGCCATCTCGGTGGACACCCGAACCGCACCGTAAAGGAAGGGAGGAACGCCACCACCCGTTCGGCGCGATGCCTTGCCCTTTGAACGCAGCGCTTCTCCCCCGGGCCCCTGTGCGCCTGCGCGGCTTTGCTTCGATGCGCGAAGCCCCTAAGAGATCACGTATGACAACGAAGTGTATCGTGGCATTTATGTGCTTTTATGCGAAGCATATTGCTAGAGCTACCACTCACGCCGTCGCCGTGGGACCCCTAGTCGTGACACCACGTGACACCGTGACGTCACACCACGTGACATCGGATGAGAGCCGGCCTCCACCTCGCGCCGTCGCCGTGGGACCCCTAGCCGTCACGCCACGTGACACCGTGACGTCACACCACGTGACATCGGATGAGAGAGCCGGCCTCCACCTCGCGCCGTCGCCGTGGGACCCCTAGCGGTCACACCCGCGCATTCCCGCGCATTTCGAACGCGCGTTCACACTCGGTGTAGCTGAAACGCTCGCTCCACCGGGCAGGCAGACGCGGCTTCCGTGGCAATCCAGGCGCTCACCCAACGCGCGTCTCGGGGTCAGTCGGCATTCCGCTGTAGCCATGCCGTTGTCTTCCCCCACGACGAAGGCTTCTAGTGGTTGTATTAAAATGACCAAGTATTCAACCAAGGAAAGCCATGTATTACCAAGCCTAGCCACTAATATGCTTCGCATTCCCCAGGCTTAGCCAAGCTGAGCCTCAGCAATTTTTTTTTTCTTTTTTAAAAATTTTGCGTGGCGTGGGTTATATTCCGTGTTCTTCCAATAAAGGTGTAGTTGTGAAATAGCGCTCGTGTCCTGTCTTGCTTCTTCCTTTCGTTCTTATCTTTCGCACTAACTTCACTATGAATCCGTTTCAACATGCCCAACTTTCCACCTTACTACTTTTTCCAGTCAAATGTTAGACCGAAATCTCTTACAGGAAAAAATAACGGAAGACCAGATTTTCTGCCCAAATTCCTTTTCCAGTTCTCTTCAAAATGCGACAGCTTACAGGAAATCAGCAATATGCAAACGCGGTACTGAGATTTCTCGAATGGCTAATGAAGCTCCAATTTTACGTCGCTTGGGAGTAGTCTGGCTGAAAACGAGGACACATTTTTAACGGCGAGATACTGACCGTGATAATCATGGTCCCTCCACTTACGGCCACTAGTGCACAGTACGCGTTATGAACGCAGTTCAGCAGAATGGTATTCAGAAGATAGACGTAACGGTGTTCCAGATATACGTAGTTTAAAACACTGTTGTGCATAAAGTTTCTAGTTGAAGCGGGACGTTGTTTCGTATATTGTGGTGACTTTTCAAGCTCTGCAATAAAGTACCATATATTTGAGCGATTTTTAAAGCGAGGAGCTGGAACTTAAATAGAATTTTTTGAAGCTCTACTTTAGTTTCATTTACCAGTTGGAACCTACGTGGAACCCGATTAAAAGTGACGCCACCAAAACAAGGACGCTCGTAAGTGTCGGCATGTGCTACGGCATATGGCACAGAATATGGGACGCGGCATTTAAACCAGACACCGATAGCTCAGCTGCGGCGTGTCGCAGCAGACCGATGGCATGCAACGAACACTATAGGCTTAGAGTCAGTCTAAGCGGCCAAACATGGTAAAGATGAAGCACCGAGAGTTGCAGCGACGTTCAATCAACTATCACCCGCGGGTGATAAATAGTTGAAGAGAAACGCTGTTGAGAGCGCAAAGTGTATGCGATTTTCTATGCACTAACCGATGGTATGATCAATGCCTTGTGATCGCTAAGGTACACACCACTAACGGTTAGCATTGCATGCATAGTAATCGACTCAGCAAACGCGAAGTCCTCATTTCAATGTACCACGCCTTGCGCATCATGCATCCACACAGGGGACGTTAGCGGCGTGGTCGACGGTTGCGCTGCAGGGAATGACCCTACCCTGCTTTCTTTAGCATTTTCAGCTTCGGAAACATGCCGAAAATTTCTATATTCCTCCAAGAAAAGCAACAAATTGCAGGGATTTTGCGCGGCCCATTAAATTAAATAATTTTTTCGCTTTGGACGTCTCTGTTATCATCGACCATGTAGCTTTCGTGAGCTGACATTTATTCAGAATTCCTAACTTCCGATACAAGTTGCGTAGCCTAATATCGGCCTGCTTTCGCAGTTCACGTCATGCCAAAGAGTTATTTGTATACATGCTGGCAGTGAAGACAAGAAAGGTTTCAGTATTTGCATTTGGCTTGTGTGTGCGGCCCATGGTATTTTTTTCTCTTTTTTTTTTTTGTCGTTGCCTCGTAACGAGAGAAATAAAGCTCATTACGGCAAGAAAAGCAGCGCAAGCACGATCAGGGACAACTTTCGTTTCCTTCCGTTTTATTCTCCGTATCTCGGCGCAGCAGACTCCCTCATAATCCAATATGGAAGCTAATGTTGTGCCGCAGGATTAGTTCGCCTGCCGTAGCGTGTGACCGCGCAGTCTTGGGCGCAGCATTTGCCGAGGAAGCGCGGCCGTGGATGGTCGCTTTCCCTCCTTTTTTCTTCCTTCTTTTCCGGCGGCGAACGAATTACACTGATTGTCGCTCAAGTGCTTATATAAGTGCATACGTATTCACTAGCGATGTTCGCGCACTAAGCACACCTTCACAAAGAAGGGCAGAGGGCTGCCTGCGAGCTGCCCAATGTTTGAACACTTGATGGTCGACTACCACGTTTTCTTGCGATCGCGGTGGTGGAAATCGATACTCCGTTATCTCGACCTCCGCGTCGGAAAATTTTGCGAGAACGACGTCAACTATTTTCTTGCCGGAGGAATTCCTCTCCCACGGAGAACGTGGTGGAGAAAGAACATAAATGAAGCCCTTCTTTTCCGTACACCGCTCGTTGGGCGATCAAGAAATTATGCGTTGAACTGCGAGATATATCAGTGGATAACGTAGGCGCGGCGCTGGAAGGATTCCTAGCCGCGTAACTCATGTTCGCGCTCATTTGCTTCAGACCTTTGGCTGATTTCTTGCTGCCCCTCTATAACGGCACCAATTGTGTGCGTGTGTATACGGTTGTCCAGAACTCCGCTTTCCACGTATGCGGGCCCCTTTTTGCTCTCGTCGGTGATCGACTGCAAAGTGCGCGGGGTGTACGAGCGCATTAAAAAAAAAAATCTTCAAAGTGTGGCATGAGAAGAGAATGCATGTGATTAATAGCCGCGAAGATATAGAAGCCAGGCAAGTTATAGCCCAGTTTATGGAAGTTAGTAAGGTGTGGGTGCGGGCTAGTCGATGATCCATGGTAAACGTAATGCGCCAAAAACACAGGGACGTAAGAAAGACGACGGGCAAGCGCTATGAAGGCCTGCATCACTAGCCGCATTAACGATATTTGAAGGAATACTCCGGTACTGCAACTTTCTGATCTCTGCATAGGCTTAATATACGTAAAAGAGAGGACCATACAGGACGCGTCCGCGTACAATAAAAAAAAAAAAAGCAACGAGGGCAGCTCGACATTCTGCGCACAAATTAATTTACAGTGCACTGTTCGAAGCAACGAAGCTCAAATAAGAAAAAAAAACTGACTAAACTAGGCTTAGTTAAAACTTTCGGCGAGAGCCGTAATTGGTCGCAAATCAGAACTTGCAAAATTCTTCCGACTGAGCACCCTCGTTCACAGACCCGTGGCACTCCGTGCTCAGTCCATAAAAGTGGCCAGCGCGAGGAGAGATGCGCCAGTCTCCACCATTGTATTCTTTTTCGAAAACGAGAAGGGGGGATGCCTTGTAATCTGCGTGAACCTAAACTCCGGACGGCTGCCGCCTGCTTCCGAGATCGTGCGTATAGAGCAGATGTCCAACGGGCACAACGGTGCCTTCCGCTCACCAGTACCTGTCTCCAGCTCATACACAATAAATAAACAAAAGTAAACTGCAGACTATTCTTGCTGCACGTGTTTCAAAGAAATCGTAATAAAGGGCAACTTGCGCCTCGCACTCCCCAGTTTTGCGAGCAGAGCAGGCTGTGAAAACGCTGCCTGTTAACGAGGGTTTTTTTTATTGCAAAAAGTATCCGCGTGAAAGCTGACTTCCGTTGACGCTTCCTACGGTCTCGCTGCTGCGCGACCTTCCTAGCCCGAGCACCGTCCGAGACGGCAGTTGAAGGTGCACCCACTTCGCGCTGTCGCCGCCGCCGTACGTCGGCGGCGGCGGCGCAGCACTTTCCACGAGTCTATGCGAGTCCGCAGTGGTTTTTCGTTTTGGGGTTGCGTAGGCTTCTGGTGGGCAGAGATTGGTGGGTGGGCAGGTTGAGTGCATCTCCGTGTTACGGATTCGGCTTCGTCGCCTGTTCAGGGAGGCTCGGCCGATTCACACGACGGTCCGTTCGCCTGCGGCCCGCGCATCACGTGTTCATACGCCCCTAAAAACTCGCCTGCTATCCGATGACGTCAAGCGGATGCGACGGACCAAAAGAGCAGACGACGCGCTGGGTGTACCACAGTTGCCAGATTATTGTAAAGTTTTTGGCAACGCTGGTCGAACTGGTTTTTCCTCCCGATCCATGACTGTGCGATTGAATGTAGAAAGACTTTATTGAACTGCAAAGGTAGCCCTGCAGAAAAGGTGCGGCCCTTTGTCCAATTCCTCAATGGCCTGGGCCGTCTTGCTAGCCCAGTTGTCAGAGCTAGCGCACGCATCTTGGCTGGCCGCCGCTAAATCCCGCGAGGGGAGAGGCACCTGAGCTTCCGTGCTTGACAAGACCGCGGGCCGACAGCGCGCCTCTCAATGTGGGGACGCATAAACACGGGATGCGCGGGCCGCGGGCGAACGGGCCGTCGTGTGAATCGGCCATAACGGCTCCCGCCATAAAAAAAAAAGAGGGGGGTGGGGGGGATTCTCTAATATTAGCCGGCGCCTGTTAAGTTACCACGTAATTTGTTTACGTGCCCATTTAGCGAGAGAGGGAGAGAACATACATTAATCAGCAACAGTCGCTGAGGAGGCGTCAGGCCAAAAAGAAATCTGTTTTCAACTATAGCCTCTGCTCTAGCAGCATCATCAGTAAAGCGAGCGCGTGTTGCAGTGCGGAACAGTGCAGTGGTCCCTTTTGCTGTCTTTTTATTTCAAAACGTTTTGCTCATTTGCGTTGTCTTGAAGGAATTTTCAATGCCTTACGCGAGGCCCTTTACCCTTTTGTTCGTGTCTTCACCGTGTGAAATCGGTATGTGAGAGTTTGAAAATTGCCGGCCAAGACGGTCACAACACCGTCCTCTCGGTTTAACGGCAGTCAACCTGGCTAACCAGGGATGCATCATGGCGCAAGTAATTTCCTTAGTGAGCAGGTCTGCAAAGGGGGGTGCAGGCTGTACAGAATAGGATCTAGGCCGCAGATTATGGCTCATGCATTGTTTTCGGGCACTGTTTTAGTGCGAAATCACTACTACCTTGAAGTTGACCTCGTCGAAACCTAGCATAGCAACAGCCCATGCAGAAATGAAATAAATATTGCCGCGACTGGGTTTAGAACCCACGGCGGAGCGAACAGATCAGCTTCGCTGGCCACTGCGCGAGAGCCCTATGCTATCCCCGCAGCCGATCACACCTCGTGTTAGGCACTCTCGCGCGGTCCATTGCACATCGTCGTCTTCATCAACTTCCATACGCGGCGCGAAAAGATTACAGGTAGACCAGCTTAACCTCGATCAGAGCTAAACCTGAGTCTAATATCGTCTCCAGACGTGCCGACGACCCAGCAAAACCACGAGCCAAACAGGCTTAAACACATGCTTTGGCACGTCTACTCGGTTTAGCTACGTTAAAATCCTACCAATTTTTTTTACTACTATCGAGTCTCTAGGAGTGAAGCAACGCGCAAGCCGTCCCAGTATAGTCGAGCCCATTTATAACGGCCACAAATATAACGAACGCTCGCTTATTACGAACCAGCGAGGTGCTATAGCGTCGACATATGCACTAGGGCAATGGCTGCTCGCCTCAGATACAACGAATTACCATTGCCGCACCACTCGGTTATAACGAACAAGGATGTGCCTTAAATTCGCCTCTGAAGTTGAAAAACTCGCGCTTCCAGCGAGCGCGGAGATTGAAGAACGCCTCTCCACCCCTAGAATATGTAGAACCAAAAAATCGATAAAAAAAAAGGGCATTGAAACGGTAGGTAACCGCCGCCCAAGCGCTCCCCGATAGTTTATATGGTCAGTCCTTGCCTGTGTCTGCGCCAGCCGGGCAAAGCAATCCAAGTAGAAGCAGAAGCGCGGTGGGCACTAGACAGTGGCAGTGTCGAATGCGAAGCTACTGCGCAAGGTCGTGGATCAACTATCAGCAGCGATTTAAGAAAAACTGTATACTTTGCTGGCAACTCAGGTCGCGTGGTATGCGTCGACTGTCAAGTCGGCTTCAACTTTTTTTCCCTGATACCACGTGCAGACAGAATCAAGTAGCAGACAGTGCAGCTTTACATTCAGTGTGCACGCGGGCGCTGCGTTAATTTCGTCGCTGCATGGGCCCCGGAACGACACATGACGCTGTCGGAAACACACATGATCCGCCGCATGCAGATTTTGTGGCAGCGTGATCTTCATACATAGATGGCGGGATGTTGCCTCGGATGTCTACGTTCGTGCGGACAACAACATCGAAGAGTCATGCTCTGACGAAGATAGTGCTATGTACGAAGTACGCAAAGTACGAGCACCCCCCTACCGGTAGGAATCTGATTATTGTGGCCGACCTGCTACCAGCTGCCGCGCACGCTTTAGCCTCGGTTATGTCCCGTCCTTAACGCATATTGTTGGCAGCAAGGTACTGGGCGAGAACATGACCCTCTGGAGAGCCTGGAAAGCCCCGTGGTAGGGTTTGCTTTGAAGAAGTAGACGCCCGTGACGCAGTTTTTTTTTTTTTTTTAAGAAATAAACGCCACCTTTGGTGTACTTAGTATTTATGATCTTAATATAGGCATACCACTTACTAAGAACATCGGATACAACGAACACTATCAGCGTGACCGTCAGGTTCGTTATAAATGGGCTCGACTTTCTATGATACTTCTGCTCACCGAGAAAAAAGTGCCACATTCCGCAGTTAAACCCAAAAGCTGTGCGTCAGCAGCAGTTTACCACGGCGAAATTTTAATTAGCCGAGAAGAAAATAACAAATGAAGCGACAAGAGAGAGAAAAAAACTTTTAATTAGAATAGAGCAATTCGCAGGAGCCGGGTGGTCGGGACGCCCAGTCCAGGGCTCCGCTGGCGACAGCAGACTTGCGGACTAGCTGGATGATCCAGGCTTGCTGATCCAGGTTTTCGCTCTACCTTCAGTCCTGTCGAAGAAATTGAGCCACCCACCAACGCATTTGTACGAATCACTGCCTTATGTGTGCAGGGGTGGATTACGACTCTAATAATCGCTTAGCTGGACGCTTCTGAACTCCCAAAGAGCCGCCAGCAATAGGAGCGGTGCCTTCAGAGAGTGAGACAAAATGTTAGCAAAGCAACAGAAGCCGGGTGGTCCGCAACGTGTTCACAACAATGACAATATACAGTACACGCCACGCATTCTTCGGAGTTTGTCGATGCGTGGAAACAACGCAACGAAGTGCATCGCATTTCTTTCTCGGATGTTTGTTCCCTTCCTTGGTTTCATCCTGTTGCCCGAGCTGAGAAAACCAAGCCGGTCGCTATGTTCCACCCCTACGCACGCTGGGCTATCAGTTACAATATTGCACCATATAGCCGCAGAAGGGTATATAAGCGGATCGCACTAGCTTGGCTAGAGCCACGCAGTGCGGCACGCGTCCACCCGCGGTGAACGCTAGCGCCACCCGTCTTTCCTCGCGCGCATCGTAACTCCCTCCACGCCTGCGGAATATATATTACGCGTTATGCATCCGGGAGTCGCAAGCACGTCCTCATCCTCACCGCGTATCGGTTCACACGCACAGGCTTTTGCAAATGTGCAATCGTGGTAGGCATAACGGCAACATGTGCGCGTATGGCCTTCCCTTGTATTGTAGGCAGGACGTTTTTTTGTTCGTTTTTTTTTTTTTCTGCGTCGAGGAACGGCAAGAGTGTACGGAAGAGGTCCCGCAAACACGTTTGTTTATGGGCAGCAAGAAATGAACGGCCGCCTTGCCTACTAAGCGGGCGCTCTGAACGTGCGTTCCGAGAACGAGGCCCCGACGAGTGGCGCTCGCTTGCGCTCAATGCGCCGACGTGGACGACTCGGGGCGCTCTGACAGCCCGGCGTGAAACCAATCGTGAGCGGCAGGAAGCGGTCTCTGCTCCAGGCGCGGCTGCGATGAGTGGTCTGAAATTAACGGGCTGCCCTGACACGGAAGCCACCCCCCTGCCGGATGACAGCTGCCGCCTGCGACGTTTGGCCGCGCCAGCCCGGCACCGCTCAGATCGATGAAGGCGCTGGTTCCGCCGACTCCTGGCCAGGCGGTCGCGCGCTGAGTCGGCGATGCGTGCCCTTGCTGCGAAAGGGAACGCGCGCACACTGCCGCGCCAGGTCAATTATCCGCGTGGCACACCGCGGATGCGCTTCCGCCTGCACGCTCAGCTACAGATTGTCGCCGGCGCCGACCTGAGGGGCGGGCAGGTGCGTCCAGCGCGCCGGCCCGCGATGTGCGGTCTTCGTCTGTTGCGCAACTGCGGCGAGCCGGCGTGGCAGAGTGGCGAAGGCGACAAGAGCGAAAGAAATGAGAGGGTGCAGAGCTAGCCAGAAGGACGTGTAGAATGAGCCGCATGTGGCATGCATCCGACGCACACTCATCACGGACGGAGTGCACGCTCCCTTTGTTTACAGAAGTGCGAGTCGACGGCTGTAATCAAATCTACACGCGCGGACAAAAGTAAACGGAGCACGCAACTGTCTTCGAATATTTTTCACGCGTCACCTAATTGAAATTTGCAGCAGTGGTACGCGCATGCTGGTAGAGGAGGTTGGTGGGCTTTCTTGTAGACAAACAACGCTTCTTCATTACCAATGGAGAAAACGACGCAGACCAAGACAACAAGACCGCGCTCTTGCCCTTTATCACCGATGTGCAGCTTTTGTCGCAAGTAAGGAGCCCAAAAGATTTCTTTCTGAGCCATGCTATGTAGTTCACTATGCATCGACTCTGTTTTAAACTCCTGAAAATCAGAGCATCTCTCCTCTTTACCTGTCCGAAAACCTAGGACTTCCACGGATGCTACTTGAGCTCAGCTACACAGCTTAGAAGTTCCTTGGGTGACAAGGGCTGTAGCCGGCCGTTATAGACCGTCACCCCGTACAGCGTCGCCAGCTGTGCAGCCGTGGTTGAGGTGTTTGAAAAGGGCATCCCAGTGGTCAGTGCGGCCTCTTAGAGGGTACTAAAGATTCATTCTACAGCATTCCTCACGGTAAGCTCCTCCTTACAATGCTTAAATTCATTGAGCGATTCGGTACAGTTGCCTTCCAGAACGCATATGGCCTGTGGGTTAATACTCTCTTATAAATTTTATTCTTTTACCTGTGTTCCGCAGTTGTTCGTACTACAAGCTCATTGTTCTTGCCGAAAAAGAGACTATGTGTTGGCGGTAGCGTTGCTCTAGTTTTGTGCCACATCTTCTTAGCAAAATTCGACAACTCGCTTCGAGGCTTGCTACACGACGACCAAGTGCTTTCTGGAATGATTGATTATATATTCAAAAATTTGCAGCTTTTACCTGACGAATCCATGCCACGTGTTAGCTTTTCAAGCTTCAGCAGACGCCATGAACATTCTAGTGGCTATTCCGTCACGTTTTTAGAACTTCAACTAACTTTCTGTGGCAGTGGCAATTTATGATGGGACTTTGTGCCAAGAACTAAGACTGAAAAGTGGGATTGCAATCAAGTTTTCTCGGAATGCACTGCAACGAAGTTTCCACCACGCAATGAAAAAATGGCTTTGGCAAGGCGTCTGAACGTTTGCGAGCTACATTTTTTTTTTCCTTTCAGCTCTTGGAAATGCAATGTATCAATCATTTCTCTAGCATATGAAAGGCAGTGTGGAGCAAGTTGATGCCATGGACGGTAAAGAAAGAAATTTGAAATATGGCATACAAGTA
Source organism: Amblyomma mixtum (assembly GCF_055824585.1). Taxonomy (NCBI): domain Eukaryota; kingdom Metazoa; phylum Arthropoda; class Arachnida; order Ixodida; family Ixodidae; genus Amblyomma; species Amblyomma mixtum. The sequence goes on from NC_143014.1 coordinate 170,959,836, forward strand.
CCGAGTGCCACACAATAGTAAGAAAGTGGCTGTCAGCGTGGCGCAAAAGCTGTTTTGTTTTTCAGCTCCGTGAAAGGTTTCGAGCTTGTGCTAGCGTACGCTAGGGGCACGTCAAGGAATGGAGTTCAGGAGAGCAAGCTGCCGGGCTAGTTGGTGATGCATTTGTTGAAGAAGTTAGCGAAAAAAACGGACAAGGGACAGAAGAATGAACACAAAACACATTCACGAGCGCTCGTGAATGTCTATTGTGTTCATTCTTCTGTCCCTTGTCCGTTTCTTGCGCTAACTTCTTCAACAAAGGAATGGAGCGTGCACGGCGCAGCATGGGAAATTCTTCAAGACATGTGCCATGCGTTTCCTGTCTTTAAGGCGCTCTGTACACTATTTTCTACATTGCGAACACGCAGCGTTTTCTGGCAGTGTGCTACCTAGCACTGGGTCTTTGAATGCGATAGCAAAAACCACCCGGCTTCTCTGTAATGAAACTCCCTGCTGGGCCACTTGTGTGATGACGTCATCAGGGTCATAGGAACCAACCAGAGAGCACCGTCACATTTGAAATTTCGAAGGACTCCCAAAATTTGGCAATTGGCAGAGGGCGCAGTCAAATTTTAAATTACCAAGGAACCAGAAAATTTGCCATTTGGCTTCTACACAATTTGCACTTCCTCCATCCTTAGAATTGGGACTTGGCCCGGCAAAAATTTGGCACTTGGCCAACCTCCAAAATTTGACAGCTTGCACACGTCCAAAAATTGGCACCCCCAAATACGCAGTTGGAACACCCCAATATTTAGCTCTCATGGCCCATTCCTAGACTTCGGCACTTGGCCCACCCCCAAAATTTGGAACTTTGTGGCATGCCCTAAGCCGATTTCTTGCTGATTCACGGATTCAGCAATTTCTTGCGGACAGATTTTGTCACCAGCACTGACATTTTTTTTTTTTTCTGAATATCTAGCGCCATGTGCGCTTTCGAAACATAAAATTACTCCACGTTCCTTATGATGCTAATTTCACATAACCCTAGTATTTTAATATTGCAGTTTCCAACTATTTTAAGTTAGGCAGAAAATAAATGTTGTTCATGCGTGTAATAATCCGCCACAGTGCACCTGAAATTGCGAGATCACAGAAGATAAGTCGCTCGTCATCATCTATGGAAACGACACGGCAGTAATCCTCAGTGCGTTGGCCAGGAAACGTTTGAACCCACATGATAAGCCTCTCGGGTGGAATTACTAGTGTTTTCCGGTGGAAGACTAATGAATTGGCTTCCTTTATGCCAGGCTATGCTATGTAGAGAGATAAATATTATTTTGACTCGAACTGACGAGCGGCCTCTTAGAGGGTTCAGATGCCAAAAAGTTAACAACGGCCAAATAGGCCGGTGTATTAATCATAGGCTGCGTGAACGCCATGCTTCCTTGAATTCCCCAGACGAAGCACATCTTAAAAAATGTCAGCATTTTTGGTAGAAGTGGGTGCAGCGAAAAACGTGAACTTCTAGAAGCGTGTTATGTCAAGATGCAGGGGGTTGGTCAGTGTATCAGCATGCCGTCGCTTTGCCTATTAAAATATTTGTTTTGTTTTTTTTAACAGCAGTCGACAAATTCGTTGTAGGCTTTATATTTCCCCACTGCTCTCTGTTATTGTTGGTTTCCTTGTGCACCGCCACCCGTCTTTGCCGTGGTGGCGATGCTGTACATAAACACACCGCCACCCCCACTTCTGATGTTGTACGTGATTCGAATGGTCTAACACGTTCACATGCTAAGGTGCGGTGCTACAAGCAATTCCGATGCGATGCTACAAGCAATTCCGATGCGATGCCTTCTCATGCACGAAAAATCTGCTGTAATAAAAGCTGATGGGGAGCCGAATAAATCAGTCGCAGAAATACGATGCAAAATGCACTGAAACACGGAGCGCACGTAATCTACTCGAGCCCTGTCTAGATGATGCAATCGGACTTGCAGTAGTATTGAAGTGCTAAAAAGGAAACAAAACAAATATGGTCAAAGCAAACTCTTTTCAACGTAAAAAAAAAAATGAATTGCAATTTGTGCTAAAAAGAGATTATGCAGGGATATGCATTCTCGGCGTCATGCGTGCCTACGCACTTGATGACGCCCATAGTTCTTTGCGGTGGTTCCAGAAACGGAATCAGACAGGCGAGTGTTTAAGTTTGACGGCTACGGTATAGGCTTGCCAGGACAATCTGACACGTGCCACCAGCTACTCTGCCAAGTCAACACTCCTGCTACTTGTCAACTGCGGGACATCATCGTTGGTCGACGGGCCTCGTGTCTCAAGAAACTTGAGGAGACGTGGCCGCAGCAAGGGCGTGCCGTCCTGCCGTTTCCCGTCGTTCCGCTTAGTTAGCGCTCACAGTCTCTGCGGCAGCTCATTTATTTCGCTAAGGAACGTCTCATTATTGGCTTCTCAAGATACTTTGACCGTGTTTACTTTGGCTCTTATACGTACTTGCGGCGGCTCACCACTGCAGCAGTCTTTTCTTGTGTTTACATTTATTTCGCGGATCATTAGCGACACTCTCTCTCTGCCTGTCACCTATGAAGCAGCATTCAAGTGTGCATCGAAACAAGAAGTGCATTTTTCGGGCTCCAGATCGGTTTGTTTCCTCTTTCGAATGAACTATCAGTACTTCTCTCGCAATAAAAAGGCTACGTATGTTTCGCGATTCTACGAGGGAGGGCGCTCTCGGCTGTTGTGGTTAGCGTAAAGACGATGCCGGCATACGGGAAAGAAGAATAAAATCGGATGCGAAACAGACCGCGGATGCGAAGGGGGAAGCATAGAAAGGGTAGCATTCGGCTCTTACATGCATACGGTTTTGCGAAATAAATGCAGGTTTACAGTTAAAGGTAATGTCTGGGTGCAGCTAAAAATTGAGGTAGTGGAGTCTGGCAACCTGGGCGGCTCTGGGGCAAGAAAAAGTGAAAGAGAAGCGTTACAGTTTAACAATGTGGCGAGGCAGAAAGGAAAGGAAAGGAAAAAAATCTGGTCAGTGCCAGTTACCGGCGAATAATTATCATTTTTCCCTGTGCAACTTTCTCAGTCGGATAGAACTCAGGAACGAAGCGGCAGATTCCCCCCAAACGAGGCCCTCCAGTATGTGGCGTCCTCCGATTTTCATGACACCGCGGCTAATCCGATTAAGCCGTGGCTTAATTCCCTTTAATCTGTCACCCTCTGCTATGTCACACAAGCAGTGTCAAGGGGATTAACCACGACTGCATGAGAATCAGTTCGACGCCATCGGCTGGGGAGCCTCCTTTAAGAGTCATTAGCCGCTTCGGTCTTGAGTTGCATGCGGCTATAGTTGAAGCCATTCTCGTACCCCGGTTATCACAACGTCTGTTAGTCACTGTCAACAAATCACATTATTAATAGCAATAAAACTTACAGGGCTGTTCACTATGAAAGGGAACAAGCAGTTTCTAAAAGAAAAAATATTTTTTGTTGTTACTTGTCTAGTAAAGTAAATAATGACTTTTGCATATTATACGCCACGAGGAAAAGCCGGTAAAAAAAAGCAAGACAAATCTGCTTGTGAAGCGTAATTACGGCTCAATTAGTAGTTGCATCCTTAAACTTTATTCTTTTTCATATTCGAGGACCCGGTACATCTGTCAATACGAGGCGACAAGCAGAAATTGTGCATTAGTAGCACCTTCGCTGGCGGCTACCATTTATTATTACATTTTTGCCCGTGACATTTCGCTTGTTGATTAGTTTGGGGTCAAGCCCTAACAGTCTTTCTTCATGCTTGAATACCGTACATGTAGGATCGTGGATGCAACACGAATGCAGGCAGGCAACTTAAATTTCAAACCCACTGGCAATTTAAATAAAAAAAAAGAAGACTGAGAGAACCTAGTTCCACACTTTCAAGGAAAGAGATGCATATAACAACACGCCAGACTTTCTTTTTACTTCATGTTCGGCTGAGCGCTCAGAGGAAGTGGCTACACGAACGTCTAAACAGGCCATCGCTGTCGAACGCTTCACTGACGTTAAATGGCGTCCTCCTTGTCAGCCGAGTATGTTCAATGCAGCACGGACAAATGCCCGGGAAGCACATTCGGTCGCTTCTCATGAGATCGGCGATGGCAAGCCGGGTTGCGTGACTCGATCGACACCAAATTTGCTCGCCGTAATGAGTCACTATTGTTTTCAAGTCTGTGCCCTATTTATGAACAATACTATTATGGCCCACTAGTTGTTAGGTTCAGGTGACGAATTGTTATGGGCCAAAGCAACTCTTCAGACTATGAGGCGAGCCGTAGCGAAGGTCTTCGGATAGCTTGGGCCATCTAGGCCTTTTTAAGGTAATCTGAAACCTAGCAAATTCTTCGCATTTCTAACATTTCGTCTCAGTCGAAATGCGTTCGCCGAAAAAAAATGCCTCAGTGTCTCCTTCGCAGCTGTGAGAGGAGGGTTTTTTGGCTTCGTCATCGCTGTCGTCAGTAACTGAAAATTCTCTGACGACGGCAAGCCATGTGGCAAACTATGACGATGACGTCTCGGTGTCGTGATGTCACTGTGCTGTCAGTGTCGCCAGGACAGCACGCAACCAGCTGTGAATCAACGGAAAACGTTCCCAACCCACGCACCTTATAATATCAATTTAATCTATCAGTGTAATTTAGCCCTTTAACGCCCAGTGTCGCGAATTCGCAACATACTCTTTGCATGTCGTTTACTGATTACTACATGGAGCTTTCATACAAACTTTTATTTCAACATGCTATCTATAGGCAGCTCTTTCCGATAAAGATGTTTGATCTTCGTGTAGAATAAGCAGGCACGCATGTGTGACTTTCAGCCAGCGTCCAACCGCTCTTTTTTGGAAAAAAAAATAATAGAGAAAAAAAAAGACGCTCACGAAAATGCCGAGAAAGGCACAGTAAAAGTTCTTGTCCTGTGTCTTTCTCGGCCTTTTCCTGAGTGTCTTTTTTGCGCTATTGTTCGAAAATCTACGCACCCGCCACAAATTGTGTTAAACTGTCCAACAACTCCTCGTCTCTCACTTTCTGACATGTGTTGCGGCAAAAAGAGGAAGGCATTTGTTCGATGGAAAAAATTAACCACGGTCTCTGGGCCTTCGAGTTGGTCTTTCACAGTACTCTGACTAGCTGCACAAAATGGACCAAATGCCCATTGTTCGTAATTCGCGACGTACCAAATTCGCAAATTTCAATGCCGCTAACAATTTTTTATATTGTCTTGTCAACGTGGGTAAATTAGCCGGCATAATGTGAAAGTAATGATTGTTTTTTTCATTCCTTCCTAATTTGGGTTAAAGAGTTAAGGCGTCAATTACGTTTTTTTTTTTCCTTTAAATACGCGAAGATGCTGCGATGTAGGTGTGACAATGATGAAGGTTTGGAATGAATACTGTAATACGGCCGAAAGAATTTTTCAGCGAAAGGCCGCCGCGGTGGCTCAGTCGTTATGGCGCTCGGCTGCTGACCCGAGGGACGCGGGTTCGATCCCGGTCGCGGCGGTCGATTTTCGATAGAGGCGGAATTCTAGAGGTCCTGCCCGTGTACTGTGCGATGTCAGTGCACGTTAAAAACCCCAGGTGGTCGAAATTTCCAGAGCCCTTAACGACGGCGTCCCGCCTGAGTCTTCAGCGAAAGTAAAACCGCTTCAGCGAAAGTAAAACGTAAGTGCGGCTTTATTATAATCAGCACATCTTTGCGTGCGCATTTAGTGCGTGGCACCTGCCTGATAGAAGAGACCCAGCTACCTCGCTATCTAGCATCGAAGTGGAAAGTCGCGGCGTTTATGAAGAATGTGCAATGCATTGTGCTTGTCGGAATAGCGCTCAGTGTTTAATATTCCTGTAGCATTGATCATGAAGTTCGCCTTTTCAGCACGTCTTATCACCCCAGGTGCGTTTTATATCAACATTAAGCACACAAAGGCAGTACGCGTTTCCCTGGAGTATTAAATGGCGGCATAAGTCGCACAGAGTTCAGCTGTTAGAGCGCATATTGACCTTCCAACCATTGTATGGCGCCCGCATTAAGTGTTAGGGCAGTAAAGGTGGCCATAGGCGACCTTTCCATGTAGGAGAACCGGTCTGCGCAGGCGTGTGCTGTCGCACAGCGAATAGTCCAGTTCGGTCTTTCTTCAGTGCTCTCGAGGGAGCTGGGGTAGAACAGCGAGCAGCCCCAGTGCGGTTTCACCGAGCAACCGCTCGTGAAGTACGGTACCGCGAGGCAAGCAGCCTTTTTCCAGCTGTCACGGCTCTTGCGCCGAAGTACGTATTTATTTGCTTCCTGGTTGTAACAACGTCACACCGCCGTCAGTGAGAACTGGACGAACGAGCGACAAAGGCAGTGTCGGGGAACCTTCCGCTATAAATGTCGGGCAGCGGAGGCACGAGCGGCCGCTCGTTTATCGCCGACGCCGTGGGGCAACTGTGGCTGCCGAAAAATCAGTGATCCGTCGCCAGAAGGGAGAAACAGGCCGACCTTCTTTCGGGGACGCGTTTAGCGTCCCGCCGCCCGGATACGTTAAGCCAGACTTGTCGCGGGGGCGGGAGCTGTGGAGATACGGGTACCGCTTTGTCCGCCAAGACGCGTGCGCTTGTCCCGAGCCGTTAACGCGGGTACGTGCAAACCGCTCAAGCCTACAGCGTGCGCACAATATTCGGGTCTAGGCCAAAAGTGGCCGGACGTCTTTTATGCTGCCTCCGATGTCGCCTGGGCGGACGAGCACCTGAGAAGTGCGCGGCGCGTGGTGCCCCGGCTTTCGTCAGAGAAACTCCATCCCCCTCCCCTCTGCTTTAGCCTGGCCTCCCCTTACCGCGAGCGAGTGTGATCGATGCCCGGCCGCGCCCCTCCTCTCTCTCCTCCGTGCAGTGTCGCTCGTAAACGGCCTGAAGGATGGCACGGCGGCATTCCTGCTTTACTTTTTTGTTCTTTATTTGTTCTCTTCGGTGCACGAAGCCCCGCGGCGCTCCACCTGAAGTAATCCGCGCTTGAAATTTCGCCGCGCCTTTTCCTTTATTTTCGCCCGCGCCAGGGGTGTGTTATCGCTTTCTAAAGCAGACCTCATACTCCCCGCCTTGCGCCTGCCTCGTTTTGTCTTCGCTTGTGTTTGTCCGCGAGCGGAATGTGTACCGTGGAACTTTTCACCCGTTTCACTCCCGTGCCGCGTCGCCTTTTCCTTTTTTTCCCCTCCTTATCTGTTCTTTCCATATGAAAGAGCGGAGTTGGTGTAGGCGCCCTTGATTTTATTTCGCGAAGCGAACATTTTCTGAATAAGTAACGTCCACAACGGGTTGGGCTGACTTCGTACGGCGGATGCCTTCGCGCTTTACCGTTATCTTTTCTGGGTGCTTCATTTGTAGTTCCACGGGAATATATATATTCCCTATCCATATACGGGTAGAACACGAAAGTACGATGCTCATTACATGTATGATGCAGGCAGGGGATGCAAAAAAAAATCTATCACCAAGACATTTAACAGAAATATCGCCGACAAAAGCTGCCACTTGAAGCAACGTTTGCATCCAATCGGAAATGACATTACGTGTTTTAAATGTCATGACTTTTGCTGTCATTTTTAATTAATTCCCTCTTTGTTTACTACATGTCGACATATACATGTCGACATCGAGGCGAATAATATGCTGTCTCTGTGCTGTTGACGCACAATGAATGTTGACTAACTCGCCCAAATTTCAGCTTTATTAAATATACTATCTGTCTCCGCCGACATAATAGGGATCGTATCGCCCAAAAGCCGTGACGCTGTCTACTAAGAGCCCCCAGTAGCCTGGTTGAATATTGTTCTTCGTTTTAGAGGGGATGGAAAGCCAAATCTTCCTTCATCCTAAGACACTTCGAACGAAGAAGGTCGTTTTGTACAATTTTAGCCCACCTGGAATCTTGTTCATAGAATGACGGCCTGTGGGGCGAGTTGGTGCATGACTGAAAATACTGTTGTCGTTGTTGCGCCGCAGTATTTTCAGTTTGTTCACAGTGTACAAAGTTGCCGGCTCCAACCAGCGCTGCAGGATTAGTGCCACTTTTCATTTCACGCACGAGTGCACTAATCCTCCACTAATCTTTAGTTCACCTAGTCGTTATTCAGTAGAGCGGAGAGCGGAAAGTTGGTACATCGTCATGAAGAATAAAACCAACGAAAGGTACGCTAGACAAATTAAAAAGCACAGGACGACGCTGGACCTTCAACTGAATCTATTTCGGTGATGTTCCCATATAAACTCTTCAGCAGTGATGCCGCACGTGCGACGGGCATTTTTTTCCAACTTCGTTGTACTTTTGTATTTTTACATGCAAATGGTTATGTGTTGCGCCTATGCGGAATCATTGCTGGAGAGTTTATACCTGAACTTCACTGAAATTCATTCAGTTGAAAGTCTAGCGTCGGCCTTTTTCACGCAGCTTGTGTTTTAGTGCTAGAGGAGATACGCACCACAAAAGGTATACATTGATTTCGTAGGTGTCAGCGGTGTTACATTGGCTACAAGTTCGCATGAACTCTCGCAGTAACGTTAATAGGCCGTAACTTGAGGCTCTCCCCGGAAATCAATAGCAGCATTTATGTACGTCAGGCCATGGTCGCCATTCTCTTGCAATTTCTTTTCTTTCTTTCGGAGTTGGATGCCACTAAAGCTGCAGCAGTCTTGCAATGTCGCACGGCATTACCGTAGGCGTTGGATCGTCCTGTCGTTGCGTTGTCGCTGTCAGGTTTTCCTTTATAGCTTGCATTTTTTTTCTCTTTATTCGCCCGCTCCTACAACGGAGGTGAGCGAACCACATCAAGTCAGGCGAGAGCGAGCACGTGAGGTTTAGAATGCCAGGCAGCTCGCATTTCTCCCCGCAATTCATCCGCGTGCGCTGCCGAAAGCTGTCTCGAGACGGGATGGCTCGCTACGCACGCTCTCAGAAATTCGTGCGCGAAACATTCGATCCGTGTTATTGCGGGGCTCACGAAGAGCCTCCGGACGGCTGAAGGCATGTACGCGCTTTAATCTGTATGAAGGCATGTACGCGCTTTAAGTACAAACCCCCAGATGTACTCGGCGACATGTGTCGTTCCTCCCCTCTCTCCCTCGCCTACCGGGGCCTTATCTCGTCATCTGGCAGCACAGAACTGGGATCAAATCTCACGGGCTGGATGAACCGGGGATATTTTGGTCGGCTCTTTCCCCACTGCGTCGGCACCCAGGCGTGGCTTCCACATGCGCTGGGACCGGTATCGCCGTTCCCGCCCGAAGGAATGTCGCCGCGCGGAATCCCCGCCGTATCGGCCTCTGCCTGGGATCCCTGTCACACCCCGCCCCCTCTCGCTTCGGAGCTGGCGCGCCGCCTTCCACGTGAGCGCTGCGTGCCTGCTCATAGACGCGAAGCTTCCCGAAGAGGCGCTGAGCGACCCCCCGGCAGGGCGTCGTGTTCTGGCAGCGGAATAGCCTCCCTTCACCGAACGAGCCTGCATGCATTTATTTCTGTAGAGTCGCAACATCCAAAGGCATTGCCAAGTGGGGCGATTTTAACGAGACAGGTGAATGACGGCTTTCCTGAATGCGGCAATGTCGTCAACGGCAGTGACGGAGGATGGAACGTGGTTCTCTTCGGTGTACTAGTGCGTGGCCCGAAATAACTAAAGCAAGAAAAGAGCGAAATAATGGTCGTTGTGAGTTCAGCATGCACTCGTGGCTGGTTTGATGTGACGTGCCTGCTGAATATAGGAAAAGCTGCCCACAGAATGTGTGACTGGCCAACTATGCAATGAAATGCAGAGTGAAAGGCTGCAGAGCAGGCAGCGACGGCTCAGAGGGTAGTAAACCCCAAACACTGGAAGATTAAATAGAAAAATGTGCTCTCTAACGCTGGATCATGTTTTCCGAGCATCATTTTAATACATCAGACACTAACATTAAAGCAATACTAGAAGAACGGGATGGACAACAAGATGGCCGAACTTTGCATCTGTCGCCGTTCCGCTTCCGTAACGACTAATGGTGTAGTCGCTAAACGTAGTTTTAACGCGGTATCTGACCTCGCAGAACTGCGAGTCTCGCAAACTGAGCATTCATGCTTCGAGCGACAGGACCTTGTTTTGAATTCAGATCGATAGAGAGGGAAGCTTTAACTTTCAAAAGTGTGGAGAGGCATGTCGGTCAAAAAAACTTGCGTCTAGTCTCGCAACTCACGCTGGAGGAAGGGAAGGGGGAAGGGCAGAGAGAGGTAAAGAATGGCGGATGAAGCTAATGGTGGAAAGATGCAAAAAAATTCATGTGTGCACACGTGGTCTCGAAGGCATTGAACACACATGTGCGCACAGATCATTCACATACCTACTACGCAAATGCCTCAAAGACACTGCATAAAAGACCGTCTAGGCCGCTTCCTCGCACAAACTGGAGAACTGTCTGCCCTGTGCGCCCGGCTTGACCGATATCCACCTAGACACCCATGACTGCCTCCGAGGGAGCAGGCGTCCAAGCAAGCGACACTCGTTCGAAACGTTTTCCTCTGCAGCGCACATTTAATGCCCAAGCGTGGAATATAAAATAAAAATACCTGATGTACTTCAGAGGGTTGTTGCTACAGGCGTTGCATTCAAGGCTGCTGCTTGGTTCAGTTTTGTGGGCGCAGCGTTTATTATACGCGACACAAAGCCATTCCAGGTGGAATGGGGTTCCCCGGCGTCGTCTAATCTAAAGCGGATGCCTAAACCGCAAGCTAGAGTCTACTCCGTAAAGGCGATCCTGTTGACGAGGGTGCCATCATTGCAATGCAAATCCTAGTGATTTGCATGGAATGTGACAGGAAGCTTGCAATGTTGGATATGGAGAATGCGACACCGATTAAATCATCGCTAGCATGTGCCACCTTACCTTCTGTGTCGTCCGGTTCATTGCCAGCTACGAGACAGTAGCTCGGAGCCCACTAAATTCTCATGGTACGTCATGCACGTCTGAGACGCATGGTATCTGAGAAACTCGCATCGTGAAGTTTGATTTACTGGGGTTTAACGTCCCAAAGCGACTCATGCTATGAGGCTATGTATATTATAGACTGTCGCTGTATATTAGTCTATGCTCATGCCAAAGTGACGTTGTGACTACAAATTTGTTCACAAATTCTCTTGATAAATAAGTGGTCAAGAGCTCATCCCCTGCTGTTGCAACCCTCCAGGCGCGTGCACATTACGAAGGCCACCTACCACCAGCTGGACGGCAAGTTCGAGACCGAGCCCGGCAACGGTCACCAGCGAGACCAGTATCTGGCCGAGCACCAGGTCGAGACGTTCCTCATCGCTCCACAGAAGGTGAGACTGGGCGCGGCCTCCCACCGAGTTTCGCAGACTGGTCATATTAGGTGCATTAAACACGGTCGTTTGGAAAGAACAGGGAGGCAGCACTTTGTGGCCGCTCTGCTTCGAGCCACCTTGCACACTTCGAAACGTTTTGCGTTGAGCAGTTAGTCAAATTTAGTAAGCGTTGGCTGCATAGCTTTCAAGTCACCTCCGCAACTGGCCAAGGACAGGGTTAATTAGAGAGACATGGTAGAGGTCTTTGCCCTGCAGTGGGCGTAGTCAGGCTTATGATGATGATGAATAGAAACAGGAGATAAATTCACAAAGCCCATGTTCATGCGTAACAGCGGTTCATGATGGGACCATGCCTTATCTATCGTCTCGTTGGCTATCGCGACTACACACAGCCCTCGTTTAGCCACGAAATATTGCCATACAGGAATATATTCAAACAGCTTCCTGAATTTGACCACAGTCTTCCTGTCCTGCAGCAATACCTTTAGCTCTGCATGTACGCCACGGTCTGAGACAGTTTTAATGTTGCATAATTTTTGCCTCGGAGAGAGGAGAATCTTTAAACGGTTCCCCTGTCAGTGACATGTATGCTGTCCCGGGGCCCTGTTGGCCGCCACAGTTCACGTTCTGCTGTCGCTGTGTCGCAGAAAGAGACCTCCGAGGAGAGCCCGCAGGCGGTGCGCGAGAACGGCAACCGGCACCGGTCCACTTCCAAGATGTACAAGCACGTCGAATGCTGGGGCGCCGACAAGCCGTTCGCCAACATCTCCGAGACCACCCTGGCCAAAAACGTGGGCCTCACGGTACGCACTCTACAGGACCTGCTCGTTTAGCTGCCGTTGCGGCACTGTGTCCCACTGCTTGACAGGTCCACCCTTTCGCATTCCTCTAGCTACTCTTACGCGCTTGTGTAAAAAAAAAAAAAGGGGGAAAAAAAGAATCATGCGCATGCATGGTTCTGTGACACAGTGTTAAAAACACTTCGCATACACACTGCGTGCGTTGCCGATTACAGTCAGCAGCACCGACATTATTACAGGCGTGGGAAAGCCTCCGTCCCCCAATATTTGAGTTTGTTTTTCCAAATATACAAGCTTAAATTAGCGGAGCAGAAGTGCAATAACACCCATGGACCGTCGTTTCGGCGCACACTAAAAACTCCAGCCGAAACTGGTCCGAAACCCTGATACGGCGAACCTTATACACAGTTTCACTTTCTCTTGTGTTGTGAACCCAGCAAATTACAAGTGTTTGCTATCAGCGTGACCGCAGAGACTGCACTTTTAGCGCTTGCAACTTGTTTAGTTACTCATAATCACACTTCCTCGCTTTACCGTCCGCACTTCCGCTCGAGACTATTCTCATTATCAATTCTGCTTAAAAGCCTCCCATTAAACTTCATTAGTGAAAAAAACCAATACGAGAGCGTTTGGACCTCTATTCGACTTTCGTGTTTGCAACAGTTTTCGCTTATGCTATCTTGCGTATTAAATATTTAAGTACTGTGCCCCGAAGCGATAACAAACGCGATAGAATTTACCAAGTCACGTCTACCATCTGCTGTGTGCAGTTTGATAGATTAAAAAAATGAAAACGGCCAATCGATCGACGGCGGGGCGCCCGTGCTGGAGCGCACGGTGCACGCTTTAACGCAGTTTCCCCCCAAATCGCACCTGCAACTGCCGTTGACCATAACTGAACCGATCTGAAAATGCAATGTTTTTCAGTCAAGAGCGACTGGAGATGGAGATAAAGCGAAAGAAAAAATGAGAGATATAGAAACGGCGGTAACAGGTGCTCACGTTTACTGACGTTAGTAGCGCGCACTACGCAGATCGTGCGAGCGCGGATGTGCTTTCCTAACACCAGGACAGCGGCGACGTGTGTGAGCTGTACACAGCCCCGTCGCACTCGTTCCGGTATTTTGCAACCAAACCGCCTGACAGTATTAGATGCTATCATGTGTGAGACATCTTTCGCGAGAGCGAGCTATTCTGCGACGTTTGATTTGTCCATATTTTGTAACTATTCAGTTTCTTTTACGAGCCGCTTACCGGGCCCGTGCAATCGATGGACGGGAATTCCTTTACTTTCTTTTCTAGTAGGCTATACAAAGAAAACGAAGGTCTGCGTACACGCATTATGCTCTGGAGTGAAATATAGGACGACAGCACACAAGAGAGGAAACGGACGCACGCGGGGCGCTGTGCGCGCACACCTTGTGGTATTTTGTCTCCTTGCGCGCTGTTTTTCTCTAATATAAAGTTCCACTAACTGGTCCACATATCTGTCCCATTTCGCTTCCTCTTCTCAGGGGGTTCACGCTCAAAAAGCAACGTTTACATTCGAGCAAAGGGGAAAGAATTTAAAAAAAAAAAGCCGTCTGCAGGGGCCCGGCGCTCCCACCGCAAGCCGGAATGACGAATAACATCGTTTAAGCAGCGACAGGCTCGTATGTTATGCTCAGGAAGGGCCTCCTTGCCTGAGCTACTCTCCCTGTCAAAAGAAAAAGTAATACGTACGAGCAAAAATGGAAAAAAGAAACCAGTACCCTTCTCGGTTTCAGCAGTTTTTTTGCACCTACAGCCGTACTATATATCATGCACGTAAACATGAGTCATGCTAATGTTTTTCTTTTACTTTTTTAAACGTCTGTTCATAATTAATACGAAAGCATTCCGTCCTCATCCTCGCTATCCTTCGTTATTTTTGTTTGTTTGTTTATTCACGTGTTCCTTGCAGTTTATTGCCGAGTAAATTTTGCGCTTTGTGTGCATTCGCAGCCATACGCTGCTCGCATTGTGTTCGAAGCTTTTATAGCGCGTACGCGCGCATTGCAATAATAAATCAGGGGTGATTGTTGAAAGTCGCTTTTCTTTCTGGTTGTCAAACCTTAGTGAAAGCAAAACCCATTGGGCTATCAGAAGGACACAATGGACATATCTTACGAATTTAGGTGCTCTCGTTGCAAAGCGAAAATAGCCACCGACAAAAAGAGATTGAGGATGGCCATTCAGATGCACTCTAAACACGAATACGCGTATATAGCAGTAAAAAGGGAGTAACCTGGTCCCATACAGCACTCTCTTTTATAGAAAGGAGTGCGCTCGAGGACAGCTTGCTGCATTTTCTCTCCCTTCTGTTTAAAGTTTACCTGTGCCAGTGTAATACAAACCATTCTTCTCCTTCGAATAATTTCATTTCAATTATCCGCTGCGCTGAGTGGCGGATTTCGACAATAGTTGGTACGTGTCGGCGCTTAGCCAAAGACAAAGGATGGAATAAAATAACTAGAATAAAATCGAAGTGGAATATATTTGTTATAACATGCCACCCATGCTGTGCATTGCACCCACTATCTTCCTGGACTGTACTGCACTGACAGCCCATTATTCGTGCTTCTCCGCGCTCTAACCGCGCACTCCGTCATGAGATAGTATGGACGGACGTCGTTCAACTCATCGCTGCACAGAGAAAATAAAAAGGATGCCAATACGCTAGGTGAACCAGGTAACCGACTGTAATGTACAGTGGTGAGCAGCCTTGTCTAGAGCGCTCGAGCGGTGCACTTCCTTGCAAACAAATCCAGATTTTGTGGCAGCCTCTAGGGTCCAGCTGCAACGCTTGCACGGAAGTAGCGCCAGATAGCCTCGTAAACAAAGCAGGCACGAAAACTTTGCCCTGTAATGAGGGACTGCTCTCTAATTTCGGTTTCTGTTACCAAGTGCGCACTGCTCAAGCGCTCTAGACAAGGCTGCTCACCACTGTACTAGGCACGCCTCCCCGTGAGACGAACTATTCGTAGGCGGTACAGAGTCTCTATTATAAATGTGGATCTTGTAGCTACACATGTTTAAGGTGCGCATTGCAGAGGGGCGGGGAATGAAAAAAAAAACTTGGCAGTGCACTGAACCTTCATGTTGCCTGTCCTATGGCGAGGACAAGTAAAAGACCCCGACATTTGACCGCTATATTTATTCTATAAATATTTCTTGTAAACAAGCCCGCTGTAAACAATAAGCTTCTACCCCAAGCAGTATACTCCTTGAAAACGCATAAGACATTCTACGGGTAGTAACCGGAGAATGCGTTCTGCATACAAAATTATTCATTGAGAGGTTCGAAAGAAGCGTTCTGCTCACACGTTTGGTCACGAGTGCAGCGGTGAACTAGCGGCACGTAGAGAACACAGGGCGAGAGAAACTGCAAGCGGTAGGGATAGATTCGATATCTTGTGAAAATAGCTGTTCTTCGGCCGCGCGAGCCTACTTTTTTTATGCGATTTGATGCCTTTGGGCATAAAAAAAAAATAAAATAGGGATTTAAGTGGACGGCTGAGTTTTATATAAAAAAACGGTGTCTACAGGTTAGAAAACAGGCATAGGAGGCGTACATCAAGGAGCCGATTAAATTCGTGGCCAGGGGCCTTTTCAAATGTAACGCAGCCTTTATGAATTGAGCTATATCGAGATAGTAACATCACTGCGTGAGCGAGCACCCGAATAATGTGAAAAGGTCTAGGCTTAGGTCTATTGGAGTTTAACGTCCCCAAGGCGACTCAGGCTATGAGGGACGCCGTAGTGAAGGGCTCCCGAAATTTCGACCACCTGGGGTTCTTTAACGTGCACTGTCATAACATAGGAGGCTAGGAATTTCTGGCTGCGCGTGCTCTAGCTATACGTAACGTCTTTTTCAAAACCTCCCACCCAAACCACTGCGCTTGTTTCCGGGTCATGTAATACGGCTGGTATAGAACTGCCAGCGCCCACAACCGCTGTAAGGTGGGGTAATTTTTCTTCTCACCGCTCACGAGCTATCAAGTACAAGGTGGTACTATGGAGCTCGGTTAACCGGCTCATCAGCAAACCTGATGACTTGAAGACGTTTGGAATGGACGGTGTTTTCATTATTAGAGCATTGTGAGCATAATAACATGGCTTTGCTTTATAGTGACTGCCTGCGCTGCCATCGGTTATAAGGCACAAGGGCGTTATAGTATGCGGTGTTTGATATTAGGGGAGCCAGACACGTATCCACGGTGCCGAATATGCGTACAGAGCGAGCCACTCTTCATGACTCGCTTAGTTTATGTTACGCTTGCGCCTAAAGCGTGGCCCGCATGGAGCGTTTTTTGCCCGCGAAATCGCGTCGCTCGACCGACGCCCGCGCCGGCATCGACGAATTCACTCCCGCATGGTCAGCAGCCGAGCGGCGCGCGCTACGGGCACGTTACGGGATACGCTGACAAGATGGCGGCGCCCTGCTCGGCCGGTTCGGAATAAATACTAGTCACCATTGGATTCTTCGACGCGATAGCTCGCTCAAATGGTAGCGGTTCGCTTTTATTTCGCACACTCTCGCCCACGCGTAGAGGTATAAGCGAAAACTAGCCCCTGTTTTTCAGATAACTTGGCAATTTTCAAGCTCTTAGGCCTAACCAAATGCAGTGTTTACCTCGCAAGAACGACATCTGGCGAAGCAGTTGTCTAGCTTTTAGTCACTTGTTACATTTTCATCTATTTGCAGTTTTTCTTCTTAGAACAAAAAAAGGCTCGCAATGCACCCATCCTAGTTATCAGTAATTACGGATGAAAATTTCTTCAACACAGCGTTGATGAGCCTTGACGTCTTGTCACTAGATGCGCTACCGTTTACGCGTGCCCCTGAGGGACGCTACGGCAGGGCCAGCTAGAAGCGACTCCTCCGAAAGACAACACGCTGCTCGGCCGTTTCGGCCGAGAAACCCGAAACCCAAGCATCGGTACCCTCGGAGCGCCAAACACCCGTCTTCCCGGGAAGCGCGACGCAGTTTTGTGGGTCAAGCTGCAGTGCCAGCTCAAGCTCACGAGTGCGTCTCGCTCGGCCGGCGTGGCTCCGTCCAGAATCACGTGACGCCCGCTCCGGCTCTCATTGGTCCTCTGTCGCTGCCCTCTCCCGGCGTCGGCGCGGCGTCGACGTTTTTTTCTGTTCCGCCAGAACCCGACGATTTGGCAAAAACGTCCTCTCCGGCGGCAAAAAAAACGCTCCGGTGCCGTCGACGCCGACGAATCGCTCGGGAAAACGCTCCATGCGGGCCACGCTTAATTCATTAACGAGAGGTCTAGAGCCTATTGCAAGTGGCTGTCAAACGTGCGAGCCCCGAGTTACTTTCAAGAGTGCCGACTGGTACTAGTACGCACACTGATAAAAGTGACCAGGACACCTGCAGTGCAGCTCAACCAAAATGCTTTAATCTGAAAGTGAGCACTGAGCAGGAAGGTTAGTCAAATTATGGCTACCTCGGCCTTTTTATGAGCCGGTAAAAGGAACCCAACATTAGTGCTTCATTTCAGGCCCCAGCATAAGCAATTTATCCAAAACGTGAAGGTCCAGAATGCTACCTATTCTGCTATTGAGCACAAAGCGCATTCAGAATTTCCAACATATACTCGGCGACATTTTAATGAATAGCGGCTGCCGTTCACAATGGACAGCCCGTTCCGCGAAGATGTGAGGCACCATTCACCGAGTGCCATCGCAGACTTCTGATAGCGGCATAAAGCCACTTCCTTCTTGTTGCTACAATTTGCTCTAAAAATGTAATTTCTTGGCGGAACAGGAACGCCTTTGAGAATGTACTGATCTGTTTCTGACTTTTTTTGTTGTTTTAAACTATCTTTGTGTCGCTCAGCCAGTTTGTGTGATGTGCGTTCTCTTTTGAAATTTCTGTATATTCAGGTAGGTTGTAATATCATGCGCAGCACCGCACTTCATGTAGGCAGCGTGTCGGTTGTTGGGAACTACTACTCCGGGGCCGTTCCTTAGCTTGGTGCAAAAAGCTGACAGCGCTAATGAAATGGAGCGCGGGAAAACTGGAAGACGACACAGGCCTTAACTGGTGTGCGCGTGAAGGAATACAGTCTGTCTGGGCAGAATTTAAGAAAAAAAGAAGTAGAAGGAAAGCAAAAAGAAAAGTTGTTAGCTGCCAGTGCTGTTTCAATTAGCCCGCCTAATCTCCTTGGTGCAAGAAGAAAGCAACAATACAGGAGACCTGACCTACTTGTGAGCACGAAAAGGAACCAAAGCTCCGCGACTGCGCAACACTTGTGTAGAAGGCACGGTTTGCCTGAGGCTTTCGTTCTTAGTAAGTCAAACCTTACGCCGAGCCTTTCTTCCTCGGACACCCGGGAATCGGGACTGGGGCCCTCATCTACTCGATAATCGTTCATTCTCTGAAATGAAGGCCAGGCGCCGGCAGAGCTAGAAGGGGCCGCTGCCCCGTACGATGCGCGACCAGGGCGGTGCTGCACCTTTCTGCCAGGTGTGTTCTTCCGCCAGTCCTCTGGGCCACAAAATACCGGCGGCCGCTGCTCTCGTCCGCAATTTCCGTCGCGGCTCAAGGCGCCTCAAAGCTAGGCCCCGCGACAGCATGGGATGTCGTATCTGCGCGCGTCCTCCGCGGGGACCTGGGAACGAGCACGGAGGAAATCGCGTAGAGACGGTTCGTCCGCATCAGGAAGGGGAGGGGAATCTGCCTGCCGGAATCAAGAGGTTCCTCATTTCCGCCTCTCACGGGAAATACGACGCGTGAGCGGTTTTCCCGAAAAACTCGGCCTCCCGGCTCTCGGACAGGGGCGCAGCATCCCAGCCTTTCTTCGCCTTCATCACCACCCGGCGCCTTTGTCATATTTGTCCCTTTTTCGCCCTCTCTGTCCCACACCCATGCTGCGGCGCCCGGGCGGCCAGCGCAAGCCGAGCTCTTCCTTTCCGGTCGCGTATGTTCGGTCGGCTAAGCTTGACAGCCGTCAGTCTTGCCTGGAAATTTCCCGCTTGGTTTGCGCCATTCCCCTCGGCCGCTTCTCACAGGCGAGTGTGCTTTAGAAAAGGAACCTGGCCGCCAAGCGGATTACTCTCTTTGTTCGCACTCTCGGGAGGCTCCGCAGTGTGCCCGCATTGTGATCACTTTTCTCGAGGCAACTTCCCAAGTACAGAGCAACTAGGTCTATTCTTGGGTTGTGTTCTGCTCGGCAGCCTCGTGTTACTTTTTTATATTAAACGAGCGATAAGGCTCCCCAGCCCAGGAAGAAAGCGGTAGAAGCCGGGACAACTGCGACATGCATTGCAAGAAGGAAGATAAGGGAGAACCACGAACAAGGTTAGCCAGGCACACGTCCAGTTTAATGCCAAGCGCAAATGGGTGGTGGAAATGAAGGGGACGAAAGGGGGAGGGGGAGTGACGAACATTGTTCAACGCCTGTCCAACAATCTCGGACAAAAATTTTGGAAATTGGAAAATTGTAAGACACTGTTATGGATGTATTGAAGGTAATGGTCCATTCTTCTGATAAGTATAGCAAAATCTTTCTTTTAAAATGTTTCCATAGATCGCATCGAACAGTTAATAAGACTGTCATGGAAAACCAATTGGCAACGCTTTTGACGATAGCAAAAACATTAATACAAAAAATTACAAGACTGCCGTCAGGTGACTCCGGATATATCGATTCTTATAGTGAAATCTTACATTATATAAAAAAATTGCGTTCATATACGGTTTCCTGCTCGAAAATGCTTTTGCCCAAAGTTGTTTGGTATGGCGTGTCCATGAAAGGAAACGCGCGACTCCTTTCAAGGACGAGGTACCACGGTATGTCTGCCTATAAAACCATCTGCGCGCGTTAAAACCAGCCTGTTTCCTTTCAGAATTCGATTCCTTTCAAAGTCGATTCAATGCGACGTGCAATTCTGCGATTATATAAGTGTAAATATCGTGCATAGGGAAACAATACAAAAATTGCAAGCAAATGAGAATAACAGTAGCATTCAAGCACCCTGATAGTGTCGTTGGGGCCGTAACCTTACTAAAATTCAAACTTATCTCGCGTTGAAACTTTCTTCATGGTTATGAGGTAAATCTGTCATGCCACAGAATTATCGTCTGGAAAAAAAAGATGCCCAGGCTTAGCTTGGTTAAGCCAACAATGCGTTGCATATTGCGCGGTCTTTTTGCGCGAGGTATTGCTTGGCGGCACTCGATTTTCTCAGCAGCTTTTCCTCCGTGACGTATGGATGGATGGATGGATGGATAGGAGCGCCCCCTTTGAAACGGGGCGGTGGCGGTGCTCAGCCGTCTTTTTTATTTTTTTTTATTTTTTTTCACGTGGTTTGGTGACGTCACGGTTTTTCACGTGGTTCGGTGACGTCGGTGACGTCGGTGGCTGCCCGGCCGCGCCCAAGGGCTGAACTGAGTGATTGCAATATGCTACGCATAAAAATAATTATGATAAAGCTACTCCGATACCGACTTACGTACCAAATTTATCACGGAATGCGGCAGCAGAAATGGGGAAACCGGCTACAAGCGTGAACACCGCATAAACGGGAGTGCCGACCGACGTTCTAACGTAGGAAAGTGTACTTCGTCGAGGACTAAACATGCAGAACAATCCTACTTCTCACTCGTTCCCCGTCTTTGCGCGTTTTTGATTGAAGCTGTTGTGTTCTATTGCCCATCCAATTACACGAGCCGTCCTTTGTGCATCGCCAGAAGGAACTGGCTTACGAAAATTAGGATGGTTCTTGTGAAACAGGCTGCATTGATTGGCCGGCTTGCTGCTGCCATCTCAGTCGACACAGGGCAAGCGAAAGAGTGGCATCACACAACGCATTTTAGAGTCTTCATAAATGTTGTAGCATTTAAGAGTACATACTTGAGAGCCGACGTCACGTGATTAGGTAAGAAGAGGCTGTAGGGAAGAAAGTCCCCTGAAAAAAGGTCCACCGAGGAAGCGCCCTCTTGGAAAAAATGATCTGAAGTGCAAAATTACCCAAAGAATAAATTTTTGTGAAACAAACCTGACAAAAATGGCCATCTTTATTGGACTCTTCCTTGAATTTGAGAGTACACATAATCATGAGGTAAGCATGAAGCTGGTGCAAACTCGAAGCTGCTTTCTCCAGGTGCAATGCATAGGCGCTGAACTACCACCCCCTAAATTGGCATCGGGCCCCTGTGATAGCTCGATGATAGGGTACAGGACATGCACAGTGCTTGCGCCACGCTATCATTAGCATATTTAAATAAGGTGCCCAACAATAAGCGTATTTAGCTTGTATCTAGTCAGTGTATCAAGGTGTCCTTCTCATCTAGTGTTTTATTGCAAATATTATGAGTCTTGAGCGATCAACCACTGCCACACTTGCGTTGCGTTGTCCATACCGTTGCGTTTACGGTTCAGTGATTCGTTCCACCATCAAACTACTTAAATCCGCCTGATAGGGTAAAAGTCCACTAGTGGCACCTCCCGCATCCGAGGCGGATGCTCAAGTCACTGCTGGTTACGAGACGTTTGATGGCACTCGTTTGGGGAAAATTTAAAGCATGAAACTTACGTCCAGCGGGCGTGTTTCCTAGACGAGCGCTTGTTTATTTACTTCCACTTGATAACGCAGCGCTCAACATATCAAACATCGAAAAACGCCACCTCAGAACGCGGGCAGTGAGCGCAGAACGTCGCCCAAAGAGGACCGAGTACCACAAGCACAAGCTGTGCATGCAGAATGCTAGATGATGATGATGATGTCCTCAGACCTAATGGCACATACCCACGGCCGGGGATTGGCCAGGTTACATAGCGGATACAAATGCACTCATGTACAAGGAGAATGCTAGAGTTCGCCGTTTCAAACAAGCTTACAGTCTCATCGTCTTCACTTCCTAATGCGTCCGCATCATCTTTTGAGGTGACGGAAGCTTGACATGGTCTCGTGAAGTCAAGCCTTCATTTTCTGGCGCCTTAGGACATGCGAAAGATGTCAGGACTGCTCTGCGCCGTTCCCGCTAGATATTTTTCCCCCACTTCCCGGGCGCAAAGCTGTCATGTGGTGTTACCTGTACACAAAACTTCTCCAACGATTACTGAAGTACGTCCTCTCTTTGCGTCGGGATGCTGACGGAAGGAGGACACAAGGATTATGCTTGTGCAAGAACCAATCTTACATTGTGGACGCATTATCCGAGGCGCACGCGATAGCAGGTCGCAGCTCGGTTTACCACTTGTGAAGGGCCTCTTAGTAGGCTGTGCACCGGCATACATGGTATTTGCAGCATTGCTTGCCGCTATCACTCGCCTGAAAACAAGTCGATCCGCCGAGACTTAAATCAGCAAAAGCTTATCACGTAAAGCATTTTTGCGAGCCCACTCTTTGTCTAAAACAACTATCATGTCTTCTTTTTTTGTTTCTTTTTTTTTTCATGGGAGAAACCAGTGTGGCTGAAGAATGGCGAAAACAGAGAAAAATAAATTAATCTTTCTTGCATATTTAAAGAAAAAGGAAAGGTTTGCACCAAACTTCACGCTGGAGTCGTATTTCTTTATTTAATTATCATCTGTAAGCACGACGTCACTGAGCACTCCGCCTTACAAAATTATGCACTGCATTTTTTTTTCCAGTAGGAGAAGATTTCTTGAATGTATAGAGAATACAAATTTCCTGCTTCCACGCCCATATTCCAGGAAATTCTTTCTTTTTTTAATACGGTGGCAGCTTTGAACCTCTGGAAATTGTCAAGGGAATTCGTTGAAAGAAAGAAAAAGCACCGAGCGATGCCATGCATGTAGCTGTCATACCTAATTGGATGCTTGCTTGGTTCCTTCCTTTCTGGCGTCAAAGCACTGTTGCTAGGTTCCCCAAGCACAAGTATTTCTTAGGTGACGCAACCAGGTGAAGAGGCTTGGCACCAAGCACCGGAAGCCTCCCGCTCTTATTATCCTTGCCTGTCAAGTGCCACCAGCGCTAGGGAATAGGGAACTCTCCTGGCAGTCGTGTTCCGTCGTTCTGCCAGGCCTCCTCGACGTTCCTATTTTTCTTTCGTCCTTTTGAACGTGTTTCCTAGTTATTTTTTGTTTGTTTCTTTCTCTACACGTCTCACGCCAAATGTTCAAGTGTTCTCCAGAATTCGCAGCTGCTTGTTCCGCCCTGTTACCCCTTCCACGCGCGGCTTTGATTATACGCTTTCAGTGAACGAAAGCAGCACAATACAGACGGTACACTACATATTGAGAAATATGTGTGTTCTGAATGTACGCAAGTGCAGAAGAATGTCAACATTAGCATTTGTTAGTTATTTGAAACATTCGTACGACTCGTACATATATATATATATATATATATATATATATATATATATGCGAAATTGAGAAACGCTTCGTTTATTGGGAGTCGACGTTTCGGACAGAGCCTGTCCTTTTTCAAGAAAAAGGACAGGCTCTGTCCGAAACGTCGACTCCCAATAAACGAAGCGTTTCTCAATTTCGCATCTTATTTTAAACTAGCAACCAAGTACGTTTACCTTATTGTGCTATATATATATATATATATATATATATATATATATATATATATATATATATATATATATATATATATATATATATATATATATATATATATATATATATATAT
Source organism: Amblyomma mixtum (assembly GCF_055824585.1). Taxonomy (NCBI): domain Eukaryota; kingdom Metazoa; phylum Arthropoda; class Arachnida; order Ixodida; family Ixodidae; genus Amblyomma; species Amblyomma mixtum. The sequence goes on from NC_143014.1 coordinate 170,983,629, forward strand.
ATATATATATATATATATATATATATATATCGGATTTAATCCGGCCGGCAGCTACCTCTACCGGCGTCCAATTTTGTAGCGGCGACGCGGTAGAGCCAATTAAATTAAAGAGCTCGAAAGAGTATCCTACAGCGGCCCGCACAATCTCGGCATAGTGAAGAACGAGCATGTCTACGACGCTGCGTCGAAGCTCCGTAGAAGCGGTCGTGCAATGGGACGCACTTCCACGGGTGTTGCACCGGGATTAGGAGCACTGACTGGCCAACTGCACGAATAACACAGCAAGCGCGGGAAGCAGCCGTTGAGGAATTTGTTCGTAGGTAACCTCAAAAAACCACTTAGCAAGCCTTCACAGGCACAGGCTGTAGCCGTATCTCTCTCATTCTCTCACCGATAGACTGAGAGGCTCATAGGTAAGGTTTATAACTAAGCATAAATCAAGGTTTAAAGACACTCTGGTTCGTTTTCGAGCAATGAAACTCAAAACAGCATTTTCGGCGGGCGCCTCGGGCACATCGGAGCATTTTTTACTTCTCAGCTAATTATTTAGTTTCAACTGATCAATTAACTTTTGGGCCATCAGTGAGACGTGAAAAGTATAAACCAGAATGTTGTCAAGTGCCAGGCAAGCGTAAAAATGACAAATTTTCACTAAGAAATCGCTATGATGACTTTCTCGAGATATCTTTCGTTTTTTTTTTACTCTCACCTGTCGCCTCTTACGATATTATCATAATATTCGTGCGTTGTCGTGTGTTATACATCTATAACACATCCGCGACTTATCCACAAGTCTGGCGCCTAACACCTGGGTGTTGCTGCTGGCAACATTTACGCGCTTAATTCAAGCTTAGCGGTACGAAGGAGTTAAACATCGCAGCATTCCTATCTTAATTTCTACGACATTAAGGCATTTAATTTTGTGTGCGAAGTTTCTTCTCAGAAGTTCCGAATGATCAACGCATTCGCGCAGCTTTTACAGATGACGGTTAGCTGTCTCAATATGTTCATAGTTATTTCACTCCTGCGGAACACGGGCGTGTTTTCATTGATATTACGTGGGTGTTTTTATGCGCCATTATGAACATGAGAAGAAATTAACGTGGCTGAGAACGGCAGAAAAAGTGAACATTTGCCTTATTCATACCGAGTGTTTGAACGAACACTTTCAGAAATTTTAAAAAATCAGCTTTTTGGGGTGAAAATTTGGCTATTGCGACATAGTATTACCAGTGTTGGCGGACACCAGAAAACCGGTGAATCGTCTTAAGTAGTAAGCTGGCTAACTAATTTTAATAATTAACTTTTTAACTATTAGAGTTAGGCGCCTAGTTGCAATCAGAGATTTGTAGCCGGTCGTTAGTAATAGCTATATCAGTTTTTAGAATTTCGAAACGTGACTAACCTGTGCGCGTTGGCTCGACAAAATTTGGCTTTTTCGACTAGTTACGTGCACTGGAGGGGTTGCTCTGCCTGCATGCTTTCGAAAGCGCATGTATTTTCGCACGATGCAGCCAAATTTTGTCGAGCCACAGCGCCGAGGGTAATCACGTTTTCTAAACTCTAAAAACTACTATGGTTATTACTAACAACCAGCTACAAGCCTCTAATTGCAACTGGTTTCCTATCTGGGATAGTTAAAAAGTTATTTATCAGAAATTACTTAACCATATTACTAGTTAAGACAATTCACAGGCTTTTCGATGTCAACCTATGCCACAAAAGCCATATTTTTACCACAAAAAGCGTATTCTCTATTGGAACGTAGTGTAAATTGCCGCCTTCCCCCACACTTTCTTAGTATCGCTCCTCCCTTTCTTTCTGTCTCCCTGTCCTCTCCCTGTCTTTTTTCTCATGCTAGCCCCAGCTCAGGTGCTTCAAGTTTCGATGGCTGATGCCTCGACTAGCAACATCTTTTCCTTTCATTGTAATTTTTATTAAGAAATAGCCACTAACAACAACATACTCAAAAAACCTATTTTGGAAATTTTTTGAAAGTCTTCCCTGAAACACCTGGTATACTGGTCCCACCTGGCGCACCTTGCTACCCCGCGATTGGGATTGCATTTTCCTTCTTTTTTTTTTCACAGAGCCTGGCATTAATCGAGGCGAACCTTCTTCCCGACTCCGGGGTGCCGTGGAACTTCAGGTACCGTTCCTGTGCGGCTGAACAGTGCTCTCCTAGCGACCACTGTAAATTCAGCCAACTTTCTATTCTATTCTAAATTACACCGTCACCACAAAGTGTTCCTAACGAGAATACAGCAGAACTAGTTTGCATGCCAGGAACGCCTTTCCCAGTGGCACACCAAGTTTTGTTTCGCTGGATGTAGGCGCAAACTCGCTCGCGAACTGCAGGCGCTGCTCTCCGGACGGGCTGAACCCGGTGCTGCTGCGCTTCGAGGACAGCAACTTGGAGTCCCAGTTCCAAAACCAGCCAGACCCGCAATTCCCACAGTGCGTCGTCGGCTCGGCACTGCTCTTCACCGCTATCGTCATCGTGCAGCTGCTCACGCTCCAAGTGTAAGGCACACTTCCAAACGGCGGCCTACAGCCGCAAATGCACCATCGCACTCTGTGATGAGTGCAGACCCTTGTTCATTGTCCCTTGCGCTATTTGGCCAAAACCATTGTCATGCTGCATCCGCCTGACTTTTTTTTTTTTTTTACTTTCAGCGATTCAGTTTCAACACCCGACACGGTAGACCTTTTAGTTTTCCTGTTTTGCTTCTTTTGTTTCCTTGCTAGCGTTGCCCCGCTAAGGTTTATTATGTCGCGCGACGATCTTTAGTGTGACGAGTTGTTGGTATTTATTTATTTGGTTTTTGTTTATTTCTTTGTTTTTTACTTGACTTTCGTGTCCTCGTGTGTATATCACAGAAGGGAGAAGATAAATTTAAAAAGAAAACCATCATCTCCCACTCTCTCTGTTCGTCAGTATTCCTATAAACTCTGTTCTCCTCACTGCGTTCCTTTTCTGTTCCTTTCACTTTGCTTTTTCTTTTATTTTTCCCCAAGCATTTTCGCCCTTGCCTCCTGCCTCTACACCCTGCACATTCAGCTTTGTTCTAGTGCTGCGTTGTCATACAGGCAAAGCACGCTTTACAGGTGCAGCACATAGACCAGGAAGGAGGGGGGGGGGGGGGGGGGGGGGGACGGCAGCCTCTGCGATTTTTTGGATTAAATGGTTCCGCAACCCTAAAAGTAAATAACATTTCTGTTCGGCGCAGCTCTCAAAAGTAACTCACTTTCGCTCTGCGTTTTTAAAAACGGCTAATGATTCTTGTACCGGGTGAAAAAGGAAACGAAATTACTCAAACACTGCGTGGTTGAAGTGCCAAGCTGAATACTGCAGCCGATTACGCATAAGTACCTAGACATTAACCTCAGCGGTAGTGCTAACTTATAATGGCAACAAAGGCGGAGTCTTCAAACGGTGTTTGGAAGAGGCCACCCAGTCTTAGCATTCAAAGCTATCATCAGTGCATTCTCTAGCTTTCGGATTTTTTTTTCTCGCTTTGACAAAACCCGCGCTCGCTCCAAACACAAGCACCTCTCTTCCCTCTTTTTACAGTTCACACGCCCTTTTCTTTCGTGTCTTTCAAAGACAAATTGCCCCTGCCAAACGCAGTATCTTGTCTTTGAAAAACTTTCAAAATAAAGCCTTCAGCTTTGCCTTCTTTCTTGAATACCATTTATTTCACCAACTTCGCGCAGCAGCACCGAAATCTCCATGGGCGTTCGCTTCCTTCTGCCAGACAATGGGCAAAATTTACAAAGGCAGCGCGAGAATAAGCGCGCCAAAATTTCGTTTTCGCTTGTCGACTACGAATAAGAAAACAGGCGAGAACACTTAAGTGCCTTATTCGCTAATTGGCTTGCAGAGTTTCCCCTACTTAGGACTGCTACGCACCGTGAAATTAAGTTGTCGCTATTTCACTTCCTTCTGCATTACAAAGAGTACGACCGCTTTGAATCTCTTTGCGAGCACTAAGTGTTTGCACATCCGTCACGTAGCTCAGTTGAGAGCGCCTGCCACCGAGCACTCTTATTTTATTCTCAGCTTTCGCATCGTAAGCTGTCGGAACGGCCGTAGTGAGAAGGACGGAGCATTTGGCTCGCGAATAAGTAACGCAAGAGGACATCACGAAGGATAAGTGCTTTTGAAAGCTGAAAGAAAAGGAAGTCTCGCTGCGTTTGAGCACCATTCTCGTACGAAATGTAACGCTTAATGCTAACGGTTTTACGGTGCGGAAGTAACACGTTAATACTCTTTGAGGTGCAATGAAGATCAGGTTTTAACAGATTTTTATCTTCATTGCAGAAGCACTTTTGGGCGTCCGACGTTTAACGCAAAATTTAGTGAACACAACTGTGCAGGAGATGTGAGCGCGGTATGATCACCTTACCTCGCGTCTGCGCGTTCTTGCCCATTGTACTGGACTATTGTATTCTGACAGCACAACCTTCCATTCGCACTCTACTTATCCCTTACCGTCCCTTTTCCCCGTGTGGAGTAGCAGGCCGGCCTCTTTGCCTTTCCTCTCATTTGATTTTACTTTCTCCCTATTTCTTTCTTTTCACCCTTCAGAAGAAAACATAGCGCTCAAACGAAGATGAGACGAGAGGCGAGACATGAACAAGCGCTAACTTTCAAGTGACGTTGCTTTATAGCATTATCAGGAGCATAAACATACCAGTCTGGTGTCTGCGAAAGAATGAAGAGGAAAATAAAAAGGTCACAGGGACAAAGATAACTATGCTTGCACTTGCCTTCTAAGCCAGGAATTCGTTGTTGTTGTTTTTTTGGTAACCTTACAGACGGCCCACTGACGCACTCAGTCCCATTTCGCCCAATCTCAGATGCTTCCACGATTTTCCTAGTTAACTGATCACTGTGACTATACAGAAGCACTGCCTTATCATAAAGTGGATGGCAAGGTGGGTCACAATCACACGCCTTGCAGTGTGCCGCCAGATGAGCATCTGTACCACTGCGTACTTTGTTGTGCTCTTTGATGAGCACTTTATGCTCCTCCCGGCAATGCAGAGCTTTCCACCTGATAGTATAATGCTGTACACCGCACACTGCCGACAAGGGACGTGGGCTTTATGTTTTATGGTACAGTCAGGCTTCCGCTTTCTTGCTCGACAGCTCATTTTGTACAAACTCAGGAGTATTTTAGATGCCGCAAACATTACACAGACGTGTGACCATTGCCCTGCCTTCTTTATATTATGGCTGTCTTTAGATTACGTGACAATTTATGCATGCAGGGAATCACACCGATCGTTTTCTTTTCTTCTTTCTCTTACTTTCTGCTCTCTGCTCGTCGCTCAAGCGTGATATTGCCTTCTTTCTGTGATGCAGTACATCAGCAACTGAAACTAAAAAGTTATTCGGATATCCCGCCGCCTCCAAATATGCCACCTTCATTTCAATGCTTCCTTAAAATCCATGCTTGCATGACTTGCAGAGAGCGTTCGAGAAGAAAGAAAGCGCAGTTTTTCTCCTAACGAGCATTAAGTGTGTGGAACTGTGCGGCAAAGGTGGGTTGTTGGTTCTAGGTTCACACATTAAACACGCGTGATAATTTTTGAAACGCAGCTGCAGATATAAAAACCTAATGCGGTCGTGTTCGGGCAATTCACAGGTGAAAGTGAGGATAAAACAATCATCGAAGGACTGGAAACTACGCTCGACAAGACGGTCCACAAAATATAAAGAACAGTCTAAAACACTTCAGACAGTAGGGTCGGTGGAAACTTATTTATCAAAAACAATTAAAAGTCATCAACGTATCGAAACAGATTCTCAGTCTTTAGGTCAGTTAGACGCTCAAAAAGAGCCGTGTCAAATTGCACTAAAAATAAATCAGGTGAAATGGGTTCAATACATTACCCAGTGCGAACACTCTTCTTTTGCAGGAAAATGTTATATTCAAATGCAACAAAGGTGGACGTAAGGTATAACGATAAACACTCTAGAAAACCAGCCGCGCTCGCACCACAGGTAGTCTGAAAGCCGACGGCACCACAATGGTCAATGACAGCCTCGAGGCAGGACAGCAGACCATTATGGGGCAATGAATAAAGCAAATGTTTGATGTCTACTGAAAAAGCTGTGATATTCCTTCGATAATTGGCTTTCGTGGAGTCATTAAAAAAAATTAGAACCACAGCCCTTTCAGTAAATGTCGACTACATAGCTACAATATGTCTACATGGCACAGAGCCAAGCAATGCCCGTAAAGTTCCGGAGGAACGCACACAGAAATTTTTCCGCTATTAAGCAATAAGTACGAAATGAGCGATTTATCGTTTTCGGCCGATAAAAAGATGAAGGTATATAGGTGCACTTTAAATGTTCTCAGTACGGAAGTATTTATTACGTCGAGCTGAGCGATGAGGACGGTTATCGCTAAAGCCTTGAAGAGCTTGACCCTTTTTCTTTAACGCTGTAGCTATTCCTCACGGCAAAATCAACGTTCAATGTGTGCGCTGATTTTGCCGTAGAGAGCGTTCTCCATTGAGCGGCCGTGGTATGGACGTAGGTAAAATTGCTGCGATATTCCTCTCAGTGGGCATGTCTTTTTTTACTTGGGGGTTAATTTCTACTGTTAGTAGCGAGGGCGCCCAGGGCACATCGTAGCCTCGCACGCAAGGCAGGTTTTCGGACGTGAGGAGGTGAGTGGGCGGTGTCTCCGGCTTTCGTCTGAGAAGGTGAAGCTCCGGAGAGCGACATGGGTGATCTTTCGAAAGTGAGCGTACGTTCTGAACTTTAAGGAAGCGTCTGTGGTGGCTAGCAGAACTGCAATGCCGTATCATTTCCCTTTATTAATGGTCGCATTGTGTTTCCTTTACATCTCAGACTGCTCATTAGATAAAACTTACGTAACAGTTTGCTTGACCTTCCACCGAGGTACTTTGCGTGCCACGTAAAATTATCTACTCCTTTGCACAATGTATTGGCAAGTGTTTGAGAGTGCATGCGTTAAAACCGCCGCGAAAACCACTGACGAAGATTCTAAATCTCTTTAGCGGTGTATTCACTCGCAACTGAAGCGATAAAGATTACATACTATACGTGTTTCTTATTTCTTGATTCTTTGATAAAAATCATCACGGAGCCACACCTCAGGCTAGCGAGTGGGCAGGAGTTCGAAAGGGAGAGCGTCACTTTAGTCCCGCAACGACCATAAACCTCCCATGAGGTGTACATCGACTCCCACGCCTCTCCTGGCTACATTCAAAGCAGCACCTTACTCCCAGACCTAAGAGAGGACCTTGAGATTGCACTGTTACTGATCCGTCCAGTCACCGTCACTCGGTGGTGGATTCCTGGCTATTCAAAGATTGCCGGAAATGAACTGGCTAATCAGTTAGCCCGCGATATTCAAAACCGGGCGCCAGCAATCCTCTTGGTCAGCCCATCTACGAGGGCTGAGACATTAGCCTTCAATCGCACCATCCGCAACAATTCCAAGCTGTTTGAGCTGTACCTCACCCACCTCTCAGCGCCCCTCCCTGACCTCACCGCCCCTGGGTCCCACATATCCTTCGTAAAATTTCGACAAACACCCTCCTCGCCCTTTCTCGTCTCTATATGTACCTCCCCGCTCAGACCCCTCGTTCCCCAACTGCCTATTCTTTTATCCGCAATTGAAACACTGTCTCTTCTCCTGCTCTGTCGCTGTTCAATCCCCAAATTTTCCTCATCCCTACCCATGCACTCCGGCGTGCCTGGATAGTGTAGCCCCAACGGAATGATCAGCTGGAACTGATGCGACAAGGGCTTAATATACCGCAGAAAAATAAAGTGGTGTCCTCTCTTTAGTCTGAAGCTACGCTTAGTGGGAAGCGCCTCAATGGTCAGCTGCTGAAGCAATGACATCTTGGCGAGGGGCGCCCAGCGCGCCCACTTGGGAGAGCCAGGATGGAGGAGCATTTGAGAGCCGGGTGCAACCTTCTCTCGCAGGCACCTGATGCTCCTGTGCGTGCTCGCCTCGGCCTCCATCGTGTTGGGCGTGCTCACCCTGGCCGCCTGCACGCGCCAGTGTCAGGTATGCATTTCAGCCTGCTGCAAGCCCTGGCTGGCGACCGCCGTAGCGTTCGACCAGTTATCACTGAGGACAACTCCATCCAATTTTCGCTCTTAGTAGAAATTAATTTTGTCGTTCTTTCTGGCTAAGCTGATGTCTGTCCGGCGTCAGGTGACGCATTTATTGGCATAAAAGTTGAGTTCGAAAATGCAACTTCTTTTTTCCCGCCACTCAATTCGAACTCGTGACGTCAGTACCGAAGAAGGCTCCGTGATCACCGTTAGGAAGGTAATGGTGCTTTGGCCTAGCCTCAGAAATCCGTAAAAAAATTGTTCACATTAAAACAGTGTGCTAGCGAAAAACGACCGGTAGCGGCTTTACCTATATTTAATTTTTTGGTCTTTTCTCAAGAGCTTCGCTTGCAATGAAAGTAGCTTCTCATCTCTTAAAAGGCGGAAATATAGCAAGATAGCACGACTTCCATTTGTCCTCTGTGTCTCTTTAAGATTTAAGGAATAGCTACTTAGTCAACGTATGCTTGTCTTGCCTATGTGTTCCCTTGGAATATGGCCTTACCCTTTATTACAGCCACTGAATGAGTCAATAGCGCTTTAATGTCTCATCTGCACTGTAGTGCATGGTCATCTGTGATCCAGCAGAATTCAGGGCCATGAAAACAATTGCTGGTCGAACCACCTAATGTTGTTGTTGTTGTTTTTCTTCGGTTGCGCCTTACTTGGGAGGTTAATCATGAAGGCACATCTTCGTGGCCAAGATGCTGGAATTGGCGGTCATTAGAAAACGAGAGGAGACAGGGAGGAAAGTACAGAAAACTTTTTCGCTAGTCAGTCTGGGTTTCATGCTTCACTTCCGCTAATGAAATATTAATTGCCACTTTTTCTCTCGAGGACACAGCTTAACAGCCCACCGTACCACTTCCTGGCGCCAGACTAGTTCTCGCCACGACCGCGAATTGTGAAGTGCACTGCAGGCCAGACCGGTCCATCATAGGCTCTCAATTTTTCTTTCATGCTTACTCATTCCTCTGTTGCCACAGAGAAATAAGTAGCTTAGAGATCGGAAACTGAGATCACAACCCCTAACCTCCATACGTCCACAAAGTGGGCATACAGTACAAATGATCGCGGCTTAAACTGGGCGCGCCCTCTTGCTCCGAGAATCGACAAACGCCGCCTCCGCCGTCTGGGATCGCGTTAGTTGCGCAGGAGCTCCCGCCGCCGTTACGTCGAACACAGTCGATTTTTCCTGCTTCGAACGCTTCAGCGTAAATCGCAAGTATTTATGGCACAAGTTTTTCATTATTCGCTTTTCCACTGCAGTCACACTAGTGCAGTTTCAGCTGAGATGCCCTACAAATAAAAACGCATCAGTTGTTGCGTAACGCAGCCGTCGCCTTTGTATTTGGGTTTTCAACCAATCGGTGCGGACCGGAGGGGACATACGGGCCCAGGAGTGCTCAGTTTAGCGAAGGTGTTCAAATGGCCTCTTCAAATACGTCGTTACATGTATCTCGTAGAAACGATGCCCAGATGTATTTGCGCCTCCTATTTATCTCGGTTTTCTTACCTTGCTAGCACCGCTGCCATTTACAACGAGGCTCATATACACAGCAATAGTTTTGCTTTCGCAGGTGCGGCAATGTACGCAGAACAGTTACGCAGTATTGTAATCGGTTTCTGAATACCGTGGCCCGCATTGAAGGCGTATCAAAATAGTATAATGTCTTCCCACATAAGCTGCAAAGTAGAATTAACTAGCAGCTAGCGTTTTAGTATTGATTATAGATGATTTTTACCTGTTTTATTTTGTATAAGAGAGGGGGGGACGTGATGATGATGATGATGATAATGAGGATGAAAATTACGCAGCTCAGTTAGCGGTCACGCACAGCCACCTGGAGTTACTTTTTACTAACGGGAACGATTAGTTGAAGTGAGATGTTCAACTTTAAAACTCTTGAAGGTGCAAAATCTTGAGTTGAAAAACTTTCTAGCGCCAAAAAAAAAAAAATGACGAAGGGTGCAATTACTGCAAAGCAAAATTCCTTCAGAGCCTTTCCCACGCTCTAAACGAAGTGCACGAAACGCCAAAGAAGCAGAACACTGCAGACACTCGCCCGCGCTGATAGCGGCTGCGGCTGCTCCAATAGTGGCACTGGATGTCAACGACTACAAAGGGAACGCTACTATAGGCAAGCTACAGTGATGGCTGAATACTCAGTGAAAAAAAAAAAATTCGGACGGAGTGCGCTGAAAGCCAGGCTCCTGAAGCGTTAATTCTGAATTTCGCGCACCTTCTTTCGAGCACAGAAAACTGTTCTGGAATAATGCGATATCATTACAAAAATTACGCCTTTTGGAAATTAATTTGAACAAGCTATAATCTTACAAGTGAAACTTTTCGCTCACCTCCAGCGGCTGAAAAGTTTATTAATCAATTTAATTGGTCAATGAGTTTGGTGTGATAAAGAAAAATACTCTTGCGTGCTGTGCCCAAGTTCCAGCAACGGGTATCAGATTGTTTTTTTTTTGTAAGCCATGTAGAACATTTAAACAATTCTATTTAATATGTTTCCACTGTCTACTGTCGACAAATTGAGGCAAAAGCTGTAAAGGTAGAACGCGAATGAGTTTTGACGTTATTAATTCCTTCAAGCTACAACCGACTTGTTCTCGCACTCGTGTTTTTCATGTTTGCAGCTCTGTGCCATCCATTATACCAATAAACTTCCGCTATACCAATAAACTTGCGCTATGTCAACAAACTTGAGAAACTTTGCACCTCCACCTGATTTCAGGGAAGATAGACGTGTGCACTACCTGGCGAGGATTTTAACGATTTTATTCAGCCAGGAACTTCCCCCACAACCTGCATCTGCCTACTACCATTTAATCTGCAGAGTCGAAAGATATGTGCCATGCACTTCAGCCTTTGTTTGAGGTTGATGCCACCCTTTCTCCTCCCTCGCGCTGTGGCTCCAAGGATTATTTTGGTATCGAGAATCCAAATTTAATATCGCACGTGCATTGCTATCCGGATGCCATTTCATGTCGTGATCCAGGCAGGTGGTAGTTCCTGCGTAACGAACAATCTGGCCTTCCGAATTTCTGGCGAAACGACCCCTGGTAGCTGCTCCATCACAAGAGATTGCCTTTGCAACAGAAGTCGTTTCTTGGCGAAATTGTGCTCGAGGCTTGGAGCAATGTTGCTCTACTTCTGAGCCTGTTCAGATCAGTTTACTCTTATTTCGTCGAAAGTTATTCTCGCGAGCAATTTGCTCAGAATTCAAAAGAGGAGCGCGCTCTTCTGTTTTATTTTATTTTTCATAAAATTGGTGCCCGTAGTTACTCCATGCTTCTGTCACCTCTGCATATAATTTATCTGCGTTTTTTTTTATGCGTCTTACTACGTTCGTGCCACGTTAGGAACAGGGCACCCTTTTCTTTCTGTTTTCCACGAGCTGTCACATCGCGAATGTTTTTCCGACTAGCTTCACATGGTGAACAGTGCATCGCTGTCATGCTTTGCTGTTACAGTTTGCTTCAAAGTGAAGGTCTCTACCTTCTCAGCTTATTGTTTTGTTGTTATTTTTTTTAGAATGACCTGTTTAAGAAATAACAAGTTATATATTTCATTGTGCGTTGTGCCACTGAGCGGAATATTTTCCGACACATTATCCACGCATACAGCAGCTAAGAAGATGCGTGCAACATATGGCGGCGCATGATATTGAACTGAGTTCAACTTTCTGCTCTGTGCGTACCGCAATAAAAGGAAAATAACGTCAGAACTTGACGGGAATTGATATTTGGTTATAGCGTTTTTGAGCTGTCGTGCTAGCACTTTATCGAAATAGTGCTTTTTATCAAAGTGCTTGTATTAAACTACATTTACGGTTAATAAAAACAAAAATCTTCGTGGGAAAATAAAAAAAAATAGTGGACACATGTAGGCGCTACTTTTTGGCAGGTATATATTTACAGCGTTTAAGAAAACGGCGTAAGCCGATTGCAAGTCTACCCTTCCGGTCACTGATATGGCTTGTCTTTTTTCTTGTCAGAGTATGGACGGAGAGACTTCAACCCACTCCACTGCAATTCATCCCCAGTGCATTCCAGGACTGGCGGGAAATCTGCTTCTGCGTATCCTGTTCTTCATTACAACAATCCTCTTCATCATGTCAGCAACGTTCATAAATATGGTAGGTACGGTGCGGCTTTTGGCCGTAACTGATCCCAATGAAATTCATTAAAATTAAATAAAAAATGTTTGAATGCGATCTTTAACATTTATGGCGGAAGTAAATAGAAAATTGTGCTTAGGTGCCTTTTTAGTGAGGTGACATATTTAACAGTTTTTTTTATTTTTTTGTTCCGTTCCTCGTGCTACGATCAAAGCTGTGTCAGTCAAGTTCAAATATTAAGGATAAAAATATGAAAAGTTGCGTCTGAGCGCAAACTTCTTAGAATGTTTTGGTTCGAGTATGCGCATCTTCGACGATCGCAAGCACAGAACTGCATTTTTATTTCTTGTAATCCACCACAGACAAAACTGCAGAGCAATTCGTCAAAGACATCACCGAGGAAACGGTCAATGTTGCCAAGAAAAACTCAGCGGTGGAATCCGAAAGAGGCCTACATAACCAAGCACGTCCGCCGGCAGTATAGCACTGCTGAAAACAAAACGCGGAGCGCAGTCTGCACTTCTTGTCAAAAATTAAACGCCCACATAGTCTGAAGGAAACAGCTGGCGTTTCTCGAAAGGTATATTAGGAGCTTCTTCAAACAGCTCTCGGAAAGAACGAATCAAAGTAAAAAGGCTGTCTTTGGTTCTCTTCCAATCGCACAGGTCCATTTAATTCGAGGAACATGCCTACGCACGTCGAATGTTCATAATGAATCGGTTTGTTCTGCTTTGCAGATTACGTGCGGAAGCACGGGCGGCGAACACATCATTATACCAAGTAACGAGAGCAACGGGAACTATACGACAGCTCTGATTGAAGAAATTCCTTACGATTGTGGACTTGTCCGTGTAAGTACCCGCTCACGGAAAATTCACGGACAAGAATAACACCAAAACTTATCCGCGATTAGGATACACTGCCACGTGGACTTCAGCTACAGTACTCAGCCACTCAAAAGTAATTCCTTTCTGAGCTTTAAAAAAACACTGGAAACAAAAAATATGAACTAAAATAGCCACTCCGACTGTACGGAGGCCCAAATGGTGTTTCTCCCATTGCGAAATGAAAAAGAAAACAGGGGAGTGTTCTGCGTTCATTTTTTCTGCTGGCATCATCTACAAAACTGCACCTGTCAACTGTCTGAGAAAGCTAGATAAAAAAAAAAAACACCTAGCAAAGAAAAGCTGTACATGTAGCTTTTTTATAGTTTCAAGCTGCCCTTAAAGGAACACTGAGTGAAATAGAAGCTGACTTGTATCGATAGGGCGCCGTGGTGTTATACCAACGAGACCACTCATGTCGAAAACGGGGCCCTCGTAAGGTAGAAAAGACCAAAAGACGAACTACAGGTGCCTCCATCAGCAGCCGATTTCGCAAGCAGTATGCATGCATACCACAATTTTTGGTGCGGATCCCGAAGGCTACGCTATACCGCCATTCACTTCAAAGCGGTGGCAACGGGTTCTTTTCGGCGAGCACGTCACGAGTTTGAATCGACAAACGCGAATATCTTTTAAATTCAAGTTTCTCCGCGACAAATGTGTTTTTTTTTCGTTCAAGTTGACGCTAATTGCGATCGTTTCCTCGTTATTAGAGGATTGCCCTAATTACGACTGACTGCCGTCGACGTGGTGCTAGCTACTATGAGAGGGAAGCAAGATATGTCGCTTAACTTTCTCTACACAGCAGCTCTAGTAACTCGGGCATAGAAAAGCTGCTCTAAAACTTACCCGCGGTAGCAATAAATCATCTTCACATCACCTCATGTCGTCTGAGGGGAAAGCCCCTTACATGCACGAGGAGCGCTACAGGGCAACATAGTGTGATTTGGGCACGCGAACTTCGTGATTTTATATATTTCAGCACTCGGCCACGGAATGTCTGACAATTAACAACTTCACAGAAGAAGCATCATTTCACCATCTTTTCCCTTAGCCTTCCAGCCTTGCTTCCCAAATAACCAGTTCTGTACAGTTACGCGCATGCACTTTTTTATGTTTTTAATGAAAACTTTTGTCTGTTTTTTATGAAGTTAGCTGATCGGTTAGTTGGTTGTCAGACATAATAAAAGGATTCGAGCACCAAGACGTTCAAAACACAAGAAAGAAGAAAAACAACACGGGCGCTTTGTTGTTGGACGCCCGTCAAGGGAGTGACACTCCCATAGAGCCAATGGGGACGTTTTTTTTCGAAGGCGATGGTGGCGGCACCTGGGAGAGGCGGTAAACGCATCAAAAATCCAATATGGCGGCGCGCGTTTAGGCGGCTGGTTGTGGCCGGTTGCTCGCGCTACAGTGCACTGTACTCGTGCGTTCCTGGTGCTGGCGGCCGCTAGCTCGATCCAAGCTTTGTAAATACTGGTGATTAACTGATCCCGCGCTGCATTCACGCTTGATTTACTAAGTACTTACGGAATCTGCTCACTCGCTTTTGTATTTCGATGTGTCTGTTGATGTAGCATGGTGTATGGTGGCGAGCGGCGCGACTGCTTAGCAGCTGCGCTCGATCGAGAACGAAAAGCGTAAATGGTTTTGTACAAAGAAAAATTTATTAAAAGAACATCAGCAGTGACAATCGATGTTCAAAAAGTTATTTTAAGTATCAGTGACATTGCAGTATCAGTAACAGGCATCCTAAAATCAAAATATAAAAGCGCCATTATGTAAACCTAGAAGACATGAGCGCACAGAGTATATATGGTGGATAAAAAAGGTTTCAAGGTACAGTATACATAATGAAATGCTACATGAGTGAATGTAGGTTTGTACGCGACTTTGTAAGATATTTAGGTAAATAGCAGGGAAGTAAAACATCTGACATGTATTGAAACGCATCAGTCTGTGGCTATGAATAAACACACGCAGAGAAAGGCAGAGAAAAGTTTCCAACCTTTGACTAGTGTAGAAGAAATCACAGCGCGTTGAGCTAGGGACAACATAATATGCTGCAGTGCTAGTTCTTAGTATAAAGACTACAAGAAAAGCTCACTGTGTGACTCGACATGACGCCAATGACGCTGCTGCAGTGCGAATGTCGCCGACGTCGCCGTTTTCGCTTGCGCGGCTGTCCGGGCGTCGTCTGCTGTCGTCTGCTGCCGCGTTACCCGCGTCTTTGCAACTTTGCATCTTTGCAACTAATTTCTTTGATGTCTTATTTTTAATACTTATGGCTAGTTATAATTTAGTTCATAAGCATGTTTTTATTATTGATAGTGGTCTAAAAATTTTACTTTTATTAGGCTTAACTGCAGCCGCGTTTACCGCCGATACCAGGATCGCTGCAATCGTTTCGACCGGGGCGCCACCCTCGGCGCGGACGCGCAACTTGCAACATGCCACAGCCCTGCGCCCGTGTTGTCTTCTGTCTTCTTTCTTGTGTGTTGAACGTCTTGGTGCTGGAATCCTTTTAGTCGGTCAGATGTTTAGGGGAATCCCCCATGGTGGAGCAGATTGTAATAAGGGAGTAATTACTCACTGGCACATCCAGGTGCAGCCATACGGCAACAAGGAAAAGCTATACAGCTTTCTCAGATACTTCGCAGTTAAAGAATAAAAAAATCCTTTTACTGCTGGTTCATGGTCATTCATTCCAAACAGGCACGAAATTTTTTTCTTGTAATTACGCATTTGCTTTCATTTCAAGAACATAATTTGTAATATATGGGGAAATTGTGCTTGTTCGTGCAACAACTGTGGGTGTATTGTCGTGCGCTTGTTTGCTACCAGAATGATGACGTCAACTTCACGCGCGTTCGTGCGAAGTATGACAACATGAACACACCAAATGCTGCCACACCGCTAAATACATAACCTATAGTTATTTCAGGTAGACAACAGTGAGTGCAGGCACTGACGTTAATAAACGCAATGGCACATTTTTCGTCTACGTTCTATGCAGTACCAACTACCGTGCGCCATGCTAGCGCTTACAGCCGTCTCGGTGTACCTGAGGATAAATTTCCTCCTGAAACTGCTGGCGATGATCAACGGACTGGCATCGTTTTCCCTGGCGTTCATATTCTTCCGGTCGGACCTTTACGGTGATCCCCTTGAACCTGAACCTGGGTATGTGGAGCTCTTTCCTTTATGCCATTTCTGGTCTCATCTTCATTATTCAGGCCTGGCAGAGGTAGGTTTTACGGAAAATTTCTGAATTATCGACCGCATTCGGAAGTAATAAAAAAAATCCATTCTTTTTCAGAGCTCTTCGGACTGCAATGAACTGCAACAAACTTAACAAATTTATCAGGGGTTCAGATGTTAATATATCATGCAGTATACAATGCTCGCATCTTGAAAATATTGTTACCCAGCACAACACCGTTAAATGTGGAAAGCGCAGCGTTGTCAAAAGCCAGAGACTGATGTTGTGTTAACCGTTGTTACATATTTACAAGAGTCTCGCATGCAGGAGGTTCGGGGTTCGATCCCCAGTGCCGCCGGGTAGCCACCGGTGATACAATGGGTATGAGCTTTCCCCTGACTGGTGCTCGGCTTCTTTAGGGTGAAATGCTTGGGAAATGGGCCTTTGACCCCACCTTGAGTAGGAGGAAAAAACCTTGTTCTATGGCGCTCTATGGCCACAGATGCCCTTGCACCATAAAAATTCGTCATCGTCATCATCATCATCATATTATACAAGAGCCAGGGTTTGTCCCGACGACTCTTGAAGACATTCTCCTGGCCAGAGCCCTTGTGACCGCTGTCGATAGTATCGAAGAACATGTAGCCATGAGCAAAATGTACGTTCACACATGTTTGTGAGCAATAAAAAGTACCCTGCAGCTAAGCGCATGTTTACATATTGAATTGAATTGAATTAAGGCACCGTTAAAGTATGGGAAGGCACTTTAAATCGAGACACTTTGGTATCCAGTAGTCGACTGTTTTTGCAGAAATAAGCTCATCACTGGAGAAGGGATGGAGGAGGGGAGGTACTTAGGACCGTGATTTCTTGGGATGGCGTTGCGCACACGAACAAACGTACACAGGAAGAGGCAGAAGACAGAAAGAGCGCAAGAAAGAGCGTTTTGCGCTCTTTCTGTCTTCTGCCTCTTTCTGTGTACGTTTGTTCGTGTGCGCAACGCCATCCCAAGAAAGCTATGCACCAACTCGCCCAGCAAGAAGTTCTTCTACATTATTAGGACCGTGAGGTGCCTGATTTTGCGCTAATACGGAACATACGAAATGTGCATCTTACAAAGTAAAAAACACGGACGCCGACTAGATGAATATTTTTCACAGCAAACGCCTCACCTGCAATACGCCGCTATGCCCACTTGTTGCACCCGATTTCAAATGGTAAATGGTTTGCGAGTCCAAATGCAGTGTCGCCAGCGCACAATGGGGTTCGTGGAAAAGGCGGATAGATTGGCGTGAGAAGCGTTGGAATAACCACTATTTCGTTTGCAGTCAGCTGATGTCAGCCTTTCCAAAGAAAAAGTTTTGTTTTAAGACGAAAACTGCTGCAAGCCTCTGTCCCAGCTCATATCTTTTTCATGCATGTTTTTTTTTTAATTCGAAAGCATTTCTAGGCGCACTCCCCGGGTTTCAGCGGTGTTTCTGTGTATGAAGTCTCTGAGTAGCAAGTGTAACTGGCTCTCTGGCCCAGTGGACACCTGAATCTGTGAATAGGCGGTGGCGTCCACCTATACAAATTGAGGCAGTTATGCGCATTCCCTTTTTCTCAAAGCCAGAGGAAGGTTTGGACTCCGTTGATTTTTAGGAAAGGAAAAACGCATAACTGACTGTCCTGGGTGAATGGACACCTCAATCGCGCTTTGATGTGCGTGGCTGTGGTTTCCACCTGCGAAAAACCGTGCTTTCGCACTATATATTCGTGCTTAGCAATGCGAAACTGCCAGCCATTTTTTGGAATGCAAAGATAAGCGGATAGCCGCATTAAGTGAACTATATATATATATATATATATATATATATACACACACACCCGTGTTTTCCTGCCGGACTCTTGACTTCTGTGCTCCAGACTGGCAGCGATGCCTTCGGCTGTTGGCTTGGCATTATGTCATGATAGAAGCTAAACGTGATCGCTGCAAGTACTAGCACTCCTTGCTATCGAGCGCCCAAAAAGGAAAGTACGTTCGTAATAAAATGGCGACGCAGTCAGTTGTTCTTGCTGCAAGGTAGTTCGCAAGGCTGCTTGATTACCATTAAAATCAAGTGAAAGGAAACTGCATTAAACAACTTATTTTTCGATAGCTGCCACAAGTCTTCATTACGACTGGTACTGTAGAAATTAAATTGAAGTCATCGCTCTCGACCACTTCCCTTTTCTGCATTGCACCCCGATATCCTTGACCACGTTATTTTCCCTTCCAGGCTCTCGAACGTTCCACACGGTGCTTACGCAGCCCTCTTTCTCACGTTTTACGTGGTTATCCTTCACATTTTGGACAGACAGGTATGTCATCCTCACTCAGAAGGGCCAACTGTGTGTTCTGCTGTTATTTGCGGCCGCTGAAGCTCGATTTAAAAGATTACAGTAGTATAACGCGTTGGCATTTTTTTTCTCGTGCAGCGTGTTTCGAATTGCACCATCACCAGAGTATACGTAAGGTCTTCACCAATTTATAAAATGTTAGCGAGAGAAGGTTCAATATAGTCTTTCGCTCACGGGACTGTCTGCTTCTGTATAGCTAAGCCGGAACATTATACCAAGTAATAACCCAGTAGTACATTTTCGTCCTAGCTTTTATGGACATGGTTGGCGCCCCATTGGCGCCACATTTTTATCGGATACCGTGATGAAATGTGGCAAAGGTCTGGAATCAGTCGCTTCTGGCCTTCGCCCTGAATGGTATTTAATCGAGTATATGAGAATGGGTAGGTTCAAGAAAAAGAATGCAATGACAGTTGACGCTTCCTGTTTATGCCCGCGGACATCAGTTTTTGGCAACATGTTGCTTTTAATACATCGATGTTATCGAGCATTAGTGAAGGAAAGTGCATGACTGCTGCATGTCGTGCTGCGACGAGTGTAAATAAGAAACAAGCAGGAACTCAAATGTTGTGCTGAGTGGACCGTGCAGATTTTTGCGCGCGGCAACATGGCCGAAGAGTGCTCAGATACCTTTCTGCCTCGTTGTCTACGGATTACTGCACGAGTTAAAACTTCTAATATAAAAATGACGACCGCTCTAAGCTGCAGAAGTAACTTATATTTAATATTGCATTAGCGATTGACCGCTCGTTAAATACGGATCTTTGACGCTGGGCAGCTGCGTCGCATTGCCACCAGCTTTCTGTTGGCTGTGCCCTAATTCTAAATATCGAGAAACTTTTATATACTCTGGCTGGTCGGCAGTTTAACGACTTCTCCAACGAGCTGGAGCAAATGAAATTCCGGGACTGGCTACGTTACGTGCTCTATAGCAGAAGCTTCGAACGATCAGGGACGAGCATGAGTCTGTGTACGCGTAGTCTGGTCTCGATTAAGCTGCATAATCAATTCGCCATCGAGTCAGCGAGATGTAGGTCTGCAGATAATAGATGGCCGTGCAGCACCAGCTCTGCACGGTAACTGCAAGCTGGCGCCCTGCGCGCTGAGCTGCGCGTATCGTGCGTGCTGTCTAACGAGTAGCGTGAAAGTGCAAAAAAAGCCCGGACGCATTGCAATTCACTGTTGCTAGCGCGAAAAAACTTACTGTTTATTTTCTTTTTACATTTCTTTCCTTACCCCTAGCTTTCTTTTTCTCGCCACCGCATATACTAACGCCTTTGCTGCTGAGAAAAGAGGACGTCAGTCGCGCTTCTTTTTTCGCCTCACTGCGTGAGTAGTGAGATTCGCACGTCAAATGACGCAGGTGGAGTACATGGCACGCGTGGACTTCCTGTCCAGAGCTAAGCTGCGAGTCGAACACGACGAGATGGAGACCATGGGCAGCATTAACAAAATCCTCCTGGAAAACATCCTGCCGGCCCACGTCGCCTCGCACTTCCTCAACAACAGCAGGCTCTCACAAGTGCTGACCCTTTTTCCATATACCGTGCACGTGTGCACTTTGTTGCACCGCTTTTGTGAGTTGAAGCAGGCCCAGGGGGAGCGCGGCTTTAGTTAGAGCGGACTCTGCTCTGCTCTGCTGACTGGCCAGCTGCGCTGTTATAAAGGCTTTCAAGCGCAGTTGAGCGTTTTCAAGAGATATATTGATATCCGGCATCGCCTGAGGCATCCGAAACCGCTGCGCTGTGCAAGCGGAGACCCAAGGAACCAAAGAAGAGCAGGGGCAGTCGATACAAACGTTATTGATTTCGCTTCTCTTACCGCAAACGTCTCAAGCGATCCCGTCATTGTAGCTCTCTCTCTGTCTTCTTTTTTTTTTTTGCTGAAGTTTGCCCTAACGTACATACTCGCAGTCCATGCGGGCTTTAAGTGTCAGTCAGGAAGAGTTCGGTCAAGCGCATGCACTCAACACTAAGGGACAAAACATTTCCTCTGTTGAAGCACTACCGCACACGTTTCATTTGAAACCGCACTGCAAAGCCCGAAGCAGGCTCGACGCTAGCTCCTCAAAGTACGTTTTTGAAAGCGGTTCATTTTTAGCGTCTTTCTTTTGTTTCTTTTTCGTTCATCTATGCCAGGAACTCTACCACGAGCGCTACAGCAACGTGGCGGTAATGTTTGCCTCCATACCAAACTACATCGAGTTTTACGATGAGACTGACGTCAACAAACAAGGGCTGGAGTGCTTGCGGCTTCTTAACGAGATCATCTGCGACTTCGACAAGGTATGGAGCGCTCTGTTCGGCTTGCAATACTTTTTCGGCGCGCGAAGATGCAGCAACGCTGTTTATGCTTTTGTATCATTTTGTGTTGTTTCAGCTGCTCCTGAAGCCCAAGTTTAGCGTAATAGAAAAGATCAAGACGATCGGCAGCACCTACATGGCTGCAGCAGGCCTTCAGCCGGGCCGAGAAGAAAACGGGGTGCGTATAACCACAAGCGCAAGATTAAACTATCAGTTGCAAACATGCACAACATCAATATTCAGAATGTTTGATGTGTATGACGCTGAAAGAAATTATGGGCAAAATGCGTTATGCTTTGGGCTCCTCAAAACTTCCCAGCCGCCCTGGGTTTGTCATAAAAAGTTCTGTCACTGAAAATACGCAATCCTGAGCTCTTGAGAACAAGTATTTCTGAGCGGCACTGCTGGCGCCACAAGCATCGACAAGCAGGGGAGGAATGTGAAAGGATAAAGAGGAGGATGTGCCATCAATTTCCCAAGATATGAATTTGTGATCCCGTCCCTTTTAATTTTATTTTTTGCTTCTCCCAGGCCAATATATTTGCATTAGTCTTTGGAATAACGCTACTGCCACGTTCAAAAATATCCCCTTTTGGCATGCAGCAATGGTACGCGATCCTCCCCTATCGGGGTGAAAGGAGACAGGGGCTTCATAGCGCTGTAGCGCGAGAGCGGCTGCTTTTAATGTTGATATGTGGCCATTGTGCTCTTGGCGCTATAGCACCGCCCAGGATGCAACCTACAAAAGGGAGACAAGAAAGGATGAGCTAAAGTAATGGGGGCGCCCATCGCCAACCAGAGGGTGCATATACTGACGCGCGCAGGGTGACTATAAGGAGCGAATCGGTCAATATTTGTTCGCGCTTTAACAAGAAAGTATTAGTTTCATGCCTCTCAGAAGGAGGGGCAAAGTAGGGTAGGGCTATTGCGTCGGTGCTATGAAGCACATGCCGTAGTGGCTACTGGATGTGTAGTAGTGCTATCGCTCGCCGCTTCCGGATCCTTTTCTGCCACCAACTGCGGCAACTAAATATTCAATGCTCGACATCTTTTTCCAACTTGCTCAACTTCATGTCTGTGTAATCAAGGTACGTTACCAAGCGGTACAGAAGTCGCGTCGATACGCCGTTTTTGTAAATTACCGAACAGAACGCCGTGTCCTTGAATCTCGTCCCCAGGCGGTGCTGAAAAATGGCAATGACGCAAAAGAATGCATTGGAAAAAAAAAATATCATTACAAGGTACGCTCTCTGGTGTTCCATCTGGTTTACGTCACTGCTTTGTCCATCAGCCTTGTTTTTTTCTTCCTCACTCGCAAACTGACCTACGTGACACCAGTTCTCTTCCCAAACTTTTTGAAGAATTGCTGTCAGCTCAAACTTGTACGAAATGCGTCATTTATAATGGCATTGGGGCACATTCTACATTTGCGACTGACATCAGCACGAAGCTTTCTGTTTTCAGTCTGCATTTAATCACGTCACGTCATGCATAGCCATTGTCGGTCACATTTCACTATACGGTTAACTTGGGGTTAATTAAATCTCGCTCTTGCAGGACAAGCCACGCGATGATCACAACGTCGTCAGCCTGGTGGAGTTCGCCATCGCCCTCACGGCGCTTCTCGAGCAAATAAACAGAGAATCATTCCAACGATTCAAGCTCAGAATCGGTACGTGAAGCCGTCCTCATTGGAGCAAAGGGTTTCGTTCCTGCCGGGCAATACTGCGAAAGTCAAAACTCGCGGTCACGTTGCGTTGGCGACAGCGGGCTCTAACAAAGCCGTCTTTCGGCGCCCAACTAACGCAGCTGACACCCGCTGTCTGTAAACCTTCGCCAACAAGATGTTTTCAAATAGCTTGCGAAATGCGCCAAAAGAAGTGTTTTCTGGCGGGCTATAGTCGGATAGAACTTAAGTCTGCAGTGAAGCTCCGCCCACATTCACGACGGCCGCACAGAATTCCTTCACGACAAAAATAGTGAGTTGTTGAAAATTTTCATGTAACTTAAACAAGAAGCTTGTCACAAGAAAATAATTATCAGCTCTGTAATTTTGATACCTGGCTTGTTTAATAAAATCAAACAATAAAAAGTTGATTTCGTTTACTGTTACGACTGGCCAGCGGAGTAACAAAGGACACCGTGGACCGCGGCCCAGTGTCACCAGCTGCCGTTTCTTAAGTTGTATCCTGCTATAATTGGTGGATTTCGTTCATTTTCAAACTGCGCGAAACAACGAGGATAGTTTTTTGTGCGTGCGTGCGTGCGTGCGTGCGTGCGTGCGTGCGTGTATGTGGGTGTGCGGGTGCGCGGGTGCGTTCCTTCTTTCCTCGTTGTTTCGCAGTTTGAAAATGAACGCCAAAATACTTTCGCAGACAATTGATTCTGAACTCGGCAGAAGCCGGTTACAAATAGCATCCGGGCAGCTTCCACTGCAACGCTCTATTCCCGCGGAATTGAATTTCATTGCGGGTTCTCTACTTTTCATCTTAGGGCAAAAGTTCGCAGCCTGAAACGCGAGAACAGCTTTTGTTTGAAATGGTTTTTCAGCACCAATGTTTGCCAGTGCTCTATTTCGTGCGACTAATTTTTCTAAACTGTGCGATGGTGCTGGGCATGACAATGCTTAATTTCTTTTTTTTTTTTTGTGCGTGTGCTGTAAATGTTGTGCCAATAAGCACTCTGTGCAATCTTTTAGGCATCAACCACGGCCCGGTCATAGCAGGTGTCGTGGGTGCTCAGAAGCCTCAGTACGACATCTGGGGCAACACCGTGAACGTGGCCAGTCGAATGGACAGTTGCGGCGTCATCGGCCGGATTCAGGTACGTGAAATCAAGCGTGAACCCAAACAACCCCGCAATTTCTTTTCTCCGGCATAAAAAGATATTAAATGAAATAAGGCGGTCAACAAAATGCTGGTCTGTTGGGTTTAATGCCCTAAAGCGACTCAGGTTATATGTGGGACGCCGCAGTGAAAGTCTCTGGAAATTTCGACCACATGGGGTTCTTTAACGTGCACTGACGTCGCACAGTACGCGGGCTTCTACAATTTCGCCTCCAACGAAATTCGACCGCCGCGGCCGGGATCGAACCGGCATCTTTCGGGTCAGCAGCCGAGCGCCATAGCCACTGAGCCACCGCGGCGGCGGATGGATGAATGAATGGGTTTGTTTGTTTGTTTGTTTGTTTGTTTGTTTGTTTGTTTGTTTGTTTGTTTGTTTGTTTGTTTGTTTGTTTGTTTGTTTGTTTGTTTGTTTGTTTGTTTGTTTGTTTGTTTGTTTGTTTGTTTGTTTGTTTGTTTGTTTGTTTGTTTGTTTGTTTGTTTGTTTGTTTGTTTGTTTTGCCCCGAAATGTCAGCTACACCTAGGTCCCGAGCGAGCGCTCGAAGTTAAAGCTTCATCCGCGCTTAGCGCAAGCACTCGCAGTATTCCACTCTACACCAAGTAGCTGCGGAATGCCGTCCGCTTCCAAAGTGACCAACGAGCGAACGACCTCCAGGAGGCGTCGCACCTGCCGCATGCTTCCATGCTTCAGCCATCCCCGGCTACTGTCCGCTGCAGTGTGGCACCACCCTGACGGGCTCGGGAACACGACCCGGTTTGCAAATACGGTACAACGGACAGCGCGCGCTTTCATCGAATGGACACGTTTGAACCTTAGCAGAACATTGCGAAATGTGCGCTTCATAGGCAAACAGTATGTCCTACAATTATAATGCGTCTTACGCGTTTCGATGGAGGCGAAACGCAAGAGGCGCCCGTGTGCTGTGCGATGTCAGTGCACGTTAAAGATCCCCAGGCGGTCGAAATTAATCCGGAGACCTCCACTACGGTACCTTTTTCTCTCTTTCTTCTTTCACTCCCACCTTCCTCCCTTTCCTTACGGCGTGGTTCAGGTGTCCTCCGATATATGTGAGACAGATACTGCGCCATTTCCTTTCCTCAAAAACCAATTTGCTGTTCTTTTCCTTGATTCCCTTCCCGTAGGTGACGGA